>NW_027507758.1:15798344-16123344 GCF_037356315.1 Lithobates pipiens
ATATATATATATATATATATATATATATATATGTAGCGCCCTGCTCCTAATTAGCAGACGCTATTGTTTTGTAAATTTAAGTTTGTCTGAAGCTGCAGTTTGGCTCAGACTGATTATGTCAAAGTTCTGGTTTCTGTACCAGTTCAGCTGGGTTGTGTTAGTTTCCACTTGGCCGTGGATGTCACTGTCACCACCAGTAAGTGTTGGAAATTCAACAGGCTGAATGCATTGGGTACCCCTTTTACTCAGAAATAGCCCAGTGGGAGTGGTTCACCAGCTGTGCATTCTGGGTAAGGGTACTTAAGGTACAGGCGCCATATTTTTAGGGCTTTGTTATTCCGACCTCGTGGCCCTCCTGGCCTGAGGTGTGTGCTGCCTGTCTCTATGTCGCTGGCCCGAGGCTTTGTAACTGAAAGGGTGGGCCCAAAAGTCTTGGGGCCTACTGATCCAGGGGTGGTCCTGTGCTGTCTTGCCTGCGGGGAGAGGCCAAGCGACTGGAGGATCCAGGGGAGGACTTTTTCAGGAGAGGACTTAGCGACAAGGCCGGTATCTCTGGAAGAGCCTGGAGACTCAGTTGGAGGACGCATCCCGGGTCACCTACCACACAGTACCGCCGGACTGGCTGAAAGAAACTGGTACTGTGTGACAGTTCTTTAATTTCTCAACAAGCTTGTGCTTTCCTGTGGCAGAGGATTGCACAACGATTCCATTATACTGATAAGTCTGTGGCAGAGACTTTGAGCATCTCACCGGCTTCTAGGTCAGTGAGAGAGGCCTATCCGGTGATTGCCGGATCCAGCCTGTGGAAGCCATTTGTCCTCTGGATCAAGGAAATACCTCTAGCCCGCAATTATAAGGTACCTGAACTCCCCTTAACCCCTCTATCCCTCTATTGCAAAACTTCATGTTCTTTCAAATAAATCTTTGGAAAAAAGGACTAAGTGTCGGAGCTAACATTCCTTAATCCACTCTACAACGGGACCCCTAAAGCCCCGTACACACGAGAGGACTTATGTCCGACAGACTTCCGAAGGAGTTCTGCCGGAGTTCCGACAGAGTTCTGACGGACTTTTCGACTGAGCGGACTTGGCCACACACAATCACACCAAACCCCGACGGATTCGAACGTGATGACGTACGACTGGACTCGAATAAGGAAGTTCATAGCCAGTAGCCAATAGTTCCCTTAGCGTCGGTTTTAGTCCGTCGGAATAGCACACACACAAGCGAATTTTTCGGAGGGACCGGGTCCGGCGGAGTTCCGTCGGAAAAATTTGAAGCATGTTCCATTTCTAAAGTCCGTCGGACTTTTGCGAATCAAAAGTCCGTTGTAGCCCACACACGATCGAATAGTCTGACGGAATCATTCCGTCGGACTTTGGCTGTTAAAGTCCGCTCGTGTGTACGCGGCATAAGACAGACACAGTGAGCAGGTGAGGCAACGGTAAGCCCAAAGAAAACCAGCAGCTCCTTCGGGGGTCAGTGCTACATATATATATATATATATATATATATATATATATATATATATATGTATAGCAACTGGTATTCAAAAGGCATTAAATAAACAAAAACAGCTACTACGTGGTCACTTACCCTATTAAGGTGGTTAGGGTGCACAGGATATTTCATCATTTGAGCCAGGGATCAAAAAGGTCCCATATAGGATGGATTGGAATAATATGGGTTTAATCATGGCCACAGCATCCTAAAATGAATAGGGAGTTAAAGTTGGAAGATTCTCCCCCTTGACAAACCACCACGGGCATGGCGCTTGAATCCGTTCTGGCTAACGATGATGAACTCACAACTGAGTGGAGATGGTACTTTGCAGAGAAAGACCACTCTGCCTCCCCTCCGGGACTCCTTCAAGCGACGTGCCCTTGCGTCTCTAACCTCGCACATTAATAAGATCAAGGCAGACTCTGAGGGTGCCTTTGATAAGGCAGAGGCGGAGCTCTCCCCTACAGAACAAGATTATGCAACCGACCCATCCAGGGCAGGACTTAGGGTGTTGGGGGCCCCTGGGCTTGAGTCACTTTCGGGCCCTACCTTCTATACGTTACCATATTTATTGGCGTATAACACGCGCCGGTGTATAACACGCACCCCCAGTTGAGGAGGGACGTTTAAGGAAAAAAACTTACATTTAAATGCCCATCAATGCAGCCTTATCAGTGTCCATCTGCAGCCTTGCCCATCCATCTGCAGCCTTGCCCCAGTGTCATGTGCAGCCTTGTCATTGTAGTCCTGAAGTTTAAAAATGGTGCAGCCAAGATACAGAGTCCTGGGTCCTCTCGGCGGCTCTTGGGTCCTCTCGGCAGCTTACAGCAGCTCTCAGGTCCTCTCACAGTCCCAAGCGGAGCCAAGAGTACTCGGCTCAGCTCACAGTCATGCCCAATCCCTGTGTTATGTCCATCATAGGGTGAAACTGGGCGGGACTTGGCGTGACTGTGAGCGGAGCCGAGTACACTCGGCTATGTATCTCAGTGGGGATTGTGGGGCCCCCTATTGGGAGGGGCCCATGGTCTTGAGCCCAGTCAAGCCCAATGGTAAGTCCAGCCCTGGACCCATTCAAGGCGCATGCCAACTTGCTCAAACTCCAGACCAGAGTGGTGACTCAGTTGCAGTATGAGGAAACTAGACAGAAACTATTTTTCACCAAACAGAAGCAGTTCAAGCATGGGGAAAAGGCAGGCAAACTACTGGCATACCTAGTACATAGCGAGGACAGGCCCCCAGTTGTTATCACTTTACATGGTCCTGGGGGGCAAATAAATCACAGACTCCCCCCCCCCCCCCCCCAGTGTGACTTCCAGGTTCAGGGATTTCTTTGCGGAACTGTACACATCAACGGTTCCTGATGATATATAGAGCCCATGAACCTCTTCTTAGAGAGCATCTCATTCCTCCAATTAACTGAAGATCGGGCCCACCTCCTCGATACACCTCTTACCACTGACGAAATATCCATTGCTATTGCAAGTTTTGCCAGATCCAAAGCCCCAGGCTCAGATGGCCTGTCTATAGAGTTCTACTCCCACTTCAATGAGATAATTCCCCCTAAAGTATTGGCCCTTTACAATGACCCTTTTGAGACCCTTACACTACCACCATCTATGAGGGAGGCCACAATAGTCCTCATACCCAAACCGGATATCCAGAGCCCTATCACCCCATTTACTTATTACAAGTCGGCATTAGAATACTAGCCGAAGTACTGTCCATTCGCCTTAATCAAGTAATACTCTACTTGAGTATTACTTGAGTGACTTGTAGTAATGCCTAATACACACGGATCAGGCAGGTTTTATGCCTGGCCGCAATACCTCATTCTACCTTTGGAAACTCTTTATTAATCTACAGGTCATACATGACAACGTTGGAACACGGGTGGTGGTTAACGCTGGATACAGCAAAGGCGTTTTACTCGGTGGAGTGGAGATATCTCTGGAGATGCTTGGAGGGCTAGGGCTTTGGACCTAAGTTTATCAGATGGGTCCAATTACTATATCAAGACCCAACAGCTAAGGTGGTGGCAAATGGATGGCCGCCTCCAGTGTTTGACCTCAGTAGAGGCACGAGACAAGGCTGCCCGCTCTCCCCACTACTATATGCATTGGCTGCAGAACCCCTAGCCATGTCTATCCAGAGATCAGAGGACTGAGACTGGGCCCCCTAACGGAAAAAATTACGTTATATCTAGCTGACTCCGGTCCCTCCCTACGCAATGCCCGCCTAACAATTGAACAATTCGGGATGTTCTCTGGACTTAAGATCAATTGCGGAAAGTCCCAGATCTTACTAATTGATAGTTTCTCACCCTCTGAGTCCCAAACCAACATGCCGCTAAAGAGAGTCAATATTATTCAATACCTAGGGAGAGACATCTCCAGAGCCCCGGCGAATTATATCGCTTTATATATTGAGCCCTTACTCTCCCTAGTCAAATCTAAAATACACACCAGGGCCCGTCTGCCACTAGGGGTATAGGGCCGCATTAACCTAATAAAAATGGTTCTTTTACCCAAAGTGCTATTCGTTCTCTGACATACCCCAAACTACCTACCCCTAAAATACTTTAAGTCTCTCAAAGCCCTCCTTAAACCCCTTGTATGGGGGAATAACAGACACAAACTCTCTTGTTAATTCCTTCTATTCCTTTATTTTCTATTCTATTTTGTTCTGTTTTACTTTGTTCTTTTATTTTCTATGCTATCCCTTTTTTCTATTCTATTTTTTCTATTTTATTTTCTATTCTGATCTGTTTTACTCTATTATATTCTATTATTTTGATTTCTATTCTATGTTTTTATTTTCTATTCCTTTGTTTTCTATTCTATTTTTTTTTCTTTTCGGAAATTCAAATTCTATTTTCTATTATTTTGATTTCTATTCTATTTTTTTATTTTCTATTCCTTTGTTTTCTATTCTATTTTTCTCTATTTTACTTTGTATTCTGATCTGCTTTACTCTATTATATTCTATTATTTTGATTTCTATTCTATTTTTTTTTTTTATTCCTTTGTTTTAGATGCAATTTTTTTTATATTTTATTTTGTATTCTGATCTGTTTTACTCTATTATATTCTATTTATTTGATTTCTAGTCTATTTTTTTATTTTCTATTCCTTTGTTTTCTATTATATTTTTCTCTATTTTATTTTGTATTCTGATCTGTTTTACTCTATTATAGTCTATTATTTTGATTTCTCTTCTATTCCGTCATTTTCTATTCTATTTTTTTCTCTTCAGAAATTCGAATTTTATTTTCTATTCTTTTGTTTTCTATTCTATTTTTCTAAATTTTATTTTGTATTCTGATCTGTTTTACTCTATTATAATTCTATTCTTTTGATTTATATTCTATTTTTTTTATTTTCTATTCCTTTGTTTTCTATTCTATTTTTTTTCTGTTTGGAAATTCGAATTTGATTTTCTATTCTTTTGGTTTCTATTCTATTTTTTTTATAAATGTTGTTTTATATTCTGATCTGCTTTACTATATTATATTATATTATTTTTATTTCTATTCTATTTTTTTATTTTCTATTCCTTTGTTTTCTATTCTATTTTCCTCTATTTTATTTTGTATTCTGATCTGCTTTACTATATTATATTCTATTATTTCGATTTCTATTCTATTTTTTTTATATTCTATTCCTTTTTTTTCAATTCATTTTTTTTTCATATTTTATTTTGTACTCTGATTTGCTTTACTCTATTATATTCTATTATTTTGATTTCTATTACATTTTTTTTATTTTCTATTCCTTTGTTTTCTATTACATTTTTTTTCTCTTTGGAAATTCAAATTCGATTTTCTATTATTTTGATTTCTAGTCTTTTTTTTATTTTCTATTCCTTTCTTTTCTATTTTATTTTTTTCTGTTTGGAAATTCGAATTTGATTTTCTATTCTTTTGGTTTCTATTCTATTTTTTTATAAATGTTATTTTATATTCTGATCTGCTTTACTATATTATATTATTTTTATTTCTATTCTATTTTTTTATTTTCTATTCCTTTGTTTTCTATTCTATTTTCCTCTATTTTATTTTGTATTCTGATCTGCTTTACTATATTATATTCTATTATTTCGATTTCTATTCTATTTTTTTTATATTCTATTCCTTTTTTTTCAATTCATTTTTTTCATATTTTATTTTGTACTCTGATTTGCTTTACTCTATTATATTCTATTATTTTGATTTCTATTACATTTTTTTTATTTTCCATTCCTTTTTTTTTCAATTTTATTTTGTATTCTGATCTGCTTTACTCTATTATATTCTATTATTTTGATTTCTAGTCTATTTTTTTATTTTCTATTCCTCTGTTTTCTATTCTATTTTATTTTCTATTTTATTTTGTATTCTGATTTGTTTTACTCTGTTTGTTTTTTTTCTGTTATTTTGATTTCGATTCTATTTTTTTTTTCTATTCCTTTGTTTTTTTTTACTTTTTTATATTTTATTTTGTATTCTGATCTGCTTTACTCTATCATATTCTATTATTTTGATTTCTATTACATGTTTTTTTTATTTTCTATTCCTTTGTTTTCTATTCAATTTTTTTTCTCTTTGGAAATTCAAATTCGATTTTCTATTATTTTGATTTCTAGTCTTTTTTTTATTTTTTATTCCTTTCTTTTCTATTCTATTTTCTCTATTTTATTTTGTATTCTGATCTGCTTTACTCTATTATATTCTATTATTTTGATTTCTATTCTATTTTATTTTCTATTCCTTTGTTTTCTATTCTATTAGTCTCTATTTTTTTTTTTTGTATTCTGATCTTCTTTACTCTATTATATTCTATTATTTTGATTTCTATTCTATTTTTTTTCTATTCCTTTGGTTTTTTTTTTCTATTTTTTTCTATTTTATTTTGCACTCTGATGTGTTTTACTCTATTATAATTCTATTATTTTTATTTCTATTCTATTTTTTTTATTTTCTATTCCTTTGTTTCTATTCTAGATTTTTTTTTTCTATTCCTCTGTTTTTTATTTTTCTCTATTCAATTTTTTTATTTTCGATTCCTTTGTTTTAGATTCTATTTTTTTATATTTTATTTTGTATTCTGATCTGTTTTACTCTATTATATTCTATTATTTTGATTTCTAGCCTATTTTTTTATTTTCTATTCCTTTGTTTTCTATTCTATTTTTCTCTATTTTATTTTGTATTCTGATCTGCTTTACTCTATAATATTCTATTATTTTGATTTCTATTCTATTTTATTTTTATTTTTTATTCCTTTGTTTTCTATTCTATTTTTCTCTATTTTATTTTGTATTCTGATCTGTTTTACTCTATTATAGTCTATTATTTTGATTTCCCTTCTATTCCTTTGTTTTCTATTCTATTTTTTTTCTCTTCAGAAATTCGAATTTGATTTTCTATTCTTTTGTTCTCTATTCTATTTTTCTCTATTTTATTTTGTATTCTAATCTGTTTTACTCTATTATAGTCTATTATTTTGATTTCCATTCTATTTTTTTTTATTTTCTATTCCTTTGTTTCTATTATATTTTTTATTTTTTTTTCGATTTGATTTGAAAACTATTCGACATCGATTCGAAAACCATTTGAATTTGATTAAAAAAATAATTCAAATTGGTATTTCATCCAAATTTTTGGTTCGTAATGTCAGATTTGTTTTTAATATCGTTTCGTAATTCGTAATTAGTCATTTCGAAAACAAAAAACAAAAAATGTTGTCAGAATTTCAGTTTGGTACGAAACGAACCGCACACGTCCTAGCCCTTGTAGACACGGTCGGACATTCCGACAACAAAATCCGTCGGATTTTGTCCGACGGATTTTGTCCAACGGATTTTGTCCGAAACCGGTGTTGCACACACACGGTTGGACAAAGTTGTCGGAAAATCCGATCGCATTATTTCGTTACGACGGGACTACGTTCAGGCTAGTAGCCAATAGCTTTGGTCTAGGAATTTGATCTGAGCATGCGTGGCTAGTGATGGCCGAACGGTTCGCCCGGCGGTCGTTTCGCGGCGAATTTCCGACATTCGCGGTCCGCACGTTCGAACGCCTTTTTCCGTCGTTCGCCGCGGCGGACTTACGTGTTTAATGTATACAAGAACTTTAACCTTTGGTGACACGTTTATCATGTGATACAGGACAGCCAATTGAGACATGACAGCACATGGACACTTGTACATTCCCCCTAACCTATAAATACACCCGATCCGGTGGCCATTTTACATTCTTTCTTCTGTTAAGATAGGGACAGGTTCCTGTGTGGAGTAGGGAGAGATAAACCACTAGCTATTTGGTACACAAAAGTTCTTTTCAGGACTGGTATAGGTGTTAGGTGTTGATAGGTTTGCTGTGCTGCTGATTCTTGCAGCAGCCTGAGTGTCTTTTGTTAGTTTAGAGAAAGGGAAAGGACGGTGTATGCTACAGGGACAGCCAGATTAGTCTTTCATCATCATCATCATCATCATCATCATTAGCTGTTACTATCAAGGTCCACAAAAGAGCTGTTCCAGTAACCACTAATCGTTCTCTTTTTTTGCCAATTTGTATAGGGACAGGAAGGAAGCAGTGTTGTCAGGCAGTGAGGGTAATTTTAAAGACTTGCTGTTATTATTAGTTCCACAAAGGTTCTTTTCAGGACTGGTATCAGTGGTACAGTAATAGGCTTGTACATGTATAATATTCTTTCTTCCAAATATAGAAAGGATATTATACTTGACTGCTGCCCTTCTGCTGCAGTCTGCTAAACATTCACAACTCACTTGTTCCACAAAAGTTCTTATAAGGACTGGTAACTTGGTATAGGGTGCTACGGTACATAGGCTTGAGTGCGGTACAGTCTGCTGTTCTGTAAGGACCGCTATCGGTCCACAATAGATAGGGTTGACGTGCACCACTGCTGACCGCTGCCCTATACTGCAGCAGTCCTTCAGCGGTATAGGGACTGACGTACAGTCTGCTAATCACTAACACACAACCTGCTTGTTCCACAAAAGTTCTTATAAGGACTGGTAACTTGGTATAGGGTGCTACGGTACATAGGCTTGAGTGCGGTACAGTCTGCTGTTCTGTAAGGACCGCTATCGGTCCACAATAGATAGGGTTGACGTGCACCACTGCTGACCGCTGCCCTATACTGCAGCAGTCCTTCAGCGGTATAGGGACTGACGTACAGTCTGCTAAACACTAATACACAACCTGCTTGGTCCACAAAAGTTCTTATAAGGACTGGTAACTTGGTATAGGGTGCTACGGTACATAGGCTTGAGTGCGGTACAGTCTGCTGTTCTGTAAGGACCGCTATCGGTCCACAATAGATAGGGTTGACGTGCACCACTGCTGACCGCTGCCCTATACTGCAGCAGTCCTTCAGCGGTATAGGGACTGACGTACAGTCTGCTAAACACTAATACACAACCTGCTTGGTCCACAAAAGTTCTTATAAGGACTGGTAACTTGGTATAGGGTGCTACGGTACATAGGCTTGAGTGCGGTACAGTCTGCTGTTCTGTAAGGACCGCTATCGGTCCACAATAGATAGGGTTGACGTGCACCACTGCTGACCGCTGCCCTATACTGCAGCAGTCCTTCAGCGGTATAGGGACTGACGTACAGTCTGCTAAACACTAATACACAACCTGCTTGGTCCACAAAAGTTCTTATAAGGACTGGTAACTTGGTATAGGGTGCTACGGTACATAGGCTTGAGTGCGGTACAGTCTGCTGTTCTGTAAGGACCGCTATCGGTCCACAATAGATAGGGTTGACGTGCACCACTGCTGACCGCTCACCTATACTGCAGCAGTCCTTCAGCGGTATAGGGACTGACGTACAGTCTGCTAATCACTAACACACAACCTGCTTGTTCCACAAAAGTTCTTATAAGGACTGGTAACTTGGTATAGGGTGCTACGGTACATAGGCTTGAGTGCGGTACAGTCTGCTGTTCTGTAAGGACCGCTATCGGTCCACAATAGATAGGGTTGACGTGCACCACTGCTGACCGCTGCCCTATACTGCAGCAGTCCTTCAGCGGTATAGGGACTGACGTACAGTCTGCTAATCACTAACACACAACCTGCTTGTTCCACAAAAGTTCTTATAAGGACTGGTAACTTGGTATAGGGTGCTACGGTACATAGGCTTGAGTGCGGTACAGTCTGCTGTTCTGTAAGGACCGCTATCGGTCCACAATAGATAGGGTTGACGTGCACCACTGCTGACCGCTCACCTATACTGCAGCAGTCCTTCAGCGGTATAGGGACTGACGTACAGTCTGCTAATCACTAACACACAACCTGCTTGTTCCACAAAAGTTCTTATAAGGACTGGTAACTTGGTATAGGGTGCTACGGTACATAGGCTTGAGTGCGGTACAGTCTGCTGTTCTGTAAGGACCGCTATCGGTCCACAATAGATAGGGTTGACGTGCACCACTGCTGACCGCTGCCCTATACTGCAGCAGTCCTTCAGCGGTATAGGGACTGACGTACAGTCTGCTAAACACTAATACACAACCTGCTTGGTCCACAAAAGTTCTTATAAGGACTGGTAACTTGGTATAGGGTGCTACGGTACATAGGCTTGAGTGCGGTACAGTCTGCTGTTCTGTAAGGACCGCTATCGGTCCACAATAGATAGGGTTGACGTGCACCACTGCTGACCGCTGCCCTATACTGCAGCAGTCCTTCAGCGGTATAGGGACTGACGTACAGTCTGCTAAACACTAATACACAACCTGCTTGGTCCACAAAAGTTCTTATAAGGACTGGTAACTTGGTATAGGGTGCTACGGTACATAGGCTTGAGTGCGGTACAGTCTGCTGTTCTGTAAGGACCGCTATAGGTCCACAATAGATAGGGTTGACGTGCACCACTGCTGACCGCTCACCTATACTGCAGCAGTCCTTCAGCGGTATAGGGACTAAGAGTTTTGTCACAGGGTCATTTAAAAAATGACATGCAGAGGAAGAGGCAGGCCCTTCCGCAGGGGTGGTAGGGGTAGGGCAGGAGCAACAGGCTTGAGCCAAAGTGGGAAGTTGCAGAAGGTGCGTTCAATTACTTTAAAGGATGCACCAGACTTGGTTGAGTGGCTCGCTCAGCCTTACTCTTCTGCACCCTCCTCATCCTCTCGATCTGCACCCTCTTCTTCACTCTCTGCTATGTGCACCCCCAAAGACACTACCACCAACAACACGACCACCACCACCACCACCACATACCTTCCGCTTGAGTCACTGGAATTATTTTCCGATCCATATCAAGAGGACATTTCTGATGCGCAGCCACTCTTGGTATTGGATCAGGAAGAGGAGGTAGCAACAAGCGCTACTCAGCAGTCTGACGCCAGTACCCAGATCAGCCCAAGGAGGAGGTTGGTCCCCGGTGTTGCTGCCTACTCTACTTATAGCGGTGGGGAAGGTGACGTTGATGATGACGTGTCTAGTGATGTCACGTGGGTGCCCACAAGAGAGGAAGAGGAGGGGAGTTCAGAGGGAGATATGGACCAGCAGATAGGGAGGAGAAGCAGCAATGACTTACATTGCACAGCAGGGACAAAGCAGACTGCAAATGTATCAGGAGCGAGTCATCGACCATGTACGGTCACATCTGGCGCTCCCAGGACACCGGCACATGGCTCCGCAGTGTGGGCTTTTTTTAACGTGTCCGCTGCTGACAATAGCGTTGCCATCTGCAATCTTTGCAGTCAACGCGTTAGTCGCGGTAAGCCCAATACTCACCTAGGGACGACCGCCTTAAGAAGGCACATGAGCAGCCATCACCGAGCCCAGTGGGAGCAACGGAACACACAAAGCCACACTGCAGGCTCTCACCGTCCAGCCTCGTCTTCTACTTCTCCTTCTCCTCTCTCCTCACAATTGTCCTCCACTCCACCTTCCATCACGCCAAGCTCACATTTTTCTGCAAAAAGGCAGGCTTCCGTGGGCCTAATGTTTGAGCGTAAAAAAATGATGACGCCGGATAACCCTCTTGCCCAACGGTTGGCGGCTGGCTTGTCAGAACTCATAGCCCGCCAACTACTGCCATATAAACTGGTGGACTCGGAGGCCTTTCGCAAATTTGTGGCCATTGGAACACCACAATGGAAGGTCCCAGGAAGGAAGTATTTCTCAGAGAAGGGCATCCCAGAGCTATATGGCCATGTTCAGCGGCAAGTGAATGTATCTCTGGCACACAGTGTCGGTGCCAAGATACATCTGACCACAGACACGTGGTCTAGCAAACACGGGCAGGGAAGGTATATCAGTTTTACTGCCCACTGGGTGAACCTTCTGACGGCCGTCAAGCATGTAACCCGTGGCACCCGTGTAGATTTGGTTTTACCGCCACGGATTGCATGCAGGCCTGACTCTTCTTCTCCTCCTCCTACTCCATCCTCCTCCCTCTCCTCCTCAGCTGCCTCCTCCTTTTCCGCTGCTAGCGTCTCTTCCACTGCACCGCCCAAGCTCCCCAGAACCTATTCCACATGCCAGGTGAGACGTTGCCATGCCGTGCTGCGTCTGTTGTGCCTGGAAGCAAAGAGCCACACTGGCCCGGCACTCCTTTCAGCTTTGCGTTCACAGGCAGATGAGTGGCTAACACCGCTCAATTTGACAGTTGGTAAAGTGGTGTGTGACAACGGTGCCAATCTGCTTAGCGCATTGAAACAGGGCAAAATCACGCACGTGCCGTGCATGGCACACGTCTTAAACTTGGTCGTGCAGCGATTCCTTGTCAAATACCCTGGGGTCCAGGACATCTTGCGGCAGGCAAGGAAAATCTCGGCCCATTTCAGAAGATCTTACACGGCCATGGCTCGCCTTGCTGACATTCAGCGGCGACACCATCTGCCGGTCAGACGTCTTATTTGCGATTGCCCGACGCGATGGAACTCAACCTTCTATATGCTTGATAGGCTGCTCCAGCAGAAACGTGCAGTTAACGTCTACCTGTATGAACTCTGCGAAAGAAACGGTTCTGGGGAGCTGGGTTTTTTTTCACCGCGCCAGTGGCTGCTCATGCGCGACACATGCAGACTTCTGCGGCCATTTGAGGAGATCACCAAACTGGTCAGTCGCAGCCATGGCGCCATCAGTGACATGGTACCTTATGCCTTCTTTCTGGAGCGTGCATTGCGTCGTGTCATTGATCAGGCTGTGGAGGAGCAGGAGCGGGAAGATGAGGAAGTCGCAATGCTGGATGAATTCCCAGGGGGGGCTACTCTATCTGAGACAAGTCAACAACAGGAGTCTGATGAGGAGTCAGAGGAGGATGGTGCCGGGGCGGATGAGCAGGAGCAAGAAGAGCATGCTTTAAACCTTTCTGGGATCCCTGTTGTGCGAGGATGGGGAGAGGAGAATGAAGAGGACGACATTATCCTGGATGATGAGCAGGAGCCAGGCCACCACACCGCTTCCACTTTAGTGCAAATGGGGGCCTTCATGCTCCAGTGTTTTAATAGGGACCCCCGTATAAAAAGCATGAGGGTCAAGGACCAGTACTGGGTGGCAACGTACTTAGACCCCCGGTACAAACACAAAATGGCGGAAATGTTACCGCCGTCGCAGAGGGCTGTCAGAATGCAGCACTTCCAGGCCTTGCTTCGAGAAATGCTGCATTCTGCTTTTGCGTGCGCTGGCAGAGGAGCAATTCCCACTCCCAGAGAAGGATTTGCGGGTACCAATCCAACAGCGCCTGCAAGAAGAGGCCGGTTTGAAGATGTGTTGGTGACTTCGGATATGAGGTCATTCTTTCAGCCGACCCATCGACAGGTGTCATCCGGATCCAGCATCAGGGAACGCCTAGACCGTCAGGTGTCCGACTACATTGGGTTAACGGCCGATGTGGACGCTCTGAGGAGTGATGAACCCCTAGACTACTGGGTGGGCAGGCTTGACCTCTGGCCAGAGCTTGCCCAATTTGCAATCGAACTGTTGGCTTGCCCCTCATCCAGTGTCCTGTCCGAAAGGACGTTCAGCGCAGCAGGGGGGATTGTGACCGATAAGCGTACTCGCCTAGCTCACCACAGTGTTAACTACCTCACATTTCTAAAAATGAATGAGGCATGGATCTCGGAGGAATTCAACACATGTGATCAGTAGACCATGTATATGTCTATAAACAATTTTTGGAATCAAGCACACAGACCTTCTTAATTCATTTGGCTCACTTCCCTGACCCAAAAAAGCACACCGTACTATATGCCCCTACCCTCCTCTTTGAAGAGGTTGAGCGGTGTCATATTTCTACTGGGGCTGCTTATTATGAGGGGTTCCCACCATCCCTGTGCTGTGCTGACTTCCTCCTGGGTGTTCTTATTATGAGGGGCTCCCACCATCCCTGTGCTGTGCTGACTTCCTCCTGGGGGTTCTTATTATGAGGGGATCACACCATCCCTGTGCTGTGCTGACTTCCTCCTGGGGCTGCTTACGGTGCTGCTGTCAGCGCTGTATGTCACGGAGCTGCTGTCAGCGCTGTATGTCACGGAGCTGCTGTCAGCGCTGTATGTCACGGAGCTGCTGTCAGCGCTGTATGTCACGGAGCTGCTGTCAGCGCTGTATGTCACGGAGCTGCTGTCAGCGCTGTATGTCACGGAGCTGCTGTCAGCGCTGTATGTCACGGAGCTGCTGTCAGCGCTGTATGTCACGGAGCTGCTGTCAGCGCTGTATGTCACGGAGCTGCTGTCAGCGCTGTATGTCACGGAGCTGCTGTCAGCGCTGTATGTCACGGTGCTGCTGTCAGCGCTGTATGTCACGGAGCTGCTGTCAGCGCTGTATGTCACGGAGCTGCTGTCAGTGCTGTATGTCACGGAGCTGCTGTCAGCGCTGTATGTCACGGAGCTGCTGTCAGCGCTGTATGTCACGGAGCTGCTGTCAGCGCTGTATGTCACGGTGCTGCTGTCAGCGCTGTATGTCACGGAGCTGCTGTCAGCGCTGTATGTCACGGAGCTGCTGTCAGCGCTGTATGTCACGGAGCTGCTGTCAGCGCTGTATGTCACGGAGCTGCTGTCAGCGCTGTATGTCACGGAGCTGCTGTCAGCGCTGTATGTCACGGTGCTGATGTCAGTGCTCTGTATTACGGTGCTGCTGTCAGTGCTCTGTATCTCCTGCACCCTCTTGTTTGCCTACCCTGGTCCCTGACCTTCCCTCTCCTCCATTGCCTTCATTAGCTCCATAGTCCTGAATTGTCAGAACAATTTCCCAAATAAAAAAAAAATGCTTGTAGTTATCGATCCCAAATTCACCTCATACATGTATTATGCTATTGTCCAGGTGGTGGGACTACGTGCTACCCCCTAATAATTACCCCGTGGCCGCAAATTCGACCTAAAGGTTTGCGAAATTCGCCTCCCATTGAAGTCAATGGAGCCCGCGGCGAACGGTCGTTTTCGCGAACGTTTGTGTCCGTTCGCGTTTCGCGTTCGCGAAACGTCCCGTCGGAAGTTCGTCCATCACTATGCGTGGCACTTTGTCCGATCGGAATTCTCTACAAACGATCGGAAAAAGTCGGAAAATTTTATAGCCCAGCTCTAAAACTTGGTCGGTCGGATATTCTGACGGAAATAGTTCGACGGAGCCCACACACGGTCGAATTATCCGACAACACGGTCCGATCGGACATTTTCCCGTCGGAATGTCCGACCGTGTGTACAAGGGCTAAAACAAATTTGCGTTCCGTCCCTCTCCTTATTCTTCAGTTTTACCGCTCCCCAGCTAAGTCCTATTATAGGCGCTGGACGGGGGCCGTACGCATGCTGCAGAAAATCTGACTTGCTTCTTCAGAGTTTGGCATTAATGGGGATTAGAATCACGCCACAAGGAATGGAGGAACGGAAGGACTGGCTGGGAATTGTAGTTCCTCGTAGGCTGGAAAGCTACGTCCTTACTCATTGTTACAATGTATAATTTCCACGCTGCGTCCTCCTCCCCGCTGCCTCCATTTATCCTTCATCTGTCTCCACTATAGACCCGCGAGCCAGTTCTGGGGGCCGGTAGGAATGTTCTGTACTCTACTGAGAAATGAGCCTTTAAATTACATCTGAGTCCAATCACTAAAATCTTTTATAACCTTTAATATGGTAATGGAATTTCTAAAGTCATTCTCAGACTTTTTTTTTTATAAATGGTGTGTTCATTAAAACAATCCCTGGTGATCCGGCCATGAAGGTGCTTATTGAGACACTTACTGATACGGGGTGATAACGTTTCCCCCCCCCCCCCAATTGTGATCCTATGCTGTCACCCTGCCAACGCGGGTTTCTGATGGAGACTACAAGCAGCCGTTGCCAACATACACTATATTACCAAAAGTATTGTGACGCCTGCCTTTACACGCACATGAACTTTAATGGCATCCCAGTCTTAGCCCTTGTACACACGGTCGGACATTCTGCCAACCAAATCCGTTGGATTTTGTCCGACGGATTGTGTCCGAAACTGTTGCATACACACGGTCGGACCAAGTTGTCGGAAAATCTGATCGTTCAGAACGTGATGACGTTATTTCGTTACGATGGGACTACGTTCAGGCTAGTAGCCAATAGCTTTGATGTAGGAATTTGATCTGAGCATGAGTGGCACTTTGTCCGATCGGAATTCTCTACACATGATCGGAGTATGTCCGATCGGACCAGTTTGTCGGAAAATATTTCCAACAAGTTGGAAAATTGGGTCCGAAGGATATTCCGACGGAAACAGTCCGATGCATACGACACACAGTCGGAATATCCCACAAAACAGATAGGACACATTCCGTCTGAATCTCCGACCGTGTGTACAAGGGCTTAGTCCGTAGGGTTCAATATTGAGTTGGCTCCGCTCTTTGCAGCTATAACAGCTTTAACTCTTCTGGGAAGGCCGTCCACAAGGTTTAGGAGGGCGTCTATGGGAATGTTTGACCCATTCTTCCAGAAATGCATTTGTGAGGTCAGGCACTGACCTCTCAAAAGGCCTGGCTTGCAGTCTCAGCTCTAATTCATCCCAAAAGTGTTCTCTTGGGTTGAGGTCAGGACTGAGGGCAGGCCAGTCAAGTTCCTCCACCCCAAATTGGCTCATCCATGTCTTTATGGACCTTGCTTTGTGCAGTGGTGTGCAGTCATGTTGGAACAGGAAGGGGCCATCCCCAAACCGTGCCCACAAAGTTGGGAGCATGAAATTGTCCAAAATGTCCTGCCTTAAGAGTTCCCTTTACTGGAACTAAGAGGCCAAGCCCAACCCCTGGAAAACATCCCCCCACACCATAATCCCCCCTCCACCAAGTAATTTGGACCAGTGCACAAAGCAAGGTCCATAAAGACATGGATGAGCGAGTTTGGGGTGGAGGAACGTAACTGGCCTGCACAGAGTCCTGACCTCAAGCCCAGAGAACACCTTTGGGATGCATTAGAATGGAGACTACGAGCCAGGCCTTCTCGTCAAACGTCAGTGCCTCACCTCACAAAAGTGTTTCTGGAAGTATGGTCAAACATTCCCATAGACACATCTCCTAAACCTTGTGGACGGCCTTCCCAGAAGAGGTGAAGCTGTTATAGTTGCAAAGGGTGCGCCAACTCGATATAGAACCCTATGGACTAAGACTGGGATGCCATTAAAGTTCATGTGCGTGTAAAGTCAGGTGTCCCAATACTTCTGGAAATATAGTGTACACTACACAGGCATTGTTCATTGTTGTCACCATCAGGAAACCCCGAAACTGAGAACTACCAAGCAGCCATTGCTGGAGTGCATGTAGATGTGCTTCAAGAGGCTTGAGAAAGTGGCTCTATGCCCCTAAACATGTTGCCACACTCACCCACATCACATGTGACATCATCACGCTCGCAGCGGCCGCCATCTTGGTTTTTACATACTGATGGTTCATCTGCTGGTTCTTCTTGGTGTGCTCTCTGGTATAATTTCTGGATCCAGGTATCTAAAATCACATCCATCTAAGGGGTCTGCGGTAACATCACTGGCCACCTAGTAAACTGCCACTATACCGCCATTTGTATTGAGTTTTAATAAATACTACGCTTCCTTTCCTTTTTGGTGTTAATAATGCTGAACACTTCATAAGGTGTCATAAGGTGATTCTTTTTTATAACACAAAGAGCTAAAAGCCAAAAAGTTTTGAAGGTCCCACACTCAAGGCACCACCATTTTCAGACTTTGCACATGGCAAGTGAACATGGCCTCTCTTTAATCACATAGATCACCCACCTATTCGAAATGACTGCTGTTGGGATACGAACATATACTTCACTCTGCATTTGGGCTTTTCTTATGAGTGGCGTTTAGGGTCCAATACACCTCTTCCCTTCAGCTAAATGTCCACATGATGGCTTATTTATGATGGTGATCACATTTTTTCTATTCCTATTCACATACTACAGACCAAATACCTTATTCTTGATTTTAATATGCTACTGATCTCCAAACATCTATGCACCAAACACGTGTGATGACTTTTGGCCTCTGTTGGAGGCCAATTAAATAAAATTAAATTTACGTTTTAAATTTATTGAAAAGGGGATCCTGAAGAAGCCCTTATTTTGGGACGAAACGTGTTGATCCAATTACTCTTTGTGAATCATTGTAATACAGATGAGCGTATTGTATGCTTATGTGTAACATATATACAGTGGTGTGAAAAAGTGTTTGCCCCCCTTCCTCATTTCCTGTTCCTTTGCATGTTTGTCACACTTAAGTGTTTCGGAACATCAAACCAATTTAAACAATAGTCAAGGACAACACAAGTAAACACAAAATGCAATTTGTAAATGAAGGTGTTTATTATTAAAGGTGAAAAAAAATCCAAACCATCATGGCCCTGTGTGAAAAAGTGATTGCCCCCTAAACCTAATAACTGGTTGGGCCACCCTTAGCAGCAACAACTGCAACCAAGCGTTTGCGATAACGTGCAATGAGGCTTTTACAGCGTCCTGGAGGAATTTTGGCCCACTCATCTTTGCAGAATTGTCCTAATTCAGTTACATTAGAGGGTTTTCGAGCATGAACGGCCTTTTTAAGGTCATACCACAACATCTCAATAGGATTCAGGTCAGGACTTTGGCTAGGCCACTCCAAAGTCTTCATTTTGTTTTTCTTCAGCCATTCGGTGGTGGACTTGTTGGTGTGTTTAGGATCATTGTCCTGCTGCAGAACCCAAGTTCGTTTCAGCTTGAGTACACGAACAGATGGTCGGACATTCTCCTTCAGGATCTCTTGGTAGACAGCAGAATTCATAGTTCCTTTTATCACGGCAAGTCTTCCAGGTCCTGAAGCAGCAAAACAGCCCCAGACCATCACACTACCACCACCATATTTTACTGTTGGTATAATGTTCTTTTTATGAAATGCAGTGTTCCTTCTACGCCAGATATACTTGGACACACACCTTCCAAAGAGTTCCACTTTTGTCTCATCGGTCCACAGAATGTTGTCCCAAAAGTCTTGGGGATCATCAAGATGTGTTGTGGAGAAATTGAGACGAGCTTTGATGTTCTTTTTGCTCAGCAGTGGTTTTCTCCTTGGAACTCTGCCATGCAGGCCATTTTTGCCCAGTCTTTTCCTGATGGTGGAGGCATGAACGCTGACCTTAACTGAGGCAAGTGAGGCCTGCAGTTCCTTGGACGTTGTTGTGGGGTCTTTTGTGACCTCTTGGATGAGTCGTCGCTGCGCTCTTGGGGTAATTTTGGGCGGCCGGCCACTCCTGGGAAGGTTCACCACTGTTCCATGTCTTCGCCATTTGTGGATAATGGCTCTCACTGTGGTTCGCTGGATTCCCAAAGCTTTGGAAATGGCTTTATAACCCTTTCCAGACTGATAGATCTCAATTACTTTCTTTCTCAATTGTTCCTGAATTTCTTTGGGTCTCGGCATGATGTGTAGCTTTTAAGGATCTTCTGGTGGACCTTACTGTGTCAAGCAGCTCCTATTTAAGTGATGCCTTGATTGTGAACAGGTGTGGCAATAATCAGGCCTGGGTGTGGCTAGAGAAATTGAACTCAGGTGTGGACAACCACAGTTATAGTATGTTTTAACAAGGGGGGCAATCACTTTTTCACACAGGGCCATGATGGTTTGGATTTTTTTTCACCTTTAATAATAAACACCTTCATTTACAAATTGCATTTTGTGTTTACTTGTGTTGTCCTTGACTATTGTTTAAATTGGTTTGATGTTCCGAAACACTTAAGTGTGACAAACATGCAAAGGAACAGGAAATGAGGACAAACACTTTTTCACACCACTGTAATCTTTTATGCAGCCTATACTCCTTTTGGGATACGGACATATACTTCACTCTGCATTTGGGCTTTTCTTATGAGTGGCATTTAGGGTCCAATACACCTCTTCCCTTCAGCTATATGTCCACATGATGGCCTACTTATGACGGCGATCATATTTTTTTTTATTCCTATTCACATACCACAGACCAAATACCTTATTCTTGATTTTAACCACTTGCCGACCGCCGCACGCCGATGTACGTCGGCAGAATGGCACGGGCAGGCATAAGGGCTTACATGTACGTCCTTGCCTGCCCGCTGGTCGGGGGCCCGATCGGGCCCCCGCCCGGTGCCTGCGGCGGTCAGTATTCGTTCGGGAGCGATCCCGGACGAGGGGACGGCCATTCATTCATGGCCACCCCCTCTCGATCGCTCCCGGCGAATGAAAATGTCCGGTGACATCACTTCCTCTCCTGTAATGTAAACACAGGAGAGGAAGTGATGTATTCTCTCCTCCGTGTCGGTAGTTTTCGTTCCGGCACCAAGGAGAGAGGTTCGGTGAGTTGCACCAACACACCCCACATACAGTAGAACATGCCAGGCACACTCACACCCCCCCTTTACCCCCGATCACCCCCCCAATTACCCCTGCCCCCCCAGTCACAGTGACACCAATTGCTTTTTTTTTTTTTTTTTTTTTGCATTGGTGTCATTTGTGACTGTAGTAACTGTTAGGGCAGTTAGGGTTAGCCCCCTTTAGTTCTAATGTGCCCCCCTAACCCCCCCCAATAAAGGTTTAACCCCGTGATCACCCCCGTCGCCAGTGTCACTAAGGCTGGGTTCACATTGCAGCGGTTTATGAGAACGAATGTGATTCGCACCGCACTGCAGTGCAAATCACATCCGATCTCTGTGCGATTCGAGTTCAGCCATACAGATAGTATGGCTCAATTCGTGTCGCACCCGCCGCACCCGCCGCAAATTCGCACGGGACCCTTTTTTTGGCCCGCAGCAGAATCGGATCGCATGGGTGTTCACACCATGCGATCCGAGTTTGCAGATCGCACTGCGATATGCGAACTGATCTGGGGGTGTCATTAACATTTCACTGACACTCCCAGCAGTTCGCATAGGGCAGTGTGAACTGCCGCCGGGAGGCATGTGATGCGGGAACCCGCCGCGGATTCGTGGCGTTCCCGCATCGCTCCAGTGTGAACCCAGCCTAATAAGCGATCGTTTTTCTGATCGCTGTATTAGTGTCACAGGTGACGCTAGTTAGGCAGGTAGGTATTTAGGTTCGCCACAGCTTTTTATAGCGCCAGGGACCCCCATATACTACCGCATAAAGCCCCCTGATTGCCCCCTAGTTAACCCTTTCACCAGTGATCACCATATAACTGTTACAGGTGACGCTGGTTGGTTAGTTATTTTTTTATAGTTTCAGGGCACCCGCCATTTATTACCTAGTCTCACTAGTGTACCCCTAAATTTAGGGGTGTCTACTTTCCAAAATGGGGTCATTTGGGGGCGGTTTGTGCCATCTTGGCATTTTATGGCCGTCAAAACTGTAACGCCCTTAGAAAGCCTGAAGGCGGTGCTTGGTTTTCGGGGCCCCGTACGCGGCTAGGCTCCAAAAAAGTCCCACATATGTGGTATCCCCGTACTCAGGAGAAGCAGCAGAATTTATTTTGGGGTGTCATTTCACATATGCCCATGGCATGCGTGAGCAATATATCATTTGGTGACAACTTTGTGAAAAAAAAAAAAAAAAAAAGTTTGTAATTTTCCCGCAACTTGTGGCAAAATATAAAATATTCCATGGACTCAACATGCCTCTCAGCAAATAGCTTGGGGTGTCTACTTTCTAAAATGGGGTCATTTGTGGGGGTTTTGTGCCATCTTGGCATTTTATGGCCTTCAAAACTGTAATAGGTAGTGAGGAGTGAAGTCAAATATTTACGCCCTTAGAAAACCTGAAGGCGGTTCTTGGCTTTCGGGGCCCCGTACGCGGCTAGGCTCCCAAAAAGTCCCACATATGTGGTATCCCCGTACTCAGGAGAAGCAGCAGAATTTATTTTGGGGTGTCATTTCACATATGCCCATAGCATGTGTGAGCAATATATCATTTAGTGACAACTTTGTGAAAAAAAAATAAAAAAAAATTAAAGTTTGTAATTTTCCCGCAACTTGTGGCAAAATATAAAATATTCCATGGACTCAAAATGCCTCTCAGCAAATAGCTTGGGGTGTCTACTTTCTAAAATGGGGTCATTTGTGGGGGTTTTGTGCCATCTTGGCATTTTATGGCCTTCAAAACTGTAATAGGTAGTGAGAAGTGAAATCAAAAAATTACGCCCTTAGAAAGCCTGAAGGCGGTGCTTGGTTTTCGGGGCCCCGTACGCGGCTAGGCTCCCAAAAAGTCCCACATATGTGGTATCCCCGTACTCAGGAGAAGCAGCAGAATTTATTTTGGGGTGTCATTTCACATATGCCCATAGCATGTGTGAGCAATATATCATTTAGTGACAACTTTGTGTAAAAAAAAAAAAAAACATTTTTTTTTGTCATTATTCAATCGCTTGAGGCAAAAAAATAAAATATTCGATGGGCTCAACATGCCACTTATCAATTTCCTTAGGGTGTCTACTTTCCAAAATGGGGTCATTTGGGGGGGTTTTGTACTGCCCTGCCATTTTAGCACCTCAAGAAATGAGATAGGCAGTCGTAAACTAAAAGCTGCGTAAATTCCAGAAAACGTACCTTAGTTTGTAGATGTGACAACTTTTGCGCAAACCAATAAATATACAATTATTGACTTTTTTTTTACCAAAGACATGTGGCTGAATACATTTTGGCCTAAATGTATGACTAAAATTGAGTTTATTGGATTTTTCTAATGACAAAAAGTAGAAAATATCATTTTTTTTCAAAATTTGCGGTCTTTTTACGTTTATATCGCAAAAAATAAAAATCGCAGAGGCAATCAAATACCATCAAAAGAAAGCTCTATTTGTGGGAAGAAAAGGACGCAAATTTTGTTTGGGTACAACATTGCATGACCGCGCAATTACCAGTTAAAGCAGCGCAGTGCCAAATTGTAAAAAGACCTCTGGTCATTTACCAGCAAAATGGTCCGGTCTGAAGGTGGTTAATATGCTACTGATCTCCAAACATCTATGCACCAAACACGTGTGATGACTTTTGGCCTCTGTTGGAGCTATACGTTTTAAATTTATTGAAAAGGGGATCCTGAAGAAGCCCTTATTTTGGGGCGAAACGTGACGTTACTCTTTATGAATCATCAGATGAGCGTATTGTATGCTTATGTGTAACATATATAATCTTTTATGGGGCCTATACTCCTTTTGTTTTTAAATGTTTTTGTATAGATAAAATACTGATGTTATATGCTGTGACATTGACTGATTGTTCTATGCACTTAAAAATCCCCATCTCCCGATCTCCCAAGAGAAATTCATGCACCAAAAAAATAACAGTGGTTACAATGTCTAAGGCTGTCCATAGATGACTTGCTTTTTTTTTTGATCAGCCATAGGGATAGCGGTGTGCTCCAGCCAGGAGGGGTGACCTACTTGGGAGACATGACCCTATGTTGGGAGGACCTCTTGTCCACAGGACTGGGAGAGTCAGGACAGCTATCCGAGTTCAGAGAGACTGAAGTGACTGTTAAGTCCACAAAGAGGTCTGGATGAAGTCCTGTGTTCCTGAGAAGTGTGAGAGAACCTGGGGTGCTTGAAGAACCCTAACTGGGGGCCATGGGTGGGCTTGTACAGCAAAGTGCTAGGGGAGCCTCAAGAATCCATAGTCCATGGTCTGGAAGACAAAGAGTGCAGTGGTGCTACTGGCAAAGGAGCCAGGGGTTTTTTATGTTGTTGCTTTTTTTTACAGTTGTTTGTGAAGTTGAAACCCTTACGTGGGCAACTTTGGATGGAACTTTTTGTTTAATAAAAGTGGGCTGCTGTGCCCTTAAACACAGTTCAGACTGAAATGGACTTACTTTAAAACCGTTAGTTGAACCCCATATCACACTACCAATAGTGTTGTAGCAATGTTTGAACGGGGTGTCTGGATTCTAGACTAGTGGCTTCTGCACATCAAAGGATTTCCACACTTTCATTGGTTTGTGATGCAAATGAATGGATCTGAGGTTGAAGCATTACAACCATGGGTTAATAGTCCAGATGCAACAACCTCCTAGTCTAGGATGCTAGGTACATTTTGTTTTTGGCTCCTTCCGTAATAAAGGGAACAGTGATAATTGTCCTGGTCTGTCCATCATTTCGCAGGCTGAGAGATTAATTGCTTCCCCCTGCCTCTGGAAGAAGCTTCCAGAGCTTAGGGCAGTAGAATCAAAACAACCAGACTGAATATTTTTATCAGGTTGCAGCCAATCCCTGTGGGTCAGTGTCCAGAAGAAGGCTGTAATCAGTGGCTTACCTAGAACCTTCAGGGCCCCGATGCAAGAAACCATGAAGGGCCCCCCTGAACCCCAGCCAGGGCCCTTCCCTCCAAAGTCCGGCGGTAGAACTCCAGGGTGTGGTCACAGGTATGACCTTTGTGAGCCCTGTAGTTCCTCCACTGGTATCAGTAGTTTTTTTTTTTTTTTTTTTTTTTTTTTACATTTTAGGTGCCCCATTGGGGGACTGTCCCTAGGCAGGATGGGGTCCCCGTCCCCAGAAGAGATGAGGTCCTTTTCTCCAGGGCAGATGAAGTTACTGCCCCCAGGTGAGAAGGGGTCCCTGTCCCCAGGAGAGATGGCGGGTCCCTGTCCCCACATGAGAAGGGGTCCCTGTCCCCAGGGGGAGATGGAGGGGGTATGTAATGGTGTGTGGGGGATGGGGTCCTCTCACTCACCATGACCAAGCTGTAGGCCACGCACTCATCCATGTTGTCCTGGGCTCCATCCAGTGTGCTGGACGGGCGATCAGCATATCTCCCAGAAAGACCTTTCATCATCTGTGTATGACGGGGGAGGAGGGGGGCTGGCAGACAAGCCTGCAGTGTCCTCCGGGGAGCTCTCATGGGGCTGCACTGCATCTGGGTGCTTAAAGTTTGCTTACCCGGGAGAAGTATGCAGTGCAGTGTGGGCTGGACTCAGGGAGGGTGGAGCCGGAGAGGGGTACTCTGAGGAGCCGGCTGAGGACACAGGTCATGCGGGGAATGCACAACTAAAGAGCAGCCAGTGCGATAGTCGAACATGGAGCTCTGCTAGTCACCCTCCACCTCCAGCCACCCGTGTGCATGGTGCACTGGTACCCCTAGCTGCCTATGCGGCTGTCGGCCATATGTAGAGGGGGTTGCATGGGCCCCCTGCATCACAGGGTCCAGTTGCGGTCGCAACTGCTGCACCCCCTATAGTTACGCCCCTGGCTGTAATGGTGATAAACAGTCTGACGGACTGGAGAGCTGGAGAGTTCCTTTTTCTCAGGAGGGTTCCACAGCAAGAGAGGCTGCTGCCCTCAGGGAGCCCATGGACTGTACAGCTGCTTAGGACAGGACATTAAAAACAATCAGCCAAGAGACTGAAGTAGTGCCCATAAGGGGGCTGGAATGGTGATAAATAATCTGAAATGGACTCCTTTTTCCTAGGAGGGTTCCTGAGTCAAAGGGGCTGCATCCTTTAGGTAGCCCAATGGACTGTACAGTTGCCCTAGAGGCCTCAGCAGTGTCGGGGCTGAGGGCCTGGATGAACTTTGCTTGGATCTGATTGTAGAACCTGACCACAGTAGATCAGGTCTAGAGTAGCGCCGTCTCACTCACTGGACCGTGTCTGGAGGAAGCTGGAAGGTGGCAGGTGGCATAGGGGCTTTTGAGTAAAGAACCTGAATTGATTCCTGTGACTTTGTTCCTGAGAATGCACCGGGTATCAGACGTGATGGAGAGGCGCAAGGTAATCAGATGCCAAAGACTTGCCTTATGGTCTCCAGCTGTGGGACCTTAGACTGCCCAGACACTTGCCTCATGGTCCCCAGCTGTGAGGTAATAGACACTTACCGTACTCAAGGAGAAGATTTTTCTCTCATTACTGAATAACCGTTTTGGAAAATCCCATAGCCTAAGCTCCCTCCTGTTAAAGTTTCTTCAAGTAATAAATACTGAAAAAGACATCCCCTAGACCGCTTTATTAGAGCTGGAATGAGTGGATTGGTGCTTGACTGGACACTTTTGGAGAAGAACCAGCTAGTACCAGCTGCCCTTATGGGGTTAGCACTACACAGATAATACATTTATTCCAATGTAAGATCAAATGGAAGACTCTACGGAAGAGCCTACATGTTTCGGGGGGCCAGAACTCCCCACCTTTTTTCCTGGGCACAAGGATGGGGAATTTTGCTTTGATGAAGGCTTCATAGCCGAAACGCGTCAGTTTATAGCCTGTACCCATGTATCCATGTAACAAATAAAGTACTTTTATTCAAGAGAATCCGAGTTGCCAGCCTTCCTGATTTAAGAATTGCACCTGTGGGGCCCGAGCTTCCTGGCTAGAGCACCAGATCACAGTTCATGGACTCTTATATTGGCACTGGCAGTGGAGCTGGGGTAACAATTTGTTTCTTACAAGGATGGGGAATGGTTTAAATGAACTGAACTAGATTAAAGATACATTATAATAAAGCACAGTATTCCCATGCAGATGGTTGTAGCAGCATATTACAGCACAGCGGCAATCAATTCTTCCATGATGACTATTGTGCGTTCTTTGTTCTGATACATTGCAGCAAAGTTTTCGTTTATCACATGAATAATCCTATCCTGGCACAGATGGAAATGGGGCTGCTGCTCTCCGACACAAAGGCGTTACTCTCCATCCAGGAAAAAAAAAAGCTTGTGAGCTTTTCAATAACGCCGATCGGCGATAAGGTCACTTCGCTCTAAAAGGGAATTTCATCTTTTTATTTTTCTCCTTCTAGACGTCTAAGTGCGTCCTCTCTCTGGAGACGTGGTGGGCTAATTAATAGGATAATGGGCTAATCATAATTGTTGCATCAATGGTGCCTTAAATATTCTTCTTAAGTGCCACTTAACGAAGGTGTATTGAAGATGCAATAAAAGCGACTCAGTCACCCAAGAAATACCATGGCTGCCATTTTATATCCAGTGATTTGGGAGCGCTTTATGGCGTATTAGTGTAAGATGTGATCATATCTCATAGGGAAAGATCTGACAGAGCCAGCTCACCCAACCACCGATCGTGAATCCTTCACCCAAACTCGAAGAGCCCATTCACACCGTCCCAGCCCACTGCAGTACATAGAAGTGCGTGGGTATACATGAGTTCTGTGACACATTAACATGTGTTGTGTTAAGTCATTGAGTTAAAGGGTAATTCCACCTTTACACCAAAAAAAAGGAAAGATTAATTAATTAACCCCCTTTCTACTCCTCCAGTCCCCACTGCATTTATCTGCTATGCCAAGAATCATCCGCCACCCATGTTTGCTGGTGAAGCATAATGCCAGCAATGGCTGGTGACCATTGGTCAGCAAAGTAACTGGACAGTGCTAACCAATGAAAGTCTCTTACATTCGGGACAGAAGAAAAGACTCCCATTGGTCAGCATTAGTGTGCTTTCCAATGACTGCTAGTGCTACTAGTCGTCAAGGAAGAAAGAGAGAGAGAGAAAGGAAAAGAGAGAGAGAGAAGGAAAGAAAGACATAAAGAAAGAGAGTGACAGAGAGAAAGAAAGAAAGAAAGAAAGAAAGAAAGAAAGAAAGAAAGAAAGAAAGAAAGAAAGAAAGAGAAAAAGAAAGAAAGAGAAAAGAAAGAAAGAGAAAGAAAGAATTAGGTTCCGCCACGCCCATTCTCTTGCCAAATCATGGCCACTTATCCACCACCAGAAAGAAAGAAAGAAAAAACTAATTAGGTTCTGCCACGCCAATTCTCTTTCCAAATCATTTAGGTTCTGCCACGCCCATTCTTTTGCCAAATCATGGCCACTTATCAAAGAAAGAAGGAAAGAAAGAAAGAAAAAATGTATTAGGTACTGCCACGCCCATTCTTTTGCCAAATCATGGGCACTTATCAAAGAAAGAAGGAAAGAAAGAAAGAAAAAATGCATTAGGTACTGCCACGCCCATTCTTTTGCCAAATCATGACGAAAGAAAGAAGGAAAAAATGTATTAGGTACTGCCACGCCCATTCTTTTGCCAAATCATGACGAAAGAAAGAAAGAAGGAAAGAAAGAAAGAAAGAAAGAAAGAAAAAATGTATTAGGTACTGCCACGCCCATTCTTTTGCCAAATCATGACAAAAGAAAGAAAGAAAAAATGTATTAGGTACTGCCACGCCCATTCTTTTGCCAAATCATGACGGAAAGAAAGAAATAAAGAAAGAAAGAGAAAGAAAGAGATTCTGCCATGCCAATTCTTTTGCTAAATAATGGCCACTTATCAAAGAAAGAAAGAAAAAAATTATTAGGTACTGCCACGCCCATTCTTTTGCCAAATCATGACGGAAAGAAAGAAAGAAAGAAAGAAAGAAAGAAAGAAAGAAAGAAAGAAAGAAAGAAAGAAAGAAAGAAGAAAGAGAAGAAAGAAAGAAAGAGGTTCTGCCATGCCAATTCTTTTGCTAAATCATGGCCACTTATCAAAGAAAGAAAGAAAGAAAAAAAGAAAGAATTAGGTTCTGCCACGCCCCCACTCTTTTGACAAATTATGGCCACTTATCCACCACCAAAAAGAGAAAAAGAAAGAAAGAATGAATTAGGTTTTGCCACGCCAATTCTCTTGCCAAATCATGGACACTTATCAAAGAAAGAAAGAAGGAAAGAAAGAAAGAATTATGTCCTGCCACTCCCATTCTTTTGCCAAAACATGGCCACTTATCCATCATCAAATAGAGAGAGAAAGAGAGAGAAAGAAAGAGAAAGAAAGAAAGTGTCACGTACCTGGTGGGTAGACCCTGGTCTATGCAGAGGAAAGCCTCTGACTCAGGGCCCCTAGTAGAGTATACAGGTGGCGCGGGAGTGCAGAGTTGCATGAGTGTCGGTAGACGTGCTTGCTGTTGCCAAATCATGGCCAAGAAAGAAAGAAAAAAAAAAAAGAAAGTCTGCCACACCCATTTTCTTGCCAAATCATGGAAAGAATGGACTTTCCTGGTGATTCTAGGACTGTTGGAGTGTCTCCCCATCAATATCATAGTATTATAGTATCTTCCAACTCTTCCTGCATCGGCATTACAACCTAAGCCCCCGTACACACGGTCGGACATTCCAACGGAAAATGTCCGATCGGACCGTGTTGTCGGATAATCTGGCCGTGTGTGGGCTCCATCGGGCTGTTTCCGTCTGAATACCCGACCGACAAAGTTTTAGAGCTGGGCTATAACATTTTCCGACAACATGCTCCAATCGGACTTTGTCCGATCGTTTGTAGAGAATTCCGATCGGACAAAGTGCCACGCATGCTCAGATCAAATTCCTAGACCAAAGCTATAGGCTACTAGCCTGACCGTAGTCCCGTCGTAACGAAATAACATCATCACGTTCTGAACGATCGGATTTTCCGACAACTTTGTCCGACCGTGTGTATGCAACACAAGTTTCGGACAAAATCCGTCAGATTTTGTTGTCGGAATGTCCGACCGTGTGTACAAGGGCTAAGACTGACATGGACATCCCCTATAAGTTTTTTTTATATTAATACCTGTTCCTGTATCTTGTATTTATCTCTGTGTATGTCAGATTGCTTCCTTCCAGCCTTATTAAAGATTTGCCTCCCGTACGATTCTCCTAGAATGACATCACGGGTGGAACGCGCAGTTTACATTCACAGAAAAGCACGCCGACCCGCCACATCTGGCTTCGCTAATTTTTAAGATTCATAAAAAAATTAAATTTTGATTTCTCCGAATAATAGGACCAGCCTGTGTGTTATAGGACGTCTCCGCATTGCCATGGGAACAAAGGCAGGCGTTTTAATTTGTATATTATCTCTTCATTAATGGTAAAGGGGAAAAAAAAAAAAAAAACTCTTTCGGTAAACAATATAATTATATTCAGCACAGAACATTAACGTTGCATAATGCAAGGAAATGCTACAGACGTGCCGAGACGAAGTGCGATATTCCTGACATGACAGATGGGAAGAAATTACTTTTCCAGCACTCCTGAAAATTGCTTTCGAATTTGGTGTTGGCAGGGGCAGCAAAGGTTCAGTCCTGCGCCCCCCCCCCTCCCTCCTCCGGCTGAGCTGTGGTATAGTCCACTGTTTAGTCCATTTCATCTTTTATCAGTTCCAGTCCGGCCAATTCTGACATTTCTTAAATACATGTAAAAATCTGCATTTTTTTTGCTAGAAAAAATCCTTAAACATTATATATTTTTAATCAGGCACCCTGGAGAATAAAATGGTTGTTGTATTTTTTTTTTTGTTACATGATATCTGTGCGACGGTTTATCACAGGGGTATTGAATTAAAATTCAAGGATGTCCAGTCACTAAAATTTTCTTCCAGCTTCTTGAGCTGTGGATTGTGCTCATTGTATGTCTGAGACAGATTGTATGAGAAATGCACAATCTTCATAACCTTTCAACACATCAGAGTGCCCCTTTACATCAGGTGTCCCCATCAGAGTGCTACCATCAGATAGCGGGTGTCTCCATCAGAGAGCAGGTGTCCCCATCAGAGTGCCCCTTTACATCAGGTGTGCCTATTGGTACCCCTTTACATCAGGTGTTCCCATCAGAGTGCTACCATCAGATAGTGGGTGTCCCCATCAGAGAGCAGGTGTCCCCATCAGAGTGCCCCTTTACATCAGGTGTCCCCATCAGAGTGCCCCTTTACATCAGGTGTCCCCATCAGAGTGCCCCTTTACATCAGGTGTCCCCATCAGAGTGCTACCATCAGATAGTGGGTGTCCCCATCAGAAAGCAGGTGTCCCCATCAGAGTTCCCCTTTACATCAGGTGTGCCTATCAGAGGGCAGGTGTCCTATGTCACAATGCCCCATAGAGCAGGTGTCCCGATCAGACTGTCCCCATAAGAGAGCTGGTGGTGTCCTCTTCACAGAGCAGGTGTCCCCGTCAGAGTGTCCCTATTAGAGAGCAGGTGTCCCCATCAGAGTGTCACCATCAGAGAGCAGGTGACCTCATCAGAGTGTCCCCATCAGAGAGCAGGTGACCCCATCAGAGTGTCCCTATCAGAGAGCAGGTGTCCCCACCAGAGTGTCCCCATTTGAAAACAGGTGTTCCCATATAAGTGTCCCCAATCAGAGAGCAGGTTATTCCATCAGAGTGTCCCTAGGAGAGAGCAGGTGTCCCCATCAGAGTGTCCCTAGGAGAGAGCAGGTGTCCCCATCACAGGGTCCCCATCAGAGAGCAGGTGTCCCCACCAGAGTGTCCCCATTTGAAAACAAGTGTCCCCATAAGAGTGTCCCCATCAGAGATCAGGTTATCCCATCAGAGTGTCCCCATCAGAGTGTCCCTAGGAGAGAACAGATGTTCCCATCAGAGTGTCTCCATCAGAGAGCCCCCATAGAGCAGGCATCCTCATCAGACTGTCCACATCAGAGGGAAGGTGCTCCCATAGAGCAGGTGTCCCCATCAGAGTGTCCCAATCCCCATCAGAGAGCATATGTCCCTCTCAGAGTGCCCCCACAAAGCAGGTGTTTCCATCAGACTGTCCCCATAAGAGAGCTGGTGTCCCCTTCAGAAAGCATATGTCCCCATGAGTGTCCCCATCAGAGAACAGGTGTCCCCTTCAGAGTGTCCCTATTAGAGAGCAGGTGTCCCCATCAGAATGTCCCTATCAGAGAGCAGGTGTCCCATCAGAGTGTCCCTATCAGAGAGCAGGTGTCCCCATTAGAGAATAGCTGTCCACATAAGAGTGTCCCCATCAGAGAGCAGGTGTCCTCATCAGAGTGTCCCCATGGGAAAGCAGGTCTCCCCATCAGAGTGTCCCTTTCGAGAGCAGGTGTCCCCACCACAGTGTCCCCATTTGAAAACAGGTGTCCCCATAAGAGTGTCCCCATCAGAGAGAAGGTGCCCTATCAGAGTGTCCCCATCAAAGAGCAGGTGTCCCCACCAGAGTGTCCCTATTGAGAGCAGGTGCCCCCCCAGAGTGTCCCCATTTGAAAACAGGTGTCCACATAAGAGTGTCCCCATCAGAGAGCAGGTGTCCTCATCAGAGTGTCCCCATGGGAAAGCAGGTCTCCCCATCAGAGTGTGCCTATCAGAGAGCAGGTGTCCCCACCACAGTGTCCCCATTTGAAAACAGGTGTCCCCATAAGAGTGTCCCCATCAGAGAGCAGGTGTCCCTATCAAAGTGTCCCCACCAAAGAGCAGGTGTCCCCATCAGAGTGTCCCTATCAGAGAGCAGGTGTCCCCACCAGAGTGTCCCCATAGAGCAGGCATCCTCATCAGACTGTCCACATCAGAGGGAAGGTGCTCCCATAGAGCAGTTGTCCCCATCAGAGTGTCCCACTCCCCATCAGAGAGCAGATGTCCCTCTCAGAGTGCCCCCACAAAGCAGGTGTTTCCATCAGACTGTCCCCATAAGAGAGCTGGTGTCCCCTTCAGAAAGCATATGTCCCCATGAGTGTCCCCATCAGATAACAGGTGTCCCCTTCAGAGTGTCCCTATTAGAGAGCAGGTTTCCCATCAGAGTGTCCCCATTAGAGAATAGCTGTCCACATAAGAGTGTCCCCATCAGAGAGCAGGTGTCCTCATCAGAGTGTCTCCATGGGAAAGCAGGTCTCCCCATCAGTGTGTCCCTATCAGAGAGCACGTGTCCCCATCACAGTGTCCCCATTTTAAAACAGGTGTCCCCATAAGAGTGTCCCCATCAGAGAGCAGGTGCCCTATCAGAGTGTCCCCATCAAAGAGCAGGTGTCCCCACCAGAGTGTCCCTGTCAGAGAGCAGGTGTCCCCACCAGAGTGTCCCCATTTGAAAACAGGTGTCCCCATAAGAGTGTCCCCATCAGAGAGCAGGTTATCCCATCAGAGAGCAGGTGTCTCTATCAAAATGTCCCCACCAAAGAGCAGGTGTCCCCATCAGAGTGTCCCTATCAGAGAGCAGGTGTCCCCATCACAGAGTCTCCATCAGAGAGCAGGTGTCTCCACCAGAGTGTCCCCATTTGAAAACAGGTGTCCCCATAAGAGTGTCTCCATCAGAGAGCAGGTATCCCCATCAGAGTGTCCCCATCAGAGAGTAGGTGTCCCTATCAGAGTGCCCCCATCAGAGTGTCTCCATACAACAGAGTGCCCATATTTAAATTACCTGATGTACCTGATAGATAAGCCCTGTAGTCAGGGAGGTAGGGGGGGTGTTTTCTATATGCCTTGGGATTTGAGTCAGATTGTCCATGTGGGTGGTCCTTTGAACTATCTTTTGATTGGACTTTTACCACCTTATATGTGCACAGTCAGCTTATGTTCTAGTAGCTATGATTAAGCACCCACTAGTGGTGTGAAACGCGTCAGTTATTTTTGCTCCTGTACCTCTGTGATCTTTGTGTCTTATGGATTTTTAATTGATTTCAACAAAGGTCTTGTAACAGAGTGCGGCCGTTCAGCAGTTCTTTGTCCTTACAAATCACGTGAAGAGCCAGCATCTGTGCTTCTACCAGCAGGGTAGATGTGATTATGGGATAGCTGCCTGGAGCGGTGTTAACTCATCTTGCAGGGGGGCGAGTGCTGGGCGAAGAAACTTGGCGAAGAGAGCGGGGCGCACAGGTGTCGTCATTGGTTGCTGGGCCGTCAGCGCCGGCACTAGCAACCAATGATGGTAGTGCAGTGGGGATCTACCACTGCAGTCTGGCGAACTGAGGGTCCGGACTGGAGTGTCACTTGGTCCGGGTGTGGACCGCGGTCCGCCATTTAATGAAGGCTGGTTTATGAAATGCAAGTTTTGGTGAACACAAACTCAATATAATACCCACAATATAATACTTTTCTTTCTTCTGACCAAAGTTTTACTTTAATCCCAACACTTATGTGCCCACTGCTCCTCGTACATCCCGTTCTAACTGCCTGGAAGAGACGAATAACCCAGCTGACTTTCCTTTGTATCCTCCGCAGCTCTCTCTCATTAAAATTAATGATGTGTATTGATATTGCGAAGCATCACTTAGACGCTCACTGTGAGGAATTAGGCTACAAATTATGATAAGGCAACAAGTTTTCCAGCAAAGGCGAAAAATATCACCCACTCAGAGGCACTTCTCTGACAATGGGACGTTAATTAGGAAGCTTAGAAGTCGAACTCATCGAGGCTGCTAAGTAAGAGAAGGATGAAACGCCCCTTTGATGTCTATACAATTCTCTGCGAGCTGAGAAGGTACCCGTCCGACCTACAATTGTGTCACAGTTCAATATCTGTAACTTTGACTTTTTGTAACCCTCTGCCAGTTTATAATTATGAGGAATCTATTGAAATGTACACTATAGTATGTATACATCATACAAAATATTGTAGACAATTGTGCTCTTCTAACCTTGTAGTGGCAGTTTAGTGAAGACCCTTTTCTGGTCCACTATGACTGTGCCTCTGTGCACAAAGCCAGCTCCATAAAGACATGGTTTGACTAGTTTGATGTGGAGGAACGCGAGTATCCTGCACGCCCTGACCTCAAAACTACTGAACACCCTTGGACCCCAACCCTACTGAACACCTGTGGACCTCAACCTTTCTGAACACCTTTGGACCTCAACCTTACTGAACACCTTTGAACATAAACCCTACTGAACACCTACGTACCTGCCCCCTATTAAACACCTTTGAACTTCAACCCTACTGAACACCTTGGAACTTCAACCCTACTGAACATCTTTGGATCTCAACCCAACTGAACACCTTTGGATCCCAACCCTACTAAGCACCTGTGTACCTCAACCCTACTGAACACGTTTGGACCTCAAGGCAACTGAACACCTGTGAACCTCAACCCTACTGAGCACCTTTGGATCTCAACCCAACTGAACACCTTTGGATCCCAACCCTACTAAGCACCTGTGTACCTTAACCCTACTGAACACGTTTGGACCTCAAGGCAACTGAACACCTGTGAACCTCAACCCTACTGAACACCTTTGGACTCAACCCTACTGAAGACCTGTGCACTTCAACCCTACTGAACACCTTTGGACCCCAACCCTACTGAACACTTTTGGAGGTCAACCCAACTGAACACCTTTGGACCCAACCCTACTGAAGACCTGTGTACCTTAACCCTACTGAGCACCTTTGGACCCCAACACCATTGAGATGAATTTGAACACTGATTGTGACTCAGGTCTTCACATCCAACAGCAGTGTCTGACCTCACAAATGGGCTCAAATTCCCACAGACACCCTCTAAGGACATTGTTGGCTATTGTGCTCTTCTAACCTTATGGTAGCAGTTTGGTGAAGGCCCTTTTCTGTTTCAGCATGACTGTGCCCCTGTATACAAAGCCAGCTCTATAAAGACATAGTTTGACCAGTTTGGTGTAGAGGAACATGAGTGTCCTACACAGAGCCCTGACCTCAACCCTACTGAAAACCTTTAAACCCCAACCCTACTGAACACCTTTGGACCTCAACCCTACCGGACACCTTTGGACCCCACTCCTACTGAACACCTGTAGACCTCAAACCTACTGAACACCTGTGGACCTCAACCCCCATGAACACCTTTGGGATGATTTTGAACAGTGATTGTGACCTAGGTCTTCACATCCAACATCAGTGCCTGACCCCAAAAATGGACTCAAATTCCCACAGACACCCTCTAAGGACATTGTAGACAATTGTGCTCTCCCAACCTTATGGTAACAGTTTGATGAAAACCCTTTTCTGTTTCAGCATGGTTGTGCATCTGTTTACAAAGCCAGCTCCAAAAAGACATGATTTGTCCAGTTTGGTGTAGAGGGACTTGAATGTCCTGCACAGAGCCCTGACTTTACCCCTACTGATGAGATGAATTGGAATGCTGATTGTGTACATCTGTATCTGACCTCACAATTGGGCACAAATTTGCACTGACACACTCCAATACTTTGTGTAATGCATTCCCAGAAGAATGGAGATTGTTGTAACCACAAAGAAGAGGGGGCAAATCCATATTAATGACCATGGTTTTGCAATGGGATGTCCAACAAGCTTGTGTAGTTGTGATTGTCAGTACTTCACAAACCTTTGGCCATATAGTGTTATGCTACTGCTTTTGCGAATACAACAGATTGTCCATGGCATGTTGGGGGGTAATAAAAAACAGGGTACCCCCATCCAGTTTTGTTTTTCATGGACCACTGTACATTTACTCCAGAAGACCTTGTTTTAGCCCTTGTTGCTGGACCCAACTCTGCTCTAAGTTTTAATTTATATTTGGTGTCAGGACCAGGATCTGAATCGACGACCTCTGTTGCATCCTGCAGCAACTATCATTGCTGGATAGCATCCTGTCTGAACTCTTGGATAATCTTGCCTCGTCCCTTGTTCCTGGTGAACCTTTAAATCCTTGCTCTTCCTATGAACTTCCTATTTAAGCCATTCCTTTGCACTTCCTGTTGCCAGATTATTGTGCTCTCTACAGCCAATATGTTCCTCCTTTGCGTACCTGCAGCTGTCCTTATCTCCACTATCACTCATTACCAAACTTTGGCTTGTTCCTCAACTATGCGTCTGCTTGATCCTAACCTGCAATCCCTTTTTACTAACCTTCATCTTGTTTGCTGACTATTCTTCTGCTTGATCCCAACCTGCAATCCCTTTTTACTGGACCCCGGCTTGCTCACCTCCTGGTGTTTCGCTCCTAAGGGCCACAAACGGGTACCAACACACAGCAAAACCCATCTCCACCATCAGGAGCTCTGGTAAATAGCAGTTAGTGCTTAGACCCCACACCTTGGGTAAGCCAGTGTCATCCGCAAGTGTGATCTACTTGTGTACTTATCTAGCTGGTCAGTGGGAGCCTTTCTACTGCTATAGCTACTGGTCTCCAAGCTTGACAGTGACATTTGGTTTTTGATTCAGCTATTCCTCTTTGATCTGTTACAGACCCAACCAGGACAGGGGCTTTTAGAGGGGACTTGCCAAATAGCCTCTTGCCTACTGACTATGGGCCCTGGCATTTAAGAGAGCTACAAGCATTTAGGACTTAAACTGGTGGATCTCCAGCTGTTATGGAACTACAAGTCCCATCATGCCTCTGCCTAAGGAAGTCTTGCTTGTAACTGTCAGCCTGGCAATTCCTCATGGAACTTGTAGTTTCACAACAGCTGGAAGGCCGCCAGTCTGAGACCCCTGATTTAGGAAGATGTCCTGTTATAGAATACAAGATGACATGTTATTACCACATTTAACAGTCATAGAAGCCATGATGGTCTCTGCCAACTTGAAACTCAGTGAGAAGATAGATGTGAAAAGAAAGCTGGTTACTGAGATTCGGACAACCCTGGGTCTTCTTGAATACTGATGCCGGACTGTCCTGGGGGGCAGGGCTGGTGCAAGGATTTTTGACACCCTAGGCGAAACCTCATTTTGCCGCCCCCCTTGGCTCCACCCCTGACTCCACCCCCTTTGCCCTGCTCATGTAATCCCCACCTTTTTAATGACCGCTACTATTTTGCATGCAACACTTTGCTAGACCAGCTAAATTTTACAGTTTTGCCCCAAACCTGGTTTTGGATCAAATAATTCAAAACAAATTTTTGCGCCCATCAAATACAGACTCACCAGCACCCATCAATGCCACTTTACCAGCGTCCATCAAATACAGACTCACCAGCCCCCATCAATGCCACTTTACCAGCGTCCATCAAATACAGACTCACCAGCACCCATCAATGCCACTTTACCAGCGTCAATCAAATACAGACTCACCAGCGCCCATCAATGCCGCTTCACCAGCACCCGTAAAATACCATATCACCTGCGCCAATGGAATACAGACTCACCAGCGCCCACCAATGCCACTTCACCAGCGCCCATCAAATACAGACTCACCAGCGCCCATCAATGCCACTTCACCAGCACACATCAAATACAGACTCACCAGCGCCCATCAATGCCACTTCACCAGCACCCGTCAAATACCATGTCACCAGCGCCCATCAAATACAGACTCACCTGCGCCCACCAAATACAGATGGATCAGCGCCCATCAATGCCGCTTCACCAGCGCCCGTCAAATACCATGTCACCAGCGCCCATGATCCAATAGAGACTCAGCAGTGCCCATAAAATACAGACTCGGGGGGGGGGGGGACATTTTAGCAGATCAGTCAATATATAATACATATACACTCACACACATTTTAAAATGACATTTCATATACAATCTCATTAAGAGAGAAAGCAACAGTTTTTACTTATTCCACCAGTGACACCTGTTTCTCACTGGCACCCACTCTGCTGTGTTGTCTGTGTACAGTGTACCTGCTGCTTCTGTTCTGTGTCCTGTGGTGCCTCTTCCTGTTACAGCCAGCCCAGGCTGCACCTGTCCCAAAGCCCGGAGAGCTGCCGCCAGGCACCACGCAGCCATGCATCCCATGATGCTTGCATCCTCCATCCATCCATGATCCTTACTCCGTTCCAGGAGCGCGTGGGGGGGCGGGGCGGGGCCGGGGGAACTGTGTTGCTGGAGTCTGGAGAGTGGCCTCGGCGAGATGAGTCATGATGTCATGTGACAGACTGAGACTGACAGACAGTCAGAGAGCGGAGAGCGGAGAGCGAGGGCGGGTGGAGGGCACTACTGCTGCCTGACACAGTGACACACACAGAGAGCGCCCATGGGTTTACTGGCTGGCTCGCTGCAGTGTGTGTTTACATCAGCGGAACGGAGGGGGGGGCGGGGGGGGGGGGGGTTTGGTGGCGGCGCTGCTTGACATGGCAGGATATTTACAAGGACAGTGCACTGTGCAGGAGTGCAATAACCAGCGGCTGGGCGCCCTAGGCGGCAGTGCGCCCTAGGCGGTTGCCTAGTCCGCCTAGTGGTAGCACCGGCCCTGCTGGGGGGTGTACTCAATGATTAATCAAGGCTTGTTCAGGTGCCTGTTGATTAACTTACTGTTAATTAGGTCACTGTTAGCTGCTACCTGATCGTTAGATGTACTGATGGTATTACTGTTTAAAATGTGCATTGTTTTGGCCAGGACCAGAGGAATTTTTGATTCCCGGCCGGAGGGCCTGGTCATTGTTTTACACAATGGCCACTTTTTCACTCTCCCTCTTCACTATCCCTTCCCCACTTTATTTATTTTATTTCTGTGTGTGTTTTGTCACGTTTTGTGTTGTCACCTGCACGTTTGACGAGTAGGGTGTCAGTCCTCAGGCCAACCCTGAAAGTTGTGTGGGAGGGTGGACATAGGCCTTCTGGCTTGGTTCTCCCTCTCTTTGGGGGGGGGGGTCTCCCTTCGGGGGAGCCCCTACCCTAGTACCTGGGTGGGTCTGTTTCGGCAGACCTTCTCGGAGAAAGGCGGTCGTCTGGCTTCGGCTAGATGGGCCATGTATTTGGTACCTCAGTCCCCATCTGGAGCCTAACGCCCTGGGGGATCAGGGTAAGGTCCTTCCTTGTGGAGGATAGCAGACACCCGTGGCACGTTTTTGTGTTTCACTCTTGATGTGTGTGCACTTTTTTTTGGCACCGGGTGGACGTTTTTGGGTGTGTTTTGCACGCCATAGGCTTTTTCAATAGAAAAAAAAAAAAACCTGGTCCCCGGTTCAAGAGTGAAGGAAACTGTATCTTGACAGAGGCACCCAGATAGGAGTAGAGTTGCCACCTCATCCGTTTAAACACCAACACCTTTGAATTACACAGGTTCTGAGGCTAATTAAATACAGATAAGACACCAAGTGAGTTTAATTACTGCCTTAATCAGCCATAGAACCTGTTTAATTAATATGTGTTCGGGTTTAAAGGGATGAGGTGGCAACCCTAGGTAGGACTGCCAGGTGGTCCGTCACAGATCTTTGTTAGAAGATTCTGCTTGTACAGTGGGGATCGAAAGTTTGGGCACCCCAGGTAAAAATGTGTATTAATGTGCATAACGAAGCCAAGGAAAGATGGAAAAATCTCCAAATGGCATCAAATTACAAATTAGACATTCTTATACTATGTCATAAAAAGTTAGCTTTTATTTCCATCATTTACACTTTCAAAGTTACAGAAAACAAAAAAATGGCGTCTGCAAAAGTTTGGGCACCCTGCAGAGTTAATATCTTGTACTGCCCCCTTTGGCAAGTATCACAGCTTGTAAACGCTTTTTGTAGCCAGCCAAGAGTCTTTCAATTCTTGTTTGAGGTATCTTTGCCCATTCTTCCTTACAAAAGTGTTCCAGTTCTTTGAGATTTCTGTGCTGTCTGTCACGCACTGCTCTTTTAAGGTCTATCCATAGATTTTCAATAATGTTGAGGTCAGGAGATTGTGAAGGCCATGGCAAAACCTTCAGTTTATGCCTCTTGATGTAATCCCCTGTGGATTTTGAGGTGTGTTTAGGATCATTATCCATTTGTACAAGGCATCCTCTCTTTAACTTCAGCTTTTTCACAGATGGCATCAAGTTACCATCCAAAATTTGCTGAAATTTTATTGAATCCATTTTTCCTTCTACTCGTGAAATGTTCCCTCGGCCACTGGCTGTAATACAACCCCAAATCATGATTGATCCACCTCCATGCTTAACAGTTGGACAGAGGTTCTTTTAATTAAATTCTGTGCCCTTTCTTCTCCAAACGTACCTTTGCTCATTCCGGCCAAAAAGTTCTATTTTAACCTCATCGGTCCACAGAACTTGTTTCCAAAATGCCTCAGGCTTGTCTATATGTTCATTTGCAAAGTTCAAACACTGATTTTTGTGGTGAGGACGTAGAAGAGGTTTTCTTCTGATGACTCTTCCATGAAGACCATATTTGTACAAGTATCTCTTTATAGTGGAATAGTGTACCACAACTCCAGTGTCTGCCAGATCTTCCTGGAGGGATCGTGCAGTCAAACGTGGGTTTTGAATTGCTTTTCTCACAATCCTGCGAGCTGTTCTGTCTGATATTTTTCTTGGTCTTCCAGATCTTGCTTTAACTTCCACTGTTCCTGATGACTGCCATTTCTTTCTTACATTCCGAACAGAGGATATTGACATCTGAAAATACTTTGCTATCTTCTTATAGCCTTCTCCAGCTTTGTGAGCGTCAACTATTTTCAGTTTCAGTTTTCTAGACAACTGCTTAGAAGAACCCATGGTGCTGATTGTTGGGGCAAGGTCAGATGAGTCTGGCCATTTAAAACCTTTGAGATTGACATCACCTGGTCTTCCCAGATGATGATTGAGAACAATCCATGACACTGGCAGGTCTCAGCTTTGCAAAGGGGCAGTGCATGATATAAATTCTGCAGGGTGCCCAAACTTTTGCAGACGCCATTTTTTTGTTTTTTTGTAATTTTGAAAGTGTAAATGATGGAATAAAATCTAACTTTTTTTTTACATATTATAAGAATGTCTAATCTGTAATTTGATGCCATTTGGAGATTTTTCCATCTTTCCTTGGCTTCGTTATGCACATTAATACACATTTTTACCTGGGGTGCCCAAACTTTCGATCCCCACTGTAACTGCTGTCTCTGTCCTCCTACTCTGTCACTAACCTGGGCAACTCACATTCTGGGAGTGTCTTTTCACCAAATCCATGCTCATACACAGCGGATCACAACTGGTCCATTTCTACCACCAGCTGACAATTGTATCATTACTGGAATGTCAGTTTCCTTTACATTTTAAATATAAAAGATTTGGAGATCAGAGCTAGAAATGTCACTAAGGAGATCTCACTACGGGAGCTTCTAGGCGGTACAAGGACCTGACGATGGAAACTGACTCATTTTGTCTTAGTTATGCCGCATACACACGGGCGGACTGTATGACGTACTTAGTCCGTCGAAACACATTTCAGCGGACAATCCGCTCGTGTGTGGGCTTCAGCGGACTTTTTTAGCGTGCAGTCCGGCGTACTAAGAATTTCGGATTTTTCGAAATTCTGTCCGTGATACTTTGGTTTCAGCGGACAATCCGCTCGTCAGTATGCTAGTTCGACGGACTAAGAATGGCGCATGCCCGGAAAGGATTTACACGGCGGAAGGGTGCTTTGCTGTGTATTGGACTTCCTATTTCTAGTCCCGTCGTACGTGCTGTACACGTCATCGCGCAAGCTTTCGACGGACTGTTAGGATATCCGTGTGTGGTCAAGTCCGTTCAGTGGAAAGTATGACGGACTGTCCGTTGGATTGTATGACGGACTAAGTACGCCATACAGTCCGCTCGTGTGTACGCGGCATTAGATTCGAACCTTCATTGCTGAGTGGACTTACCCTTTAAGGAATGCTTTTCATACTGTAGTTGTTCTGATAGTTTTGTTGTTCCTGCCCCACTCAGCAGATTGTAGAAAGGCAGCATTGCTTTTCCCTTCATCAAGCCTAACGAGATGGTTCTTCGTAACATACACTTAATTAGTGTTGAAACAGAGTCTGTAGGCTGGGATTCCGGGTCAGCAGGTTGTGTCGTATTATGTTCTCCACTCAATACTTCGCAGTGCAGGTCCTGCAGATCTCCTTCCAGTAAACACTGATTTTTTTTCTTCCAAGAATTCTTTATATAAAATTACTACCTCAACATTCCCAGCGCTGCCGAGATTACAATGGAACGTCGGTTTGCTTAAAAAAGTAAATTGGTAATGCGGGTCATTACAAGTAAACGTTATACCCTTAAAGCGGAGTTCTACCTAAAATTGGAACTTCCGCTCATTTGCCTTCTCTCCCCCACCGGTGCCACAATTGGGGAGAAGGGGGGACAGGATACCTCTATTGACAGATTCCCCCAGCCAAGTGGCAGGGGGAATCTGCCCAGCACAGGGTCATTAGCGTGTGCCCTGTCTTTGACAGGTATCCTGTTCCTGCTTCCGGGGGTCCAGGCCGCGGCCCCTCCTCCTCTCCCTGTCGCCAGGCCAGTAGGAGAGAGGAGCGGGGCCTCGTGCATGCGCAGTAGGGTTCCCGCCATGAAGCTGTAAGGCAAGGCTACACTGCCGGATACCCTTTCCCGCAATGGCAGCGGCAGCACCTGACAGATGATGGAAACATCAGCTGCGGCGCCGACATCGCTGGACTCCAGGACAGGTAAGTGTCTGATTGGTAAATAAAAAATTTTCTTTTTTTTGGGCTGAACACCGCTTTAAAGCTCGACTTAACTTTAGAAAACTCAGCAGATTCAACAGATACGTAATATTTATTTATTTGTTTGTTTATTTATTTATTTGTTTGTTTAACCACTTGACCTCCAGAAGGTTTTACCCCTTGCTATTCAGCACTGCACTACTTTAACACCTTCCCGGGCCTTTCCTCCTTCGGACTGGATGTCATATGATGTCCTCTCAGAAGGAGCTGCTCACGTGACCGTGGGGCCGTGCACCAGTGCACAGACCCCTGATGTTTATCTTTTGAGATAGAGAAAAGGGACTGAGGAAGGAAATTCCCCGGGCCTTTCCTCCTTCAGACTGGAAGTCATATGACGTCCTCTCAGAAGACACTGCTCACGTGACTGTGGAGCCGTGCACCAGTATGCAGACCCCTGATGTCTCTCTTTTGAGACAGAGAAAAGGGACTGAGGACAGAAATTCTCCGGGCCTTTCCTCCTTCGAACTGGATGTCATATGACGTCCTCTCAGAAGGCGTTGCTCACGTGACCGTGGGGCCGTGCACCAGTGGGCAAACCCCTGATGTTTCACTTTTGAGACAGAGAAAAGGGACTGAGGATGGAAATTCCCTGGGCCTTTCCTCCTTCGGACTGGATGTCATATGATGTCCTCTCAGAAGGCGCTGCTCACGTGACCGTGGGGCCGTGCACTAGTGTGCAGACCCCTGATGTTTCACTTTTGAGACAGAGAAAAGGGACTGAGGACGGAAATTCCCCAGGCCTTTCCTCCTTCGGACTGGATGTCATATGACGTCCTCTCAGAAGGCATTGCTCGGGTGACTGTGGAGCCCTGCACCAGTGTGCAGACCCCTGATGTTTCACTTCTGAGATAGAGAAAAGGGACTGAGGATGGAAATTCCCCGGGCCTTTCCTCCTTCGGACTGGATGTCATATGATGTCCTCTCAGAAGACGCTGCTCACGTGACCGTGGAGCCGTGCACCAGTGTGCAGACCCCTGATGTCTCTCTTTTGAGACAGAGAAAAGGGACTGAGGACAGAAATTCCCTGGGCCTTTCCTCCTTCGGACTGGATGTCATATGACGTCCTCTCAGAAGGCGCTGCTCATGTGACCGTGGAGCCGTGCACCAGTGTGCAGACCCCTGATGTCTCTCTTTTGAGACAGAGAAAAGGGACTGAGGACAGAAATTCCCTGGGCCTTTCCTCCTTCGGACTGGATGTCATATGACGTCCTCTCAGAAGGCGCTGCTCATGTGACCGTGGAGCCGTGCACCATTATACAGACCCCTGATGTTTCACTTTTGAGACAGAGAAAAGGGACTGAGGACGGAAATTTACCGGGCCTTTCCTCCTTTGGACTGGAAGTCATATGACGTCCTCTCAGAAGGCGCTGCTCACGTGACCGTGGGGCCGTGCACCATTGTGCAGACCCCTGATGTTTCACTTTTGAGATAGAGAAAAGGGACTGAGGATGGAAATTCCCCGGGCCTTTCCTCCTTCGGACTGGATGTCATATGACGTCCTCTCAGAAGGCGCTGCTCACGTGACCGTGGAGCCCTGCACCAGTGTGCAGACCCCTGATGTTTCACTTCTGAGACAGAGAAAAGGGACTAAGGACGGAAATTCCCCAGCCTTTTCTCCTTTGGACTGGATGTCATATGACGTCCTCTCAGAAGGCGCTGCTCACGTGACCGTGGAGCCCTGCACCAGTGTGCAAACCCCTGATGTCTCTCTTTTGAGACAGAGAAAAGGGACTGAGGACAGAAATTCCCCAGTCCCTTTTTTTCTGCAGCCAAGTGGCAGGGGGAATCTGCCCAGAACAGGGTCATTAGCGTGTGCCCAGGCACACCTGGCACACCCTGTACGCACGCCTATGGTAGTATGATAAAATCCAAATGAGATACATTACATTAGACCGTCTACACAAAGCAAGATGCATCCAGATATGCTTGACATGTTTCGTGGATTAAAACCACTTCCTCGGGGGCGGGTGCATCTAAATCTGTAAAAGGATATGGATGAGCCAATATGATATGATATAAACCCATACTGTATATCCAATTCTGTAAAATCCAAAGAAATTGACAGAAACATGTCAGCATATCTGGATGCATCTTGCTTTGTATAGACGGTCTATTGTCATTTGGATTTTATCAAACTACCCTGTTTTTCAAGTTACACGGAACACGGAGGACGATTGTTTTATGCCACATTATGCAATGTACTTTTATGTTATGATCTCTCTTCTTGACAATGGTCTGTAACATGTATTTTGTATGTTCACCAATTTTTGTAATGTAATACGGTATTATGCCACGTTATTTATTGTCCAGAAAATAAATACATATTATCTTTATTATCGACTCATTTTTTAGCCATACTGAACATGCTTTATTTAAAGTCCCAACTTGCTGTATTTGTATATTGATTTAGGGAATGGCGACGTATAGTTCCATGCGTTTCATTTAAAGTCCCAAACTTCCCCCTCCCCTCTCCTATATATTTTAACTTTCTGTTATAAACATATCTAATCAATAAAATCGAATTTCTTCATAAATTTAGGCCAAAATGTATTCTGCTACATTTCTTTAGTTAAAAAAAAAAAAGAAATCCTCATAAGACCCCTTTCACACTGTGGCGCTCAAAAAACTGCCCATAAAACGCCAGGCGTTTTTGCTGTGCTAGCGTTGTGTTTTTTTTAAGGTCGCGTGACGATGTGACCTTAAAAAAAAAGAACCATTTTACGGCGCTATTTGGCGCTATTTGAAGCACTTCCCATTTATTTAAATGGAGAGGGGCATTTTTCAGCCATTTTTTTTAAAGCGCTCCGAACATGCCCCCAAAAATGCTGCTTGCAGGACTTTTTTACACTGCCCCGCCAGCGCACCGCCCCAGTGTGAAAGCACGCATTGAAATGGGAAAGCAGATTTCAGCCAGAAAATCCTGAAAATCGCCTCGGTGTGAAAGGGGTCTAAGCAGTGGCGGCTGGTGTTCTTTGGGGGGGGGGGGGGTGGAGCGTCAAAACACCCCCCCCCAGGAAGCCACTAATACAACCCACCCTGGGGGGCTAGCGGAGCGGCACTAGCCTAACCGGCCTCACCATGGTCGCCCAAAGAAGTTGAGGTCACGTGCTCAGCGACATATCCAGAGGTTGTCTTTGGGAAATAGACGTATGAGTGCTGCCAGCATTTCTGCAGAGGTTGAAGGGGTGGGGGGTCAGCCTGTCAGTGCTCAGACTATACGCCACACACTGCATCAAATTGGTCTGCATGGCTATTGTCCCAGAAGGAAGCCTCTTCTAAAGATGATGCACAAGAAAGACCACAAACAGCTTGCTGAAGACAAGCAGACTAAGTACATGGATTACTGTCCTGTGGTCTGATGAGACCAAGATAAACGTATTTGGTGTCAGATGGTGACAAGCGTGTGTGGGGGCAACCAGATGAGGAGGACAAAGTCAAGTGTGTCTTGTCTACAGTCAAGCATGGTGGTGGGAGTGTCATGGTCTGGGGCTGCATGAGTGCTGCCGGCACTGGGGGGGCTACAGATCATTGAGGGAACCATGAATGCCAACATGTACTGTGACATACTGAAGCAGAGCATGATCCCCTCCCCTCAGAGACTGGGCCGCAGGGCAGTATTCCAACATGATAACAACCCCAAACACACCTCAAAGACCACCACTGCCTTGCTAAAGAAGCTGAGGGTAAAGGTGATGGACTGGCCAAGCATGTCTCCAAACCTAAACCCTATTAAGCATCTGTGGGGCATCCTCAGACGGAAGGTGGAGGAGCGCAAGGTCTCTAACATCCTTAAGGTGAGGGCACAGCCGGTGGTGGGAAGCACAAGGATTTTTTTGGTATATGCACAAGGGTGGATCAGAATGAAGATTTCATATTCACAGCATCTCTTTTTATTAACTATATAATTGACTATCACAATGTCACTATTTTATTGTTATAAGAATAGTGTTTAAGCATACTGCACTTTATCATTTTTATTATTCACTGTATGGTATTAGGATCTCATGAGGAGTTCAGAGCACATTGCACTTTATTGAAGATTGGTAGACCGCATTGAGCACTTAATATAGTGGTTATTATTATACAGGATTTATATATAGCGCCAACAGTTTGCGCTGCGCTTTACAACATGAGGGCAGACAGTACACTTGCAATACAAATCAATACAGGAGGGACTAGATGGCCCGGCTCGTTAGAGCTTAAAATCTAATTGGTTATCAACTTTAGGAGCATTATATATCATCATTTTATATATATATATATATATATATTGGCACTCTATGTTTATTTAGTGCTGCATTCATTTGTTTTTGGTTCCTGTATATACAGTGCCCTGAAAAAGTTTTCATACCCCTTGAAATTTTCCACATTTTGTCATGTTACAACCAAAAGACCTAAATGTATTTTATTGGGATTTTATGTGATAGACCAACACAAAGTGGCACATGTAGCAAAGTTCCAGGGGCACCTGGAGCCCAATGGTGACCTCCAGAGTTAAGGACACCTGACATGCTTCAGTTTAGAGTGGGTTACGATGCATGGTGGGTGTAATGCAAGATGAACAGGTGGGCGCCAGACACTTTTTTTGAATGCAAAGAGATTTATTGTCTCTTAAACAGAACTGTGGGAGAGAGGATTAGGGCCAGGACACTCTTAGGTAGATGCAATGTTAATTGGCAGGCTCCAAGACTTCTATAGGTGGACAGCTGTAAAGGTGAAGGCCTCCAGCCGGACACCACTTCTGTATAGGTAGGACTGCTGTCTCCTATGACAACAATCTTGTAACTGTTACTAACGGTAAAGGTATTCAACTATCTGCAACACAAACAGTTCTCTTTACCCCACACTCACTCACTGCAGGTCTTCACTCAACAAGCTCCCAGTCTCTCTTACTAGACTTCAGATCCACTAGCCACTGGATCCCCTGAGCTCTTTCCTAGTAGCATTCAGTATCTTCCTCAAGTGTCACCCCCGCTTCACTGCTGGGTCCCCGGCTTGGCACTCACAGTCACAGATACTCCTCAAGCTTCACCCCTGCTGACCCGTTAGGTCCCTGGCTTGGCACTCCACAAGCGTCACCTCTGCTATCCCGCTGGGTCCCTGACTTGGCACTTGCTGATGCTTTCCCACTTCTTCACCATCCCCGGTTGGCGAGAAGCCTGCTCTGGTACTGGCCTCAGCTCACTCACTGTGGTCTCTGGTAGCAAGGCGGTTGGTCCCTTTGTGACGACAGCTTCCCCTCTACCTCCAACCATGACAGGTTCCCCGGCCGGCGGAACCGTTACTTTTGGTTGGACTACAATCCCGCAGTCCTAACCCTGCACTACTTCTGGGTAGGCTCTCAGCTAGGCTAACAGCCAGATGTCCCTGGGATAAGCCTTAGGTTTCTGGCCTAGCAACCCAGGGCAATACGACACGTCCACCCAGACAGCTGTCCAGGTGGCACAGAACCCCGATCACATGACTCCACCCAAATAAATAAGTTCTCCCAGAAGGCCAAGGGACCCTAGAAAATCCCTGCCCATTGGCTGAGACACTCCATTCATTCCTAATCTGTCCTTGCAATGCCCTTGTCTTATCTAATGTCACCAGATACCCGGCCATCTAGTGGCAGAAAAGAGAAGTGAAGAAATTCCAGAATTAGGGTGAAATCAATTGACCTCCTAACAATTGGCCAAGGCAACTATCACTTGGCAGATACATTTAATACCAACCCTGCCTTGGGGGGCCACTGGTCTATCATACCAGTTATAATACTTTTTTTCTAATTGCGTTTGTCACTCTTTGTAGTATCGCTGCAGAACCGCTCAGCAGTCACAATGCTGCACAGTGGAAATGCACTATACTATGCTTTATATATTTGAAAGTATTTTATACGTGTATTACACCCCTATATACTGCACACCAAATAGTACACCTATAGAAGTCCTTAAAAGGACCTTTGTGGACCTAATAGTAGCTAGCTAGTAGCTAGTGAATTGCAGACTGTCCCTGCTCAGAACACCAAACTGTCCCTCCCTACACTGAGAAACGACAGCTGCAGAATCGGTCAGCAGCACTGCATGCAGTGCACTATAATATGCTTTCTATATTTGAAAGAAAGTATATTATACGTGTACAACCCTATATACTGTACACCTATACCAGTCCTTTAAAGTACTTTTGTGGACCTAATAGTAATAGCTAGTGATTAGACTGACTGTCCCTGCTCCACACAGCGTCCTGTCCCTACACTGACAAAAGACAGAATGTAAAATGGCCGCCAGATCAGGTCTATTTAAAAGGTAGGGGGTATGTCCATGTGCTGAAATGTCTCAATTGGCTGTCTTGTACCCCATGATGGATGCGTCATGGGTCAAAGTTCTTCACAATGTAAATGAATATGTCCGCCAGTTTGGCGAATCACGAACGAGCAAAGTTCGCCGCGAACCGACTGCCGGGCGAAACGCAAGGCCATCTTTAGTGGAGATGCTTTTCTTCAGCAGGGACAGGGAAGCTGGTCAGAGTTGATGGGAAGTTGGATGAAGCCAAATACAGGACAATCTTAGAAGAAAACCTGTTAAGCCCTGTACAAATGATCAGTTTTTCTGCTGAGTTTTTCCTTCAGATTTACCAAAACCATATAATATGAGGTCAAACCTTAAGAGTTCCAATTAGTATGCAGTCAGGCAGGCCCTTCTACTACATGGTTTTGGTAAATCTGAAGGAAAAAAATCATCAGAAAATCTGATAGTGTGTATGGGGCTTTAGAGTTTACAAAAGACTTGAGACCGGCAGTACAACGACCCGAAACATACAGCCAGAGCTACAATGGAATGGTTTAGATCAAAGCATATTCATCATGTGTTGGAATGGCCCAGTCACAGTCCAGACCTAAATCCCATTGAGAATCTGTGGCAAGACTTCAAAATTGCTGTTCACAGACGCTCTCCATCCAATCTGACAAAGTTTGAGATATTTAGCAAAGAAGAATGGGCAGAAATGTCCCTCTCTAGATGTGCAAAGCTGATAGAGACATCCCCAAAAAGATTTGCAGCTGTAATTGCAGAGAAAGGGGGTTCTACAAAGTATTGACTCCGGGGGGCGCCATACAAATGCCCCCCCCCCCCACACTTTTCACATATTTATTTGTAAAGAATGTTGAAAAACATTTATCATTTTCCTTCCACTTCACAATTATGTGCCACTTTGTGTTGGTCTATCACATAAAATCCCAATAAAATATATTTACGTTTTTGGTTGTAACATGACAAAATGTGGAAAATGTCAAGGGGTATGAATACTTTTCCAGGCACTGTATATATGCAAATGTTATTCTCATAAAAAATATTGAAATGTCTAATTAGGCTTATTTTTGTGCTGACTGAGTGGAGAATTTTTCGCACTGGACTGACATCAGACGCGGACTCTCCTCTTAGCGCCGTCTCCAGATCCGCCGTGACTGGCAGCGAGTGGCCTCTTGCCCCCGGGGCCCACCAGCCGGAGCCGCACACGGACAGTCTCATTGATCAGTGCTACATTTAGAACAGAGCCCCGGGCAGTGATAGAAGGGAACGCCGCGGCTCTGACACACACATTATTCTTGCCTGTCTGAGATTCGTTTTTAAGATTCTGCCGCAGTTCCCGGCCAGGTAAAGAGAGCCAGAAAATAAAACGAGGACGGAGTGCTGGGAGTGGAGGATCGCGGTGATAAAAAGCCTCCCAGCTTTGTCTGCGGTGCCACCATACAGTGATAGATGTCGGGTTTTGGAAAATGTTCTTGTTTTCCCATCATGATACTTAGTGAGGACTCCAACCTAAACTGGCCTCATATGGGGTCTTCCCACCATAGGTCCTGACTCATCTAGACTTTTAAGATTTTAGAGCTGAACTCCAGGCACAAATTTTTTTAAATTTATATATTTTATATTATATATATTCCTCAACAGCCACAAAGGATCTACACTCACAGGCTACTTTATTAGGTCCCCTTGTGAGTACCGGATTGGACCTTCTTTATTAGGTGCACCTTGCTAGTTCCGGGTTGGACCTCCTTTATTAGGTGCACCTTGCTAGTACCGGGTTGGACCGCCTTTATTAGGTGCACCTTGCTAGTACCGGGTTGGAATTCCTTTATTAGGTGCACCTTGCTAGTACCGGGTTGGACCTCCTTTATTAGGTGCACCTTGCTAGTACAGGGTTGGACCTCCTTTATTAGGTCCCCCTTGCTAGTTCTGGGTTGGACCTCCTTTATTAGGTGCACCTTGCTAGTACCGGGTTGGAATTCCTTTATTAGGTGCACCTTGCTAGTACTGGGTTGGACCTCCTTTATTAGGTGCACCTTGCTAGTACCGGGTTGGACCTCCTTTATTAGGTGCATCTTGCTAGTACCGGGTTGGACCTTCTTTATTAGGTGCACCTTGCAATACCAGGTTGGACCTCCATTATTAGGTGCACCTTGCTAGTACCAAGTTGGACCTCCTTTATTAGGTCCCCCTTGCTAGTACCAGGTTGGACCTCCTTTATTAGGTGCACCTTGCTAGTACCGGGTTGGACCTCTTTTATTAGGTGCACCTTGCTAGTACCGGGTTGGACCTCCTTTATTAGGTGCATCTTGCTAGTGCCGGGTTGAACCTCCTTTTATTAGGTCCCCCTTGCTAGTACCGGGTTGGACTTCCTTTATTAGGTGCACCTTGCTAGTACCGGGTTGGACCTCCTTTATTAGGTGCACCTTGCTAGTACCGGGTTGGACCTCCTTTATTAGGTGCCCCTTGCAATCCCAGGTTGGACCTCCATTATTAGGTGCACCTTGCTAGTACCAAGTTGGACCTCCTTTATTAGGTGCACCTTGCTAGTACCGGGTTGGACCGCCTTTATTAGGTGCACCTTGCTAGTACCGGGTTGGAATTCCTTTATTAGGTGCACCTTGCTAGTACCGGGTTGGACCTCCTTTATTAGGTGCACCTTGCTAGTACCGGGTTGGACCTCCTTTATTAGGTGCATCTTGCTAGTACCGGGTTGGACCTCCTTTATTAGGTCCCCCTTGCTAGTACCGGGTTGGACTTCCTTTATTAGGTGCACCTTGCTAGTACCGGGTTGGACCTCCTTTATTAGGTGCACCTTGCTAGTACCGGGTTGGACCTCCTTTATTAGGTGCACCTTGCAATACCAGGTTGGACCTCCTTTATTAGGTCCCCCTTGCTAATCCTGGGTTGGACCTTCTTTATTAGGTGCACCTTGCTAGTACCGGGTTGGACCTCCTTTATTAGGTGCACCTTGCTAGTACCGGGTTGGACCTCCTTTATTAGGTGCATCTTGCTAGTACCGGGTTGGACCTCCTTTATTAGGTCCCCCTTGCTAGTACCGGGTTGGACTTCCTTTATTAGGTGCACCTTGCTAGTGCCGGGTTGGACCTCCTTTATTAGGTGCACCTTGCTAGTACCGGGTTGGACCTCCTTTATTAGGTGCACCTTGCTAGTACCGGGTTGGACTCCCTTTATTAGATTTATTAGATTTTGCTCCATAGTGACATGATAACATCACACAGTTGCTGCAGATTTGTCGGCTGAAATATCGTCGCAATATCGCAGTCTCGCTACAAGTCACTGATCACCGCCATTATGCAAAAAAAATAAAATACCTCAGAGTTTGTAGACGCTATAACTTTTGTAGCAAACCAATCAATAATATAATAATACATATTGGCATAAATTGATGAAGAAATTCGATTTTTTTATTTTTTATTTTATTGAATGTTTTATAGCAGAAGGTAAAAAATATTGTTTGTTTTTTTTTTCAAAATTGTCGCTCTTTTTTTTTTTTTGTCTTTATCGCAAAAAATAAAAACCACAGAGGTGATCAAATACCACCAAAAGAAAGCTCTGTTTGTGGGGAAAAAATTATATTTTATTTAGGTACAGCGTCGCAGGACCGCGCAATTGTCGGTTAAAGCGACACGCCCTGAGCCCATCCAGTTGTGTGACAATAGCGAATGAATATTCGCAACGGTCTTCCTGCTTCTCCTCGCCCCGGCCAATCAGGAAGCGGGTCTGGGAGCAGGGGGGAGGCACCAAGAAAGAGACGCAGGCAGGGCTGGTGCAAGCATTTTTGACACCCTAGGTGAAATTTTCCTGCCCCTCTTGGCTCCACCCCTGATCCTACCCCCTTTTCCCTGCCCATGTAAACCCCATCTTTTTAATGAAGCGCCCATCAAATGCAGCCCCACCAGTTCCCATCAAATGCAGCCCCACCAGCGCCCATCAATGCAGCCTTACCAGCGCCCATCAATGCAGCCTTACCAGCGCCCATCAAATGCAGCCCCACCAGCGGCCATCAAATGCAGCCCCACCAGCGCCCATCAAATGCAGCCTCACCAGCGCCCATCAAATTCAGCCTCACCAGCGCCCATCAAATGCAGCCCCACCAGCGCCCATCAAATGCAGCCTCACCAGCGCCCATCAAATGCAGCCTCACCAGCGCCCATCAAATTCAGCCTCACCAGCGCCCATCAAATTCAGCCTCACCAGCGCCCATCAAATGCAGCCCCATCATTACCCATCAATGCAGCCTCCCCCGGCCAATCAGGGAGCGGGCCTGGGAGCAGGGGGGGAGGCGCCGAGGAGGAGACAAAGGCAGAGCTGGTGCAAGGATTTTTGACACCCTAGGTGACATTTTGCTGCCCCCCTTGGCTCCACCCCTGATCCTACCCCCTTTTCCATGCCCATGTAAACCCCATCTTTTTAATGAAGCACCCATCAAATGCAGCACCACCAACGCCTATCAAATGCAGCCCCACCAGCACCCATCAAATGCAGCACCACTAACGCCCATCAAATTCAGCCTCACCAGCGCCCATAAATGCAGCCTCACAATTGCCCATCAATGCAGCCTCACAGTGTCCATCAATGCAGCCTCACTAGCGCCCATCAAATGTAGCCTCACCTGCACCTATGAAATGTAGCTTCACCAGCACCCATCAATGAATGTTTGCTTGCTTCCATTCGAAGCAGGGGAAAGCAGCCAAAGCTGCCTGTGGCCTGGATGGGGTAAGTGTGAGGCTGATGGGCGGACGGACGTGGCTAGCGAGCGACAGGGGGGTTTGACTGATTGATCGAGCAAGCGATGAGGGGGGGCACTGAGGGGGGCACTGACCGATCAATGGAGGTAGTGATGGACGAACTTCCGATGGGACGTTTCGCGACGGGAACCGCGAACGCGGCCAAAAGTTCACGAACCGCAAAGTTTGCGGTGGACCCCATTGACTTTAATGGCAGGCAAACCTTGAAAACCTCCAGGTCATATTTTCAGCCACAAAATACTTAGTAGCTGTGCACACATAGTCCCACATCATGAACACTGACATAACAAAAGTATTAAGTGAATCTGGGATCGACAACGACAAGCATTCTTTTTTTATCTGTGAAATTTTGACAATTCAGAAGCGCATGAAGGCCATGGAGGAGAGGCAAGGTCAGGCCAGGCTATGAAGGGGGTGCAGGAGATGATCAGTGCCACAGTCAGGGCAGCGCAGTCCTGTGCCAGTGTCCCAGTGTGCCATCCTGTGCTTGAGCCCCTCCCTCTGCCCGACCCTTACCCCCACCTATGCAGGGCTCCACTGCAGTGGTCTGGAGGTGCCAGTCCAGGGCTGATCCTCAGCCATGGTGCTGGCACTGCCTACTGATTGGCTTCTCCACTGCTATCTCCCTCACTGACACCAGCACTGAGATAGAACACTGACACCAGCACCGCGATAGAGACTGAGCACTGACGCCAGCACCGAGATAGAGAGCACTGACACCAGCACCGTGATAGAGAGCACTGACACCAGCACCGAGATAGAGAGCACTGACACCAGCACAGAGATAGAGAGCACTGACACCAGCACCGTGATAGAGAGCACTGACACCAGCACCGAGATAGAGAGAGAGCACTGACACCAGCACCGAGATAGAGAGCACTGACACCGGCACCGTGATAGAGAGCACTGACACCAGCACTGTGATAGAGAGCACTGACACCAGCACCGCGATAGAGAGCACTGACACCGGCACCGTGATAGAGAGCACTGACACCGGCACCGTGATAGAGAGCACTGACACCGGCACCGTGATAGAGAGCACTGACACCAGCACCGTGATAGAGAGCACTGACACCGGCACCGTGATAGAGAGCACTGACACCAGCACCGTGATAGAGACTGAGCACTGACACCAGCACCGTGATAGAGAGCACTGACACTTTTCACTTTTTTTTTTTTTTTTTTTTAAATACGCTTTCATCAATAAAAAAAAAATAAAAAAAATAAACAGTAAAGTTAGCCCAATTTTTTGTGCATAATGTGAAAGAAGATGTTACACCGTGAGAATTGTTAGAGAATCGTGATCTTTATTTTAAGCAAAAATAAAATAAAAATCGTGATGCTCATTGTAGCCAGAATGGTGCAGCTCTAGATTCTAAGCAGGAACACGGATCTCTGCTTTCCCACAGTTAAAGCACCTCCCCCACAGCAGGCACTCCCTAGGCGCACAGTTAACCCTTTGCTCGCCCCTGAGGTGAACTGATTTTCCCTGCCGGTGTCATTAGTACAGTGACAGTGCATATTTTTTTTTAGCACTGATCACTGCATTAGTGTCTCTGGTCCCCTAAAGAGTGTCAAATGGGTCGCTTAGGTGTCCGATTTGTCCACCGCAATATCGCAGACCCGCTATAAGTGTCTGATTGCTGGCATTGTTAGTAAATACATTTTAAAAAAAAATCCATAAAAATGTCCCATAGTTTGTAGACGCTATAACTTTTGCGCAAACCAATCAATATACAATTATTGGGATTTTTTTCTTTTTCTTTTACAAAAAAACATGTAGAAGAATACATATCGGTCTAAACTGAAGAAGAAATTAGATTTTTTTACTTTTTTTTTTTTTATTGGATATGTTTTATAGCAGAAAGTAAAAAAAATAATGTTTGTTTTTTTTTTTTAAATTGTCGCTTTTGTTTTTATTTTTATAGCACACAAAATAAAAACTGCAGTGGTGGTCAAATACCACCAAAAGAAAGCTCTATTTGTGGGGGAAAAAAAGGACATACATTTTATTTGGGTACAGCATCACACGACCGCGCAATTGTCAGTTCAAATAATGCAGTGACAATATGGCAAAAAATGGCCTGGTCACGAAGGGGGTAAATCTTCCGGAGCTGAAGTGGCTGGTACATTCCATTCTCCTAACCATGTGCCAAACCAACCCAACCGCAGACCCATCCCTCCCCCCCCCCCCTTCAGCTCCTGGCCACCTCTGGAGGAGAACTCTGCACTTCAATGTGACTCTTCTAGTCTGAAGGATACAAGTGCAGATTCCTCGGAGTAATCACCACCAGATAGCGGCTGATTAGATGATTGCAGCAATCAACATACAGCACTCAGACATTTGTATTGCTGATACAATATGGTGATAAGCAAAGCCTCTTTTAAAGTCGTTGTAAACCCTTCTATACACAGTATCTCACAAAAGTAAGTACACCCCTCACATTTTTTTTCATGTGACAACACTGAAGAAATGACACTTTGCTACAATGTAAAGTAGTGAGTGTACAGATTGTATAACAGTGTAAATTTGCCGTCCCCTCAAAATAACTCAACACACAGCCATTAATGTCTAAACCGCTGGCAACAAAACTGAGTACACCCTCTAAGTGAAAATGTCCAAATTGGGCCAAAGTTTCAATATTTTGTGTGGCCATCATTATTTTCCAGCACTGCCTTAACCCTCTTGGACATGGAGGTCACCAGAGCTTCACAGGTTGCCACTGGAGTCCTCTTCCCCTCCTCCATGATGACATCACAGAGCTGGTGGATGTTGGAGACCTTGCGCTCCTCCACCCTCCGTTTGAGGATGTCCCACAGATGATCAATAGGGTTTAGGTCTGGAGACATGCTTGGCCAGTCCATCGCCTTTACCCTCAGCTTCTTTAGCAATTCAATGGTCGTCTTGGAGGTGTGTTTGGGGTCTGTGGCGTAGCGTGGGTTGTCAGCGCCCGGGGCAAGGCAAGTAATTTGCGTCCCCACCCCCCCAAACCTGTGGACTTTTAGCACTCCCTGAGTCGCTTCTTTTACTAACTACAATAGTTTTGACCAACCTGATTCCTATCCTGATCACTCCACCCCACTACATTGTCCACTAAACTCAACTACGCTGCCCCCCCCCACTACACTACAATGCCCACCCCACTACACTGCCCACCCCACTACACTACACTGCCCACCCCACTACACTACACTGCCCACCCCACTACACTACAATGCCCACCCCACTACTCTGTCCACTAAACTCAACTACGCTGCCCACCACCACTTACACTACACTGCCCACCCCACTGTACTACACTGCCCACCACCACTTACACAACACTGCCCACCCCACTGTACTACACTGCCCACCCCACTACACTACACTGCCCACCCCACTGTACTACACTGCCCACCACCACTTACACAACAGTGCCCACCCCACTGTACTACACTGCCCACCCCACTACACTACACTGCCCACCCCACTGCACTACACTGACCACCCCACTACACTACACTGCCCACCCCACTACACTACACTGCCCACCCCACTTACACTACACTGCCCACCCCACTCCACTACACTGACCACCCCACTACACTACACTGCCCACCCCACTCCACTACACTGACCACCCCACTTACACTACACTGCCCACCCCACTTACACTACACTGCCCACCCCACTCCACTACACTGACCACCCCACTACACTACACTGCCCACCCCACTTACACTACACTGCCCACCCCACTGCACTACACTGCCCACCCCACTTACATTACACTGCCCACCCCACTGCACTACACTGCCCACCCCACTTACATTACACTGCCCACCCCACTGCACTACACTGCCCACCCCACTTACACTACACAGCCCACCCCACTGCACTACACTGTCCACCCCACTGCACTACACTGCCCTCCCCACTTACACTACACTGCCTACCCCACTATACTGTCCACTAAACTCCACTACACTACACTGTCAGGCATGCTGCATGTTTGCTCACTGGCTGAAATGAATGTATTGGGTGTGGCGTGACTCTCCCTAACTGCTCGCTGGCTGGTGGCTGCTCCCTCCTCTGAGACGACTCTCCTGCTTTTTTTCATCGATCAGTCTGCCACAATGCCAATGGGGAACGATTCCCAGATGATGTCCCAGTGCCAGTTCCAGATCCGGCGCGGTCAGGCAGAGAGGAGGAGGAGGCGATGGCGGCGGCTCAAATAAGGAGGCGGTACGAGACTCCAGGAACAGCCTTCGCGCATGCACCGCCCATGGTCACGGACAGACCAGGCCCGCCACAGCATATGACCCCATTCGCCCAATCACAGGACACCAACTGAGCTTAAACATGGCCACTGGATCACAGGGGACACAGTAAACAGTAATTTGGAGGATTGAGGCAAAGTGACACACAATGGTGCGGGATTTCACCCCTCCCCCAAATGTTGCGCCCTGGGCCACGGTCCCCCCTGCCCCCCCCCCCCCCAGGCTATGTCACTGTTTGGGGTCGTTACCATGTTGAAATACTACCCTGCGGCCCAGTGTCTGAAGGGAGGGGATCATGCTCTGCTTCAGTATGTCACAGTACATGTTGGCATTCATGGTTCCCTCAATGAACTGTAGCTCCCCAGTGTCGGCAGTAGACATGGGCGCCGTCAAAAAATGTGTTTCGCTTCATTCCGCTTCGTCCGAAAAAAAATTAGCATTTCGTAATTCGTGTACGAAATTCAATTCGGATTCATCCGAAATACGAATTTTCATTCGATTCGTAAACTTTTTGTAAAAATAATGAAAGTTCATTATGATGAATTTATCATTATGAGGGGTTCCCACCATCCCTGTGCTGAGTTCCCGGGTCTGTACACCCGTTGTGCCCATTATGAGGGGCTCCCACCATCCCTGTGCTGTGCTGACTTCCTCTGATTGGTGAAAAAAACACCAGTCACAATTCTGTTAATTTGGATCCGAAATACGTTAAAGCGGTAGTAAACCCGCAATTTTTTTTTTTTTTTTTAAACCTGCAAAGCAAAAGGCATAATGAGCTAGTATGCACCGCATACTAGCTCATTATGAAATACATACCTTAGAACGAGGCCCCGACATCTGGCCCGATCCACGCCGAGGGAGCCGCGATATCGTCACTCCTGCGCATGCGCGCGGGAGATTTCAGTCCGGCCGCACGAGCGCTGCCGGATTTTCACGGAGAGAACCCCCTTGTGCGCATGCGCCGCTGCAGTCAGCGGCGCATACCGAGGGGAATATCTCCTAAACCGTACAGGTTTAGGAGATATTTTTTTTACCTACAGGTAAGCTTTATTATAGGCTTTCCTGTAGGTAAAAGTTAAAAAATTGACCATACAACCACTTTAACGAAATTTCGAATTTCGTATAAAATTCGTAAGCATAGAAATTCCCCATGGGGTTCCCACCATCCCTGTGATGACTTCCTGGGGTTTTAACTTTAAGGTTCGTTAACTTTTCGTAACAATTACGAATTTTCGTTATAAATTTAGATCCGAAATTCGTAAACGAAATTTCGTATTTCGTATGGAATTCGTATGCATAAAAATTTGTATTTCGGATTCATACGAATGTACGAATTTTCGGAAATTCGTATGAATTTTTGATTCGTACGAAACAAATCGCTCGTGTCTAGCCGGCAGCACTCATGCAGCCCCAGACCATGACACTCCCACCACCATGCTTGACTGTAGACAAGACACACTTTTCTTTGTCCTCCTCACCTGGTTGCCCCCACACACGCTTGTCACCATCTGACACCAAATAAATTTATCTTGGTCTCATCAGACCATAGGACATGGTTCCAGTAATCCATGTCCTTAGTCTGCTTGTCTTCAGCAAACTGTTTGCAGACTTTCTTGTGCATCATCTTTAGAAGAGGCTTCCTTCTGGGACGACAGCCATGCAGACCAATTTGATGCAGTGTGCGGCATATGGTCTGAGCACTGACAGGCCGACCCCCCCATCCCTACAACCTCTGCAACAATGCTGGCAGCACTCATACATCTATTTCCCAAAGACAACCTCTGGATATGACGCTGAGCACGTGACCTCAACTTCTTTGGTGGACCATGGCGAGGCCTGTTCTGAGTGGAACCTGTCCTGTTATACCGCTGTATGGTCTTGGCCACCGTGCTGCAGCTCAGTTTCAGGGTCTCGGCAATCTTCTTATAGCCTAGGCCATCTTTATGTAGAGCAACAATTCTTTTTTTTTTTTCAGATCCTCAGAGTTCTTTGCCATGAGGTGCCATGTTGAACTTCCAGTGACCAGTATGAGAGAGTGAGAGCGATAACACCAAATTTAACACACCTGCTCCCCATTCACACCTGAGACCTTGTAACACTAACGAGTCACATGACACCGGGCGAGGGAAAATGGCTAATTGGGCCTAATTTGGACATTTTCACTTAGGGGGTGTACTCACTTTTTGTTGGCAGCGGTTTAGACATTAATGGCTGTGTGTTGAGTTATTTTGAGGGGACGGCAAATTTACACTGTTATGCAAGCTGTACACTCACTACTTTACATTGTAGACAAGTGTCACATGAAAAGAGAAGAAAAGATTTACAAAAAGTGTGAGGGGTGTACTTACTTTTGTGAGATACTGTACCACAAGCAGTCTTTATATAAATGTTGATGATGATCTCTCGTCCATATAATTAACAGCGTCCATAAAAGAACAGTTTCCCCGTATCATACCCCTTTTCCCCAGTAACACTGGCACAGTGCCACCTACAGGTGGGAAGAATGCCTGTACCTACCTACATGCACACGAGCAGCTGAAAACAGAGCCCAAATGTCTTCCTTATCGGAGCTCAAAATGTTGTCTCCAGAATAGTCTCACACCACAAAGCTGGCTTTAAAAATTGCTATTCTGCTCTCCTTGCCGATTTCACAATTTAGGGGGAAAAAAAAAATACTTTGACTTTATTGCTCCTGCATATGAGGCTGTCCATCCTGGAAATGCACAGATCTGAATAAACAAGTCGGATATTCGAAGTTCCTGCCGTTGTTTTGGTAATCGGGCGTGATTCTGGCAGGCAGAGAGCCTTTCTTCTAGGAGAGTCTTGTACTTGGCTCTAGGTGAAGATTATTCTCTGTTTCCAGTCACTTTATGTGCCAGTAACTCTGTCTGGAGATCTTTCCCTGTTTATTATGTTATAAACCCCGATACCGCCCTGAAAAAAAGTGCCGCTACGCCGCAGGAAAATCAAACGCCGCTATTCTTCTTTTTTTTTTTTTTTTTTTTTTTATCTTTAGAACTTAAAGTAGTCAATCTAGATGTACACCAAATAAGCATGAGGTTCAGCACTGTAAAATACTTTTTGATAGATAGTGCATTTTTATATACAACTATAGAGATTAGACCAAAACAAAGGGAAAATGGGGAGGAAAGAGGGACTTTGTTTCCAAATGAGGGACAGTCCCTTAAAATCAGGGACAGTTGGGAGCTATGGGTGTGGAGGCGATCCCTGCGATTAAAAGTGCTGAGGCAGAAAAGAAGAAACCAGGGCAGTGGACAGAGATAGAGAAGTGGAAGGTCTACCACCCTCAGCTTATTGTCAGCAAGTCTTAAGCCTCATACACACGATCAGATTGTTGGCCAAAGGGCGTTGGCCCAAACTTGTCTTGCATACACACGGCCACACAATTGATGGCCAACAATCACAAACATAGTGACGTACTACGTGGTTTTTCAGCTCTTTATACCGCCACCCTTTGGGCTCCTTCTGCTAATTTCGTGTTAGCAGAAGTTTGGTGAGTGTTGATTCGCGCTTTTCTTTTCACGGTTTTGAACTCTGGCTTTTCAGTTTGTTTCCGAACGCCCGTTCGGCAACCAGACATGTTGCGGAATAGAAGGAAATAACATGTTATTTATTATTGGCCTTGGAGTTATTGCTTTGACCCAAATCCAGTCCAGCAACAGGAGGAGGAGGAGTCCTTGGACCAAAAATTGGTTTCTTTATTAATCGTGACCAATTATGTCATATGCCTTTGCTGCGGGAGCTCCAGGAGAATAATCCGGATGATTTTCGGAATTATCTCCGGATGACGGACCCCTGCTTTCACCAACTCTTGGCATTGGTGACCCCCTATATCAGTGATGGCGAACCTTGGCACTCCAGATGTTTTGGAACTACATTTCCCATGATGCTCATGCACTCTGCAGTGTAGTGGAGCATCATGGGAAATGTAGTTCCAAAACATCTGGGGTGCCAAGGTTCGCCATCACTGCCCTATATTAAGAAGCAGGACACATGCATGAGACTTTTATTTTATTTTTTGGTTGAATAATAATGATTTGATTTGTTATATTCTCTATGTTTTTGGATGCATAGAATGCACTTTTTGGTTAAGTTCTATTGGCAGATAGCATGTCTAATTTTATTTGTTTTCTTTTTTTAATACACAATACAAAAATTGTGTAGAATAATACTTGGCTGTGTGTTTTACTTCAAATGACAGTTTGGGAGTGGCAGTTACATTTTAAAAGATACAATGTAAAATTAACAAGGGACACCAACAAAGTTGTATCTTTGATCTTAAAAACTCCAGGATAATGGTGTTGTGGTAACTTGACCAAATAAAATAAAAAAAAAGCATAATAATATTATTCTTGATATCATAAGAAAAAAAAAAAAACCTTTAAAAATTAATTTGCAATAACTCCATCAGTATCACCAGCAAAGCAGCTTCATTATTATCCCATTAACCACTTGGGATCCGCGCTATTGCCAAATGACGGCATTAGCGCGGACCTACTTTTCCGGGACTACGTCTATTGGCGGCGCGCTCTGTGATCGGCGAGTCCATGAGACTCGCCTGATTACCGATCCGTGCAAGGGGTCGATCCCGACCCCTTATCACGTGATCAGCTGCCAGCCAATGACAGCTGATCATGTGATAGAACGGAGCCAGTAATCGGCTATTATTCCTCCTCGCGCTGACAGCGCGAGGAGAAAAAAAAATAGCCGATCACCGGCGGCCGTGATCGGGACATCAGTCCCGATCACGGCCAGCAATACAAGCGACCACCTGCCCCCTGCCAGTGCCCACCTGCCCCCTGCAGTGCCATCCTGAATAAAAGTAAGTGCCCCCGTCAGTGCCCATAGTGCCCACAGTGCCACCCACAGTGCCACCCACAGTGCCCACAATCTGCCTCAAAGGTGCTGCACCCCAGTGCCGCCCATCAGTGCCCAGCAGTGCCGCCCATCAGTGCCCAGCAGTGCCACCTATCAGAGCCACCTATCAGTGCCACCTATCGGTGCCCATCAGTCCCATCTATCAGTGGTACCTATCAGTGCCCATCCGTGCCACCCATCCGTGCCACTTATCCGTGCCACCCATCCGTGCCATCTTATCTGTGCCCATCTTTGCCCATCAGTGCCGCCTTATCTGTGCCCAACGGTGCCGCCTTATCTGTGCCTATTAGTGCCGCCTTAACTATGCCTATCAGTGCCCACCAATGCAGCCTATCAGTGCCCACCAATGCAGCCCATCAGTGCCCACCAATGCAGCCTATCAGTGCCGCCTAATCAGCGCACTTCAATGAAGGAGAAAAATGACCCGTTTGCAAAATTTTATAACAAACTATTAAAACATGATTTTTTTTTTTTTGCATCTTTTTTTGTTTGTTTAGCAAAAAATAAAACTCCCAGCTGTAATTAAATACCACCAAAAGAAAGCTCTATTTGTGGGAAAAAAATGATAAAAATTTCATTTGGGTACAGTGTTGTATGCCCGCGCAATTGTCATTCAAAGTGCATCAGCGCTGAAAGCTGAAAATTGGTCTGGGACTGAGGGGGGTTTAAGTGCCCAGTAAGCAAGTGGTTAAAGAACAAGGCAATTGTGCACTGCATTTGGAGATTTCATAATTTTCCACGTCATGAATGTTAATTCTCCATTACGACTGCGAGTTTACAAGACCGACCGCTTCCGGCTCGTCCTTGCTTCCGAGCATGCGAGCTTGCTTCAACTTTGGACTTTTGTCCGACAGACTTGTGTACACATGCTCGGAAAATCCGACAACACGCGTTTGTCCGTGGAAAATGTCAAAACCTGCTAGGCAACATTTGTCCATGGAAAATCCGACAACAATTGTCCGATGGAGCGTACAGGAAAGTCCGATTGTGTGTACGCGGCTTTAGTTTCAGACTCCAAGCCAAGCCAGGAACAGCTTCTCCAGCCGAGAGGTCAGTGCAGCAGCTTGCTGGACTTAAGAAACGACTTAAAAGGTGGTTGAGTGAGTACAAACCAGCACCCCACCCAAAGTAATAGAGAGGACAGTGTAGTGTAATACTGCACATGCCTGGGACCTAAGGGGACAGTGCAAGACAGCCGGGAGCACCACATTATCTCTACTTTGACCTAGAGCAGCCAGGTGCTGTCTCATCAAACACTTACTTTTTTTTTGGAACTTTTACTTTTATTTCACCTGCACCATTACTACCATTGGTGTGCAGCATAGTTCAGCTGGACTTTAGAAGCTAGAGACTTTAGCAAGTCCTCATTCATCTGCTTGGAGTTTTCTAGTTTTGGCAGTTCTGGGCATCCCATCTATCCCAATTTTCATCCAAGTTCAACGTTCCCTAATTAAACAACCTCAATTAAAACCCCCTAGACCAGTGATTCTCAACCAAGGTTCCTCCAAAGGTTGTAGGGGTTCCTTCAGCATTGGGCAATTTCTGCCTCTCAGATAAGTTCCCACCGACACCATTGATCTTTTTAGCTATCTGTAAGGAGGTAATTCTTCCCAATGACCACAAGTGTAAGAACCATTCTTCCCACTGACCATCACACTAATGTATCATGAGTTGTAAATTTCTAATTTTTAGCAGGGGTTTCCCGAGACCGGAGAACTATTCCAAGGGTTCCTCTGTGTTGAAAAGGTTGAGAAAGGCTGCCCTAGACTGTTTAGTTTACCAACCGGGGTGTGTGGGGAAATTCCTTTGGCTTGGCTGTAAGTGCTGTGTGGAGGAAACAGGCCTGAACTCCAGTGGCTCCTTCTGGGGTAGCACTACACAAAGGTCAGTGGGTCCTTTCCCCAGAGGCTAGGTGGAGGTCAAACTTGCATCTGCTGAAACCTTGGGCTTCTCACTCTCCTTGGGCGTCTGACTGCACGGTCTCTCCTCTCCTGCCGGACAGCACAGTTACAGTATGTACAGCAGAGTAGCTCTTTCAGGAGTGCTGTCCAGCATCCTCAGCAACACAGCATAGCTTAGTACTGCAGTCCTGACAGCACAATGCTCCTCTCTCCAGCCATGAACAGCAGCGCAGCATATGCCTCATTTTGCAAACAGAATCCTTCTGCTCTCCCTGCTGCAGTGCCCTATCAGCAGGGGAGAAAACCAAGCTGTGGTGGGACGGCCTCAGGAATGCCCGGACTGTACTGCTTAAAGGGACAGCCAGAGCCAGGGGCGGACTGACCATTCGGGCACTCGGGCACTGCCCGAGGGCCCCATGCCAATAAGGGGCCCCATCAGCTACCGTAGCTAGCTACCCAACGCTACCAAGGAAATGTTGGAGCTTTGCCCAATCAGAATAATGCAAGAATAGGGCAAAGAGGGGGCCATCTGTAGCTTAGGTGGGGCCAAGGGCGGACTGACCATTGGGCCACTCGGGCACTGCCCGAGGGCCCCATGCCACTAGGGGACCCCATCAGGGTTGCCAGCCTCAATAAAACCAGGGACAGTATGTCAAAATCTGTGTTTTTTTTAAAAATCACAAGATTATAGCTGCCCCGCCTCTCCAGTACCTTTTCAGTGTGTGCATATGTGTATTCTGTGTGTGTATACTGTGTGTGTATATTGTGTGTGTGTGTGTGTATACTGTATGCGTGTGTGTGTGTGTGTGTATACTGTGTGGCCCCATAATCTCTTATTGCCCAGGGGCCCCATAATCTTCTCCATATGCCCAGGGACCCCATAATCTCCTATTGCCTGGGGGCCCCATGAGTTGTCAGTCCGCCCCTGGCCAGAGCTACACACATAAGGGAGTATGCTGAGTGAACACATATGTGTAGTCTTTCGTGAAGGTCACACGCATGACCAGGACTTGTGACTGGTACGTTCTGTGGAGACCTCAAAAGATTTATTGGCCCCGATCAAACTTCCATCATTTATCTATCCATTCATCGACCCCAAGACATTTATCTTTAGAACCCTAGCCATTTTTCCGACCCCTTTGAATAATCCCATTTCATTTGCATGGGTCAATTTTGGCCAAACGTTGCATGCTGTAGACATGGCAATATGCACTCCCCCTCCACCCTCCATTGCACAGTTTAGGTAGGCTGTTAGGAAATGAGGGAGGGTCCAAAGCTGCCTCCCCCACCACCCATGTTAATGAGGCCTAACAGGATTTGTCACTATCGTTCAGTGGCTCTAACAATCTAAACCATTCCATGGTAGCTCTGGCTGTATGTTTAGGGTCGGGGGTCTGCTGGCAGGTGAACCTCCGCCCCGGTCTCAAGTCTTTTGCAGACTCTAACAGGTCTTCTTCTAAGATTGTCCTGTATTTGGCTCCATCCATCTTCCCATCAACTCTGACCAGCTTCCCTGTCCCTGCTGAAGAAAAGCATCCCCACCACATGATGCTACCACCAACATGTTTCACGGTGGGGATGGTGTGTTCAGGGTGATGTGTCATGTTAGTTTTCCCACCACACATAGCGTTTTGCTTTTTGGGTGAAAAGTTCAATTTTGGTCTCATCTGACCAGATCACCTTCTTCCACATGTTTGCTGTGTTCCCCACATGGCTTCTCGCAAACTGCAAATGGCCAGGACCAGGACTTGTGACTGGTACGGAGTTCTGTGGAGACCTCAAAATATTTATTGGCCCCAATCAAACTTCCATCATTTATCTATCCATTCATCGACCCCAAGACATTTATCTTTAGACTCCTAGCCATTTTTTCGACCCCTTTGAATAATCCCATTTCATTTGCATGGGCCAATTTTGGCCAAACGTTGCATGCTGTAGACATGGCAATATGCACCCCCCCCCCCCCTCCACCCGCCATTGCACAGTTTAGGTAGGCTGTTAGGAAATGAGGGAGGCTTTTTGTGTGAAAAGTTCAATTTTGGTCTCATCTGACCAGAGGATAAATCGTTAAGATTGCGCTACGGACAAATTCTATAAAAATTACAAACTGAGAAGGGAGAGAAGAAAAAAAGGAGGAGGAAAGAAAAATCTAACTCAGCCTTAAGAGGTTAAAGCTGCCTATGCCTAGATCCTCCTCTTTTACATAAAGGAGTGGGCCAAAAAAATATAGAGTTAAAATTAGGCTTTGGTGCTAAGACCCTTTTTATCGTGCATCTAAGTGCAACAAATGAGTGTATTTTGAAACGACTGTATGTGTTAGTCAATTCTATTCAATATTGCTGTTAAATAGCTTATTTCATGTTATTTATGTGCGTGGGTAACAAAAGGTGTGTTGCTTTTATATCCAGTGTAAATGATAATATTTTTTATTACTTACTATATATCAGTATAGGTACTGATTTGCCGTGTATGCAACTGCGTGATACTGTTTATATATTTGTTAATAAATTACATATAATTACCCAAAAAAGAAAAATAAAAAAATAAAAATACCGTATTTGCCGGCGTATAAGACGACCCGGCATATAAGACGACCCCCTAAAAACCTGCACAGTTAAAATGTTTTGCCCGTACTCACCGTTTAAGACGACCCCCGATTCCGAGGCTTCCGACGCTTCATATCCCTCTTCTTCTTCGTTCTTGCTGGAGCCATTTCCTTCTTCCTTCTGGTGCTGGAGCCAATCACGGCGAGCAATGTATTCTATTAATGAATACAAAGCCTGCTGGGATTGGCGGAGGCTGTTACATCATCAGCCCGCGCCTCACTCTCAAAGCCAATCGGAGCAGGCTACTGTGTGTAGCCTGCTCGGATTGGCAGAGATTGCTGCTCCAATCCGAGCAGGCTCTGTATTCATTTGAATACACCGCTCACTGGGATTGGTTCAGTGGTATATACTGTATGTAGCCGAAGCTACATACAGTATTACCGGACAGCCAGAAGGCATCCCAGCAGTGGACCCGGCGTATAAGACGACCCCTCCTTTTTGCTCAGTTTTTTTAAGTGTAAAAGGTCGTCTTATACGCCGGCAAATACGGTAAGTAAAAATAAACGACAAAAATTATTTTACAATTGTGCAAAGAATTGCTGATTGGTGATCTAAACCAAGTGTTCTGCTGCTACTAGTGCAAAACGTGATAGTGCAAAATAATCGTGCAAATGACAAGAAAAAAAGTCCCTCAATGTCCAAAGAAATTTTCAAAATCGCATCTGTAGGTTGCTAAAAATCGCATGCTGCTATGTCTTTGAAGCGAATGATAAGGTAAGGTGACTAGTGCAGGAAGACTAAAGCCGCGTACACACGGGCGGACTGTCTGGCCAACTTAGTCCGTCGAAACACATTTCAGCGGACAGTCCGCTCGTGTGTGGGCTTCAGCGGACTTTTTCAGCGTGCAGTCTGGCGGACTAAGTATTTCGGAATTTCCGTAATACTGTCCGTCATACTTTGGTTTCAGCGGACAATCCGCTCGTCAGTAGGCTAGTTCGACGGACTAAGTATGGCGCATGCTCAGAAAGGATTTACACGGCGAAAGGTTGCATTGCTGTGTATTGGACTTCCTATTTCTAGTCCCGTCGTACGTGCTGTACATGTCATCGCGCAAGCTTTCGACGGACTGTTTGTGCATCCGTGTGTGGTCAAGTCCGTTCATTCGAAAGTAGGACGGACTGTCCGTCGGATTGTCTGACGGACTAAGTTGGCCATACAGTCCGCCCGTGTGTACGCGGCTTAAAGAGGAGGGCCGGTTAAAATAAAAAAAAATAAAAAAGTCAGCAGCTGCAAACACTGCAGTTGCTGACTTAATAAACACACTCACCTGTCCAGGGCGCCCGCGATGTCGGCCGCCCGAGGCCGACCCGTCCCTCGGCTCTCGGGTCCCGGCGCCGCCATTCCCTGTAAGGGAAACAGGCAGTGGAGCCTTATGGCTTCACTGCCCGTTTCCTACTGCGCATGCGCGAGTCCCGCAGCTACTGCGCATGCGCGAGTCCCGCAGCGCTTTCCGAATGGGACGCGCTGTGTTCTGGAACACACAGTTCCCAGAACACAGCGCGACTCATTACCCAGAAGACGCCGCGACGAAGACAGAAGACAGAAGATCTCCGCGGAGGAGGAAGAGGAAGATTAGGATAAAGTGCCTAGCAACAGGCATTTCTGGCAAGTAAAAAAAAAATTTTTTTTTCATTTTTTTTTTTTTAGATTTTTTTCTAATTTTTAAAATGTTTTTGTTTTTCAGGGTGGCCCTCCACTTTAAGGACATTCCTCTCCGGTGCGCCACTCAGTGTTGAAGGAATATGTTTGCGCTCACCAGAAAGAATACCCTCGGAAGGGTTAGCCGAGTCTTCACAGTATAAGCCACTGTGCTGCTTTTTTTGGACTCTGCTCCTGTTGTGCTGGGGGAGTATTCGCCCTTCACTTCCAAGTATGTTCCATAATTAAATGCATAAAGGAGGGAAAAAGAGTATATCCATAGTGCAAACTGTATTGTGACCTTTACTTCCTTGCTGCTACTTCCAGGTAGGGAGAAGCATATGACCCTTTTTATGTAACAGTGGTGTACTCCATTTAGTCTTCATTGGTACACCACTGTTACATAAAAAGGGTCATATGCTTCTCCCTACCTGGAAGTAGCAGCAAGGAAGTAAAGGTCACAATACAGTTTGCACTATGGATATACTCTTTTTCCCTCCTTTATGCATTTAATTATGGAACATACTTGGAAGTGAAGAGCGAATACTCCCCCAGCACAACAGGAGCAGAGTCCAAAAAAAGCAGCACAGTGGCTTATACTGTGAAGGCTCGGCTAACCCTTCCGAGGGTATTCTTTCTGGTGAGCGCAAACATATTCCTTCAACACTGAGTGGCGCACCGGAGAGGAATGTCCTTAGTCTTCCTGCACTAGTCACCTTACCTTATCATTCGCTTCAAAGACATAGCAGCATGCGATTTTTAGCAACCTACAGATGCGATTTTGAAAATTTCTTTGGACATTGAAGGACTTTTTTTCTTGTCATTTGCACGATTATTTTGCACTATCACGTTTTGCACTAGTAGCAGCAGAACACTTGGTTTAGATCACCAATCAGCAATTCTTTGCACAATTGTAAAATAATTTTTGTCGTTTATTTTTACTTATTTTTCTTTTTTTCTTTTTCTTTTTTGGGTAATTATATGTAATTTATTAAAAAATATATAAACAGTATCACGCAGTTGCATACACGGCAAATCAGTGCCTATACTGATATATAGTAAGTAATAAAAAATATTATCATTTACACTGGATATAAAAGCAACACACCTTTTGTTACCCACGCACATAAATAACATGAAATAAGCTATTTAACAGCAATATTGAATAGAATTGACTAACACATACAGTCGTTTCAAAATACACTCATTTGTTGCACTTAGATGCACGATAAAAAGGGTCTTTTAGCGCCAAAGCCTAATTTTAACTCATCTGACCAGATCACCTTCTTCCCCATGATTGCTGTGTCCTCCACATGGCTTCTCAGAAACTGCAAACAGGACTTCTTATGACTTTCTGTCACCAATGTCTTTCTTCTTGTCACTCTTCCATAAAGGGCAGATTTGTGGAGAGACGACTAATAGTTGTCCTGTGGACAGATTCTCCCCCCTGAGGTGTGGATCTCTGCAGCTCCTCCAGAGTTACCATGGACCTCTTGGCTCTTCTCTGATGAATGCTCTCCTTGCCCGGCTGGTCAGTTTAGGTGGACGGCCATGTCTTGGTAGGTTTGCAGTTGTACCATACTCTTTCCATTTTCAGATGATGGATTGAATAGAGCTCCGAGAGATGTTCAATCCAGCTGCCGACAGGCTGGGAGTGAGCCGCTCACTGACTCCAAGAACAGCTGGTTAGGAAAGAGATGTGGACGCCTCCAATACTTAGCCCAGGGAGAGCTCATATGGAACAAGCTGACAAGCTGTGTGGTTGCCAGGACAACGCGTTTCAGAGGGTCTGGCCTCCTTCCTCATTTGAGCCTGTGCACTCGTATTTCTCTTATGTTTTCACAGCTACCAGTCTCCCGTTGATCACTGAGCAGCATGGAGTTTGGTGTCGGATAGGCTTTTGCATTAACTCTTCTACTGAGCACTGGATGTCTCCCCTTTCCTTCTGCACCTTTGGGTGTGTTGGGGGATCGGGAGGATGTCACGCTGTGCATCGACGTCACGCTTCCAGCGCCGTACGCAACACGCCAGCACGTTGGCCTTGTTGCGCAGGCGCTGTGTGGCATAAACGACGCCTCTGTGTGGGGACTTTGGCGCCAGTTGCTGAGCGGAAACCCTGCTCAGGTGATGGCGCCTCCCCTCCACCTATTCCGTCAGCGTGATGTTGGCGGCCACCCTAGATCACACTTGAGTATTTATACTCCCCCCAGTTTGACATGTGCCCCTTGTGGCTGTTGGTTCCCATGGACCTCAGGCACCATCTTGGATCTTAGGGGATGGCTCAGAAGCACAAATTAGCCCAGGTTGGCTCAGAAGCACAAGGTAGCCCATGTTTTAGTTTTTCACATTTAGCCTTTATTTTTATAATACTGCCCTCACTTTTATTCTCTAATTCATATGATAGGGACACTACCTTCTCCCCTTCACGCTTTATCTCTATATGGGACCTTCCCACCACATGACTTCCCTTTCCCACTCGTCCTTTGGGGTCATCCTTGGTTCTTTTCCTTCCTTTTCTTTTCCAGGATACACACCTAATAAATTTATTAATACACTTCATTTTACACCCCTTTTCAGAGGGCTCACGGTCATGCCACCCACCTCCGATTTACCATCCATGGGATACCCTACTCCCAGGGACATCTATCTCCCGAGGGTTCATTTCAATCTTGGGATATGCCGCCTCAGCTCCCGGGACTGATGACTTGTCCAGCCACTACGCGGCGCCCTACCGTCATCAGCCAGACCCATAGGTGAAATGTAGGTTTGGGTGGATATGTGTTTTGTATCTTCCTTTTTCTTTATGTATTTTTCCTCCACACTCTCCTGTAATTAGAGACCCCTTACCAACAGTTGAACCTTATCAATTTCAGATACTACTAGCATCTGCTTCTGATGAGTGGAGAGTTCCACGGAAATGAGTCAAGCTATTCTGAGGCTTTTATTATATACACCAGATGGGATCATTTCATCATTTGTACCTTGTTTTATTGTACTATGCTGTAACAATCATGATTTTTTATATATCTATTATGTGGCATATGGATTTACGTGCCTGACTTTTTATAATGTTACTATCATGCTCTAAGCTATTATGTATTATATATGGAATTAATACTATTTTTATGCAATTATTGTTCTGTGTTACTGTGACATTGAGATCCAGTATGCACAGTCACAATTACAGTTTTTTTGGTCAGACACCCAATGTCCAGTCATTGACATTTGGACGCCATATATTTAGCACTAAGACTGTTGTTTGTTTCAGTTTTGTTTCAGCGTCGTTGGGCCTGTGGGTCTGGATGGATCCACAAGAGATCTGGACCATCTCATAGAACGTGTCCAGAGGAAGATGGAAGGTGGCAGCCGTCTTGGGGCCTTGGGAGTAAAGACCCTGAACTGATCTCTGATGCCGTGTAGTGTTCTGGAGATTGCACTGGGTACCAGCAGTTGTGCATCAGCAGAAGGTGACCAGATGACGAAGAGACTTGCCTCATGGTCTTCATCTGTGACGCATTAGACCGACCAACACCCACAATTACTCAAGGAGAAGATTCTCCTCTAATCACTAAGTGGATTTTGGAGTATCTGATGGCCTAACCCCCTCTTCTGTTAAAGATCTTCAAGAAATACATTTGTGGCGTAGCGTGTAGGGGGTGCCGTGGCCCCGGGCGCGACATTTAGAGAGCACCAGTATGTGCCACTACTGGCTGCCTCCTCCTAATTTCAAGTTCCTGTGTCCCCCGCGCTCCATGTTAAGTGTCCGGCGCCCTGTGATTGGGCGTATGGGGGGTCATGTGAGGCTTAGGGCTGTCCTGTCCACGATTGCTCCTGAAGTCCAGCCTCTGCAAATGACCCCCCCCCCCCATACGCCCAATCACAGTGTGCCGGACGGACATTGAACATGGCAGCTAGAGCGCGGGGGAGAGAAGCAAAAATCTTCTCCTCCTCCGGATCCATGCAGGCCAGGATAAGAAGGTGAGTGAGACTCCCTCGCGAGACGTGAGAGTCTTGTTACTGGCCCCGGGGGGGGCGAACTGTAGGCAGGTCAGTGTATTGTAGTATGGTGGACGGTGTAGTTCTCAGTATAGTGGTCAGTGTAGTGGACAGTATAGTGTAGTGGTCAGTGTAGTGGACAGTATAGTGTAGTGGTCATTGTGGTCAGTGTAGTGGTCAGTGTAGTTCTCAGTGTAGTGGTCAGTGTAGTGGACAGTATAGTGTAGTGGTCAGTCTGGTCAGTGTAGTGTAGTGGTCAGTGTAGTTCTCAGTGTAGTGGACAGTATAGTATAGTGGTCAGTGTAGTGTGTAATGGTCAGTAAAGGAATCAGGTTGGTCAGTGTTGAAATCAAGTAAGATAGTTTAGTGGTCAGTGTAGTTCTCAGTGTAGTGGACAGTATAGTATAGTGGACAGTATAATGGGCAGTACAGTATAGTGGTCAGTGTAGTGTAGGGGTCAGTGTAGTTTTCAGTGTAGTGGACAGTATAGTATAGTGGTCGGTGTAGTGGACAGTATAGTGTAGTGAACAGTATAATGGACAGCATAGTATACCGTAGTGGTCAGTGTGGACAGTATAGTGTAGTTGGTCAGTGTGGTCAGTGTAGTGTAGTGGTCAGTGTAGTTCTCAGTGTAGTGGACAGTATAGTATAGTGGTCAGTGTGGACAGTATAGTGTAGTGGTCCGTGTGGTCAGTGTAGTGTAGTGGTCAGTGTAGTTCTCAATGTAGTGGACAGTATAGTATAGTGGTCAGTGTGGACAGTATAGTGTAGTTGGTCAGTGTGGTCAGTGTAGTGTAGTGGTCAGTGTAGTTCTCAGTGTAGTGGACAGTATAGTATAGTGGCCAGTGTGGACAGTATAGTGTAGTGGTCCGTGTGGTCAGTGTAGTGTAGTGGTCAGTGTAGTTCTCAATGTAGTGGACAGTATAGTATAGTGGTCAGTGTGGACAATATAGTGTAGTGGTCAGTGTGGTCAGTGTAGTGTAGTGGTCAGTGTAGTTCTCAGTGTAGTGGACAGTATAGTATAGTGGTCAGTGTGGACAGTGTAATATAGGGGTCAGTGTAGTTCTCAGTGTAGTGGACAGTATAGTATAGTGGTCAGTGTAGTGTGTAATATTCAGTAAAGGAATCAGGTTGGTCAGTGTTGAAATCAAGTTGGATAGTGTAGTGGTCAGTATAGGAATCAGGTAGGTCAGTACTATTGTATTTGAAGGGACTCGGGAAGTGCTAAAAGTCTGCAGGTTAGGGGGCGCAAATTACTTGCCTTGCCCGGGGTGCTGACAACCCACACTACCCCCTCCTATTAGGGAAGATATGGCTGTAACCAGCATGTATGCTCTGCAGTCACCATCCAGGCAGAGTGGAGGATATGAGGAACATATGTTCCTCTGAGGCCTCCATAGGTGTCATAGGAGATAAGCTGTTACTCCAGAAGACCTGGGACTGTTCACCTATTCTACAGATAGGGGCCGCCCTTCTTCAGGTAGCCTTGGTGCACGAACGGCCTTCCAGATGTCCTCTCTGCCTGGTGCTATCGGCATCTCTGTATCACTCCCTGCTATTGCTACACATTTCTCTGTACTGTTCGTGTTGCTGCTGGCGTGGTCACATAGACTAGACTTTGCTACTGTTTTGTCTGAACTTCTACCTTAACCCCTCGCCGACCAGTCACCGTCATGATACTGCGGCAGGTCGTCACGATCCCACGAGCCGTCGTAGCTGTACGTCGTCTCCTTTAAGCAGGACAGCAGGCGTGCGCACGCGCCCGATGCACCGTTGGGGTGCCGTGCTCGTGTGCCGACGGTCGCGATGACCGCCGGCCATGAGCGATCGCAAGCACGAGAGGCAGAACGGGGACATGTGTGTGTGTGTGTGAACACGCAAATACCTGCGAGGAGTGACAGATCGTGAGTTTCCTAATAGCTAGGAATCACGATCTGTCATCTCCTATAGTCAGTCCCCTCCCCCTACAGTTAGAACACACAGTCAGGGAACACGGTTAACCGCTTGATCGCACCCTAGTGTTAACCCCTTCCCTGCCAGTGACATTTATACAGTAATCGGTGCGTTTTTATAGCACTGATCGCTGTATAATTGTCAATAATCCTAAAAATGTGTCAAAAGTGTCCGATGTGTCCGCCATAATGTCGCAGTCATGATAAAAATCGCAGATCGCCGCCATTACTAGTAAAAAAATAATAATAATAATAATAATAAAAATGCCATAAATCTATCCCCTATTTTGTAGACGCTATAACTTTTGCGCAAACCAATCAATAAACGCTTATTGAGATTTTTATTCCCAAAAATATGTAGAAGAATACATATCGGCCTAAACTGAGAAAAATAATTGGCTTTTTAAAAAAAAATTGGGGATATTTGTTAGAGCAAAAAGTAAACAATATAGCGTTTTCTTTCAAAATTGTCCGATCTGTCCGCCGCAATGTTGGAGTCCCGATAAAAATCGCAGATCGCCGCCATTACTAGTAAAAAATAAATAAAAAATGAATAATAAAAATGCCATAAATCGATCCCCTATTTTGTAGACGCTATAACTTTTGCGCAAACCAATCAATATACGCTTATTGCGATTTTTTTTAACCAAAAATACGTAGAAGAATACGTATCGGCCTAAACTGAGGAAAAAAATATTTTTTTTATATATTTTTGGGGAATATTTATTATAGCAAAAAGTAAAAAATATTGCGTTTTTTAAAAAAAATTGTCGCTCTTTTTTTTGTTTATAGCGTAAAAACAATAAAAACCGCAGATGTGATCAAATACCACCAAAAGAAAGCTCTATTTGTGGGGAAAAAAGGATGTCAATTTTGTTTGGGTGCAATGTCGCATGTCGCATGACCGCGCAATTGTCAGTTAAAGCGACGCAGTGCATCGCAAAAAAAAAAAATGCTCTGATCATCGAGCAGCCAAATCTTCCGGGGCTGATGCATCTCCTTGAAAGTCCAGATCTGTGTGCGTCCCCCCCCCCCAGGTATCCAATGCTTGGGCCCCACCCAGGGGTGGACTGACAACTCATGGGGCCCCCGAGCAATAGGAGATTATGGGGCCACACAGTAGACACAAAAACACACACACACAGTATACAATCACACAGTATACACAGACATGTTTCTATTGGCTGAGAAGGTACTGGAGAGGTGGGGCAGCTATAATCCCTGGATTTTTTGAACCAAAAGGATGTCGGTAAGGGACATTTCAGAGACAGACGTAAAAAAAAAAAAAAAACATTTTTTTTACATACTGTACCTGGTTTTACTGAGGCTGGCAACCCTGATGGGGCCCCCTAGTGGCATGGGGCCCTCAGGCAGTGCCCGAGTGGCCCAATGGTCAGTCCGCCCCTGGCCCCACCTAAGCTACAGATGGCCCCCTCCCCCTCTTTGCCCTATTCTTGCATTGTTCCGATTGGGCAAAGCTCCAACATGTCCTTGGTAGCGTTGGGTAGCTATGGCTAAGCACTGTTAAGTGTGAAACGCGTCAGCTCGTTTATCCCATTTTTTTTTTTTTTGCTGTGGCTTGTGTCCGTTGGACTTTTTACAAATGAAGTCTCTATTTCCCGGAGTGCGGCTGTCCAGAACTTCCTTTTTTTGCCTCAGCGTTGAAGCTTCACCGAATATAAAACCCTAATGCAGACATAATACATATAAGAGAGGGGAGGATGGGAAAGGAGGAGATGTAAGAAGGGGGGGGGGGGAGGGTCAGTAATGGGGCAAACGCACCATAAAAAAAAAATTCTGGTGGGATAATAGCTCAACAGAACAGCTCCAAGTCTATTATAATGCTGAAATCAGTTTTATTTTTATGTCCAGGTACTTCTCTATCTGCATTCTCCTTCTTATTATCTTCATCCTTTAACGATAAGCCATCAGCATTGTATCGCTCTGCAGTACAGAGATTAGCTCTATTATCCCATGTAATGACTCGGGAGTATAAGACTTGTCCCTATCAATGTACAAAGCTTCCTCTCATACTCCATGAGGGTCCCCATAGATGAAAAGAAAACATGAAATGTGCCGGACCCCTCTTCTCACGACGGGGCGAGCGGCGTGCCCTCACTAAGGCCCCATAATCTCGCGTCGATCCCGAAGTGCGGTCTGGATGAAAAAGATGTCAGATCTGGGGGGGGGGGGGGGGTGGTAAATCCACATAACGATCCTTCAAACCTCAGACATCTATAGCCCCGGCCTCACCGCAGGGCTGTGACGTCTGGATCTCCGCACTTCTTAGAGCCCCGGCCTTTGATGGCGAAGATCTGTCGCGAGCGCGTTACCATATCGAAGGGAGGATGGGGGGGCATTAAAGATCGTCAACTATCATTTCCTCCAGAAATACGCTCACTTGGAGGGATGAAATCTTTTTTAAAACACATCTAAAAATAGGAAAGGAAAATAACCGGCGGTTTCCCAGGTTTCTCGCGGCTCGGAATAGTTATGTATTTCCATGTTTGGTGGAGATCTGAAGGAGACCGAGCATCAGATGTATTCTTTTATGTTAAAGTGATAATAAAGGTTCTTTTTTTTGTGCACTGGTCCAAATCATTTGGTGGAGGGGGGATTATGGTGTGGGGGGTTGTTTTTCAGGGGTTGGGATTGGCCTCTTAGTTCCAGTGAAGGCATCAGCATACCAAGACAATTTCATGCTCCCAACTTTGTGGGGACAGTTTGGAGATGGCCCCTTCCTGTTCCAACATGACTGCCCACCAGATCACAAAGCAAGGTCCATAAAGACATGGATGAGCGAGTTTGGGGTGGAGGAACTTGACTGGCCTGACCTCAACCTGATAGAACTCCTTTGGGGATGAATTAGAGCGGAGACTGCGAGCCAGGCCTTCTCATCCAACATTAGTGCCCGACCTCACAAATGTGTTTCTGGTAAAATGGTCAAACATTCCCATAGACACATCTCCTAAACCTTGTGGACGGCCTTCCCAGAAGAGTTGAAGCTGTTACAGCTGCAAAGGGCGGAGCCAACTCAATATTGAAGCCTACGGGCTAAGACTGGGATGCCATAAAAGTTCATGTTCGTGTAAAGACTTGGATGGGTGAGTTTTGGGGTGGAGGAAGTCGACTGGCCTGCACAGAGTCCTGACCTCAACCCCCCATAGTACACCTTTCATATGAATTAGAGGCCTTCCCGTCCAACATCAATGCCCGACCACAAAAATGGGCTTCTGGAGGAATGGTCAAACATTCCCATAGACACATCTCCTAAACCTTGTAGACGGCTTTCCCAGAAGAGTTGAAGCTGTTATAGCTGCAAAGGGCGGAGCCAACTCAATATTGAAGCCTAAGGACTAAGACTGGGAAGCCATTAACCACTTCAGCCCTGGATGGATTTACCCCCTTCCTGACCAGAGCACTTTTTGCCATGCGGCACTGCGCCGCTTTAACTGACAATTACGCGGTCGTGCGACGTTGCGCCCAAACAAAATTGATGTCCTTTTTTCCCCACAAATGGAGCTTTCGTTTGGTGGTATTTGATCACCTCTGTGGTTTTTATTTTTTGCGCTATAAACCAAAAAAGAGCAACAATTTTGAAAAAAAACACAATATTTTGTACTTTTTGCTGTAATAAATATCGCCCCCCCCCCCCCCCAAAAAAAATGTCCTCAGTTTATGTATTCTTCTACATATTTTTGGTAAAAAAAAATCGCAATAAGCGTATATTGATTGGTTTGTGCAAAAGTTATAGCATCTACAAAATTGGGGATAGTTTTATGGCTTTTTATTATTATTATTTTTTATTAGTAATGGCGGCGATCTGCGATTTTTATCAGGACTGCAACATTGCTGCAGACAGGTCGGACACTTTGACACTATTTTGGGACCATTGTCATTTATACAGCGATCAGTGCTGAAAAAAAATGCACCGATTACTGTATAATTGACACTGGCAGGGAAGGGATTAAACACTAGGGGGCGATCAAGGGGTTAACTGTGTTCCCTCGCTGTGTTCTAACTGTGGGGGTTGGTGGGTTCACTAGAACATGGCAGAGATCCCTGCTCCCCATAGGTGATTGCATTAGGGCGTGCACCCCAAAGTTTACATGCGCAGTAGAGCATTTGATTGGTGTTGGTGTCAGTTTTTTGTTTTTATTATTTTGTTCTTTTTTTAAAATTTTTTTTAATATATTGTTTTCATAAAAATAATTTAAATATTATGAAAAAATGATTAAAAAAATGTAAAAAATAACAAAATAAAATAATAAAAACAAAAAATATTATAATTTTTTTTTTTTTTTTACAATGTGTTAGGAGGTCCATTGAGGGGCATTGGTGAAATAGCAGAGAAAGGGACTGAGGCAGGGGCGGACTGACCATTCGGGCACTCGGGCACCGCCTGAGGGCCCCATGCCACCAAGGGGCCCCATCAGGGTTGCTAGCCTCAATAAAACCAGGGACATTATGTAAAAATCTGTGGTTTTTTTAAAAATCCCAAGATTATAGCTGCCCTGCCTCTCCAGTACCTTTTCAGTGTGTGTGTGTGTTTTGTGTGTGTATATTGTGTGTCTGTGTGTGTATAATGCATGTGTGTGTATACTGTGTGGCTCCATAATCTATTGCCTGGTGCACCATAATCTCCTATTGCCTGGGGGCACCATAATCTCCTATTGCCCAGGGGCCCCATATTCTTGTCCTAGTGCCCGGGGGCCCCATAAGTTGTCAGTCCGCCCCTAGACTGAGGACAGGGATTCCCCAGTCCCTTTCTCTGTAGCCTCAGCTGCCATTGGGGGTTAAGCAGGGGGAATCTGCATTGCACAGGGTGAATAAGGTGTGCCCAGGCACACCTGGCACACCTTGTGCGCACACCTATGCTTCTCCCGATCACTGAGAACAGTAGATCCCTGACATGTTTCTAGGCAGAACAGGGAAATGCCTTGTTTGCATAGGCATCTCCCCATTCTGCCTCTCTGTGTCACAATCGTGGGCCACCGACAGACATCGAGTGTCCGCGGAACTTGCAGGCACGCTCACATGGCCCCCGCCGGCGGCACGTGTGTGTGCCCACTAGCCCGCGATTTAAAGGGGATGTACAGGTACGCCCATTTGCTCAGCCGTGCCGTTCTGCCGATGTACATCGTCGTGCGCTGGTCGGCAAGCGGTTAAAGTTCATGTGCGAGTAAAAGCGGGTGTCCCAATACTTTTGACAATATCGTGTATTATAAGTCCCCATTCACATCTATGCAATGGGGCAGTACATGGGCATAGAATTTTATGTGCAATCGGGTAGCCCATTGCATCGGGCTCAGATGCGAACGAGGACTAATGCCGCGTACACACGACCAGACTTTCCGGCAGACTAGGTTCCGACGGACTTTCCGCACCAACGGACTTGGCCACACACAATCACAGGATTAGACCGGACTAGAATAAGGAAGTTCATAGCCAGTAGCCAATAGCTGCCCTAGCATCGGTTTTCCTCCGTCGGACCAGCATACAGACGAACGGATTTTTCGACCCGGACTCGAGTCAATCGGAAAAAGATTTGAAACATGTTCTAAATCTAAAGTCCGTCTGATTTTTAGACAGCGAAGGTCCGATGGAGCCCACACACACGATCAAATTGTCCGGCGGATTCGTTCCGTCTAAAAAAATAAAAAAAGTCGCGTGTACGCGGCATAAGAGGACACGACCAATAATAGATGTTATTCCAAACTCTTACATTGTAGACGGGTGGAATAACGCTTTGAATTCAGGTCTTCATTGTCTTCGGGAACAGCAGCACATCGAGTTCTGACGCAAAGTTCCTCAACACCGCGACCTTTCCGAACGTTCCCTTAATTCCCGTTTAGTATCCGTCTCCAGTCACAATCAAGGCGGCAAATTAATAGAGGTGAGTGCGCACCGCCGGGGCTGAATGACAGAACCGGGGAGGGGGCCGGGGGAGGGGGGGGGTTGGAAGTACAACATATTCTCCGTCTACTCAAGAGGAAAATGTAAATGATTGATTAAAACATTTAAATTTATGTACAAGTCAATAGTTTTATATCAGGAATGGAAGCGAACTCTTCATTAGCGACTGATGTGTCCTTGCTTATCAGCGGCGGCGGAGAGATTGTACCTGTCTGTATGGAGCCAGCTGGAGGCTAATTAGACGGAGATGTGCATTAAACTCGCTTTCCTCTTTTTTTTTTTTTTTTTTATAGATTTGACACTAGATGAGGACAGATGATAAGGTCACGGGTGCCGGCTGAGGGGTGGATGGGCGGAGGGGGGGTCTTGGCTCTTTGCAGTAAGTTCTGGAAGGCCAGTCGTGAGCATTGGTAGAGGCGACAACTTTGAACGCAGACACGTCCATCACATCCAGGGGTAGGTCTTTGAGAAGGGTACAAAAGATAAAGCCTAGAGTGGCTGTACAGTCTGGGGGGGGGGGTATCAAATGTGTCTGTAAATTGGAGCGGTGTCAGGAAAGGAAATTAGCCTGAGAAATCGTGGTCTGATAGCGGGTGCGTGCGCGCGTGCACGAACAGGAGCGTGCATAGGTCCCAGATGGGCTTAAATTGTACTTGTGCAGTGGGTCAGTGCCGTTTTGGTCTATTACATTCCCTGTGTTCCTGTTATCCATTTCTGTTGTTCTTCTGGTGCCGACTTGATCCTGCCTCTGACCGCCGCCTGAACCTACCTCTGGCTTGTCTCTGGATGACGCTTCTGTCTGCTCCTTCTGCTCATCCGCTCTGCTGTTACCGGCTCTGGCCTGTCTCCTGACCGCGTTCCAGCCTGCCGTCTTCTGCTTTGTGCCTACCCTGCATCCACCACCAGCCTATTCGCATCCTTCACTGGCTCCTGCTCCTCCGTAATGCCGCGTACACACGTAGCAGACTATCCGGCGGACTTAGTCTGGCTGACTTTCCGCTGGACTGTCCCTCGGACTTTCCGAACGAGCTACCTGCCCACACACGGCACTATTGCGGCGGACTAATACGGCGTACTAAGTCCACCGGACTATCGGCCGTACTTTTGAAATGAACGGACTTGCCCCCACACGCGGAGGAAAGTCCGCTCTTTTTGAGCGCGTCTCCAGGTAGCTGGGGCCAGCGAAGGAGGCATCGCTGGCCCCATCACCTGGTATGGACTTAAAGGGGAATCCCTACGCCGAAAAAACGGCGTGGGGGGTCCATATCAGACCCTTATCCGAGCACGCTACCCAGCCGGCCAGGAAAGGGGGTGGGGACGAGCGAGCGTACCAGGCCGCGTGCCCTCAGCATGGGGTGGTGCCTTGGGGAAGGGGGACCGCACGGCCCCCCCAACCCAAAGCACCATGTCCCCATGTTGATGAGGACAAGGGCCTCTTCCCAACAACCCTGGCCGTTGGTTGTCGGGGTCTGCGGGCGGGGGGCTTATCGGAATCCGGGAGCCCCCTTTAATAGGGGGCCCCCGAATCTCAGCCCCCCCACCCTATGTGAATAAATATGGGGTACAATGTACCCCTACCCATTCACCTGTGAAAAAAAGTAAAAAAAAAAAAAACACACAAGGGTTAAAATAGTTTATTGCACAGCTCCGCTGGGGGTCTTCTTCCGTCTTCGGGGGTCTTCTCGCCGGACTCCGCTATCTTCTGCTCTTTTGCTAGCTCTTTCACTAGCGGAGGAGCCCGGCTTTCTTCTTCGCCGCCACCCTCTTCTTCCGACTTCGGGGGTCTTGTCCCCCTCTTCGGGGGTCTTGTTCCCCTCTTCGGTTCTTCTTGCCGGGCCACCGTGCGTTCTTCTAGCTCTGGGTAAAAAAAGTCCACCGGAGCCCACACACGGGCGGATTGTCCGGCGGACTTGAGTCCGTCGGACTTTTCCACTGGATTGTTTGATCGTGTGTATGAGGCATTAGCATGTCCGGTCCTCTGATTCCTGCATTTCAGATGCATGTCAGCACCTGCCAGCGAGAGAATTAACAGGCACTCATGCCACCCTGTGCTCCAGCGTTCCCTGTCACCCTACCAGGGGCTCCAGAACCAGGGTTGTAGGGCCGGCCATACACAGTTCGAACCTCGGCCAGTTCAGAAGGAACTTAATTGGGCAGGCTGAATGTACGAAGTCAATCGATCGATCAACTTGGGTACAACCAGCTTGCCGGATTCACTTGTGATTATGGCATGAGGCTGCTATAGCAGCTAGCGATAATCACTGTCTTCTCCCGTTGGGGACAGCTTCCTCCCCCCACCCCCCCCAAGACAATGGCCCGGCAGGAGAGATTCCTGCATCAACAGTGTCTGTGTTGTGTCCAACCCGGTACTAGCAAGGTGTACCTAATAAAGGGGATCCAACCTGGTACTAGCAAGGTGTACCTAATAAAGGGGATCCAACCTGGTACTAGCAAGGTGTACCTAATAAAGGGGATCCAACCCGGTACTAGCAAGGTGTACCTAATAAAGGGGATCCAACCTGGTACTAGCAAGGTGTACCTAATAAAGGGGATCCAACCTGGTACTAGCAAGGTGTACCTAATAAAGGGGGTCCAACCCAGTACTATCAAGGTGTACCTAATAAAGGGGATCCAACCCGGTACTAGCAAGGTGCACCTAATAAAGGGGGTCCAACCCGGTACTAGCAAGGTGTACCTAATAAAGGGGGTCCAACCCACTACTAGCAAGGTGTACCTAATAAAGGGGATCCAACCCACTACTAGCAAGGTGTACCTAATAAAGGGGATCCAACCTGGTACTAGCAAGGTGCACCTAATAAAGGGGGTCCAACCCGGTACTAGCAAGGTGCACCTAATAAAGGGGGTCCAACCCGGTACTAGCAAGGTGCACCTAATAAAGGGGGTCCAACCCGGTACTAGCAAGGTGCACCTAATAAAGGGGGTCCAACCTGGTACTAGCAAGGTGTACGTAATAAAGTGTCCGGTGAGTGTATTTTTCTATTGTAGGTTCTAGCAGTCCTATACAGCTCCCTTACTTCCTATTAATTAGGCACACCGAGGACATGTCTGTGACAACAGCTGGGAGTGTAATACCTCCCGGGGCCCCTGACCCTCCACCGCCGATTCATCATGCCGTCTTCAGAGACAGACGAGGTTCCTATAATGACTCGGTGACAAGGCCCGGCTGCTTCTTCGGCAAACAGTGCCGCTAATTCTTCTTTAAGTAAAGGATCAATAGACGAGTGACATTGACATAGAGAGGAAATATATATTCTCTGCTGGGACAAACCGCATGCCGTACAAAGAGAGCGCCGACGTCTCCCGGCTGTGATCACCATCCAGACAAACCGCAAGAACACGACGCTCTCCACATGGAATTGCCTGCAGACACGACCAGCAACATCCATAGAGAAGATACAAAGGATACATTGTAATAAACACATAATAAATAAATGACACTGTAATGAATACTCGTTACAAAGATGAATATTAGATCACTCCACTGATTTACAATAGTAAATTAGATGAAGTTCTATGAAGCTACCGGAATGTGCATTCCCGCTTGCGATTCTGAAAGCGCAATTTACACACGTTTCTGGGTGCCGCGCATCGGTCAACCCGTTCACTTCAATGGGCGGCCCAATGTGCGTCTGCCCCCCCCCCCCCCCCCCCCCAAACTAAGCTCCTGCTCCTTTCTGGGTGACAAGCTCGGCATGATTTTAAAAAATGGCATTTTGCCATGGTTGCCAAGGAACTCTGTCACGCGACAATTGCGGCAGAATCGCACTACGTTCGGAGTGCTATTAAGATTAATGGCACCCAAACCGCACGCCACATTTGGATTTGTCTAATATGAACAGGGCCCTAAATATAGATGTAAAAACTTCTAGGCCCCATTCACATCGGGCGATTTGGAATTGCGGGCAGAATCCACGATGTTCCGAATTGCGCCAAAGCGCGGGACATGCATATGGGGGCCGTTATTCTTAATGACACCCCAAAAGCGGTGCGACTCCGCAGCAGTCATGGCAAATCGTGCGTTTAAAAATTACACTAAGCTTGTTGTCCAAAAAGGAGAAGAAGCTTATATCTGGAGAGCAGTGATGTCACTCCTGTATAATATATCTTATATCTGGAGAGCAGTGATGTCACTCCTGTATAATATATCTTATATCTGGAAAGCGGTGATGTCACTCCTGTATAATATATCTTATATCTGGAGAGCAGTGATGTCACTCCTGTATAATATATCTTATATCTGGAGAGCAGTGATGTCACTCCTGTATAATATATCTTATATCTGGAAAGCGGTGATGTCACTCCTGTATAATATATCTTATATCTGGAGAGCGGTGATGTCACTCCTGTATAATATATCTTATATCTGGAGAGCGGTGATGTCACCCCTGTATAATATATCTTATATCTGGAAAGCGGTGATGTCACTCCTGTATAATATATCTTATATCTGGAGAGCGGTGATGTCACTCCTGTATAATATATCTTATATCTGGAGAGTGGTGATGTCACTCCTGTATAATATATCTTATATCTGGAGAGCGGTGATGTCACTCCTGTATAATATATCTTATATCTGGAGAGCGGTGATGTCACTCCTGTATAATATATCTTATATCTGGAAAGCGGTGATGTCACTCCTGTATAATATATCTTATATCTGGAGAGCGGTGATGTGATGTCACTCCTGTATAATATATCTTATATCTGCAGAGCAGTAATGTCATTCCTGTATTTTATATATTTTATATCTGGAGTGCAGTGATGTCACTCCTGTATAATATATCTTATATCTGGAGAGCGGTGATGTCACCCCTGTATAATATATCTTATATCTGGAAAGCGGTGATGTCACTCCTGTATAATATATCTTATATCTGGAGAGCGGTGATGTCACTCCTGTATAATATATCTTATATCTGGAGAGCGGTGATGTCACTCCTGTATAATATATCTTATATCTGGAGAGCGGTGATGTCACTCCTGTATAATATATCTTATATCTGGAGAGCGGTGATGTCACTCCTGTATAATATATCTTATATCTGGAGAGCGGTGATGTCACTCCTGTATAATATATCTTATATCTGGAGAGCGGTGATGTCACTCCTGTATAATATATCTTATATCTGGAGAGCGGTGATGTCACTCCTGTATAATATCTCTTATATCTGGAGAGCGGTGATGTCACTCCTGTATAATATATCTTATATCTGGAGAGCGGTGATGTCACTCCTGTATAATATATCTTATATCTGGAGAGCGGTGATGTCACTCCTGTATTTTATATATTTTATATCTGGAGAGCGGTGATGTCACTCCTGTATAATATATCTTATATCTGGAGAGCGGTGATGTCACTCCTGTATAATATATCTTATATCTGGAGAGCGGTGATAATATCCTGTAACTTGCATGACTTCTCTCCAATAAAAATCGCTTATATCTGTGACGTAGCTCCTGTAAATTATAATGCTGTAGATAAGGATATAGGGGAATATTATAGGGGAATATTATAGGAGGATTTCATGTCAGGCGGCTCTGTGCGGAATTATTGGGATCTCGGAATTTCCTCGGTGAAGACATTTCTGGGTTTCGGAGAGAATTACCATAATAAGTAATCTGCTCACAATTGTAAAAAAGGAAGACAAATAAAGTATGGGGATGCGCGGCGGGCTCCTGGCGGGCGCTGTGACCTGTGGTAATGGGCTCATACTTGGAGTACATTTAGAGGAAATGTTGCGTCAAATGTCGATCGGTCAATTGATTACTAAAATAATAGGAATATAAAATAGGATTTTGGTCAGGAGGTCAGGGCACGGTCATTGTGTCCTCAGTCTGGGATAGTCGGGGGGGTCACAGTGATCAGGATTCACATTTATTATGTATTCAGGGATTCTGCAGACTCTTCTGTTTATTGATAACCCATCATGATTCTCAGCAGAGGCCTTCCATCAGACTGACAGAGCCCCGCTCTATTCACTATGAACTCTTCATCATGGGACCGATCCTCGGGAACCACCAGACCACTAAATCCAGCAGGAGGACTGGAGGCGGGAGGAGATTCAGGACATGTATGGGGAAGGGAGTGCAGGGAGTGTGAGCCAAGGGAGGTGCAGGAGATATAGGAAGGGCATACAGGGTGTGTAAGAGAAAGGGGGTGTAGGAGATGTAGGATGAACGGTGTGCAGAAGATATAGAAGAAAGGTACCTCAGGTAGTGTAGTGTGAAGGGGGGAAGGATGCAGGATGTGCAGGAGGAAGGGGTGCAGGAGGTAGAGAGTGCAGGGAGTGTACAGGGAGAAGGGTGCAAAAGATGAAGAGTAGAGGGAGTGCATGGTATGTAGGAGAAGCCGGCAACAAAGCCAGTGTTCAGAGAAAGGGATGCAGGGGATCTAGGCAGAAGGGAGTGTATGGAGAAGGGGCTGCAGAAAAAGTAGAAGGAAGGGAGTGCAGGGAGTGTAAAAGGAAGGGAGTGCAAGCAGTGTAAGGGGAAGGGAGTGTAAAAGGAAGGGCGTGCAAGCAGTTTAAGGGAAAGGGAGTGCAGGGAGTTTAGAAGGAAGGGAGTGCAGGGAGTGTAACGGAAAGGGGGTGCAAGCAGTGTAAGGGAAAGGGAGTGCAGGAGGTGTAAGGAAAAGGAAGTGCGGGAAGTGTAAAAGGAAGGGAGTGCAAGCAGTGTAAGGGAAAGGGAGTGCAAAAGGGAGGGAGTGGAAAGGAAGGGAGTTCAAGCAGTGTAAGGGAAAGGGAGTGCAGGGAGTTTAAGGGAAAGGGAGTGCAAGCCGTTTAAGGGAAAGGGTGCAGGGAGTGTAAAAGGAAGGGGGTGCAAGCACTGTAAGGGAAAGGGAGTAAGGAAGGGAGTGCAAGCAGTGAAAGGGAAAGGGAGTGCAGGAACTGTAAAAGGAAGGGAGTGCAAGCAGTGTAACGGAAAGGGAGTGCAAGCAGTTTAAGGGAAAGGGAGTGCAGGGAGTGTAAAGGAAAGGGAGTGCAAGCAGTGTAAGGGAAAGGGAGTAAGGAAGGGAGTGCAAGCAGTGTAGGGTAGAGGGAGTGCAGGGAGTGTAAGGGAAAGGGAGTGCAGGGAGTGTAAGGGAAAGGGAGTGTGGGGAGTGTAAAAGGAAGGGAGTGCAAGTAGTGTAAGGGAAAGGGAGTGCAGGGAGTTTAAGGGAAAAGGAATGCAGGGAGTTTAAGGGAAAGGGTGCAGGGAGTGTAAAAGGAAGGGAGTGAAAGCAGTGCAAGGGAAAGGAAGTAAGGAATGGAGTGCAAGCAGTTTGGGGTAAAGAGAGTGCAGGGAGTATAGAAGGAAGGGAGTGCATGCAGTGTAAAGGAAAGGGAGTGCAGGGAGTGTAAAAGGAAGGGAGTGCAAGCAGTGTAAGGGAAAGGGAGTGTAAGGGAAATGGAATGCAAGTAGTTTAAGGGAAAGGGAGTGCAGGGAGTGTAAAAGGAAGGGAGTGCAAGCACTGTAAGGGAAAGGGTATAAGGAAGGGAGTGCAAGCAATGTAGGGTAAATGGAGGGCAGGGAGTGTAAGGGAAAGGGAGTGCAAGCAGTGTAAGGGAAAGGGAGTGCAGGGAGTTTAAAAGGAAGGGAGTGCAAGCAGTGTAAGGGAAAGGGAGTGTCGGGAGTGTAAGGGAAAGGGAGTGCAAGCAGTGTAAGGGAAAATGAGTGCAGGGAGTGTAGAAGGAAGGGAGTGCAAGCAGTGTAAAGGAAAGGGAGTGCAAGCAGTGTAAGGGAAAGGGAGTGCAGGGAGTGTAAAAGGAAGGGAGTGCAAGCACTGTAAGGGAAAGGGTGTAATGAAGGGAGTGCAAGCACTGTAGGGTAAAGGGAGGGCAGGAAGTGTAAGGGAAAGGGAGTGCAAGCAGTGTAAGGGAAAGGGAGTGCAGGGAGTTTAAAAGGAAGGGAGTGCAAGCAGTGTAAGGGAAAGGGAGTGTCGGGAGTGTAAGGGAAAGGGAGTGCAAGCAGTGTAAGGGAAAGGGAGTGCAGGGAGTTTAAAAGGAAGGGAGTGCAAGCAGTGTAAGGGAAAGGGAGTGTCGGGAGTGTAAAGGAAAGGGAGTGCAAGCAGTGTAAGGGAAAATGAGTGCAGGGAGTGTAGAAGGAAGGGAGTGCAAGCAGTGTAAAGGAAAGGGAGTGCAAGCAGTGTAAGGGAAAGGGAGTGCAGGGAGTGTAAAAGGAAGGGAGTGCAAGCACTGTAAGGGAAAGGGTGTAATGAAGGGAGTGCAAGCACTGTAGGGTAAAGGGAGGGCAGGAAATGTAAGGGAAAGGGAGTGCAAGCAGTGTAAGGGAAAGGGAGTGCAGGGAGTTTAAAAGGAAGGGAGTGCAAGCAGTGTAAGGGAAAAGGAGTGCAGGGAGTGTAGAAGGAAGGGAGTGCAAGCCGTGTTAAGGAAAGGGAGTGCAGGTAGTGTGCAGGGAAAAGCATGCAGGAAGATTAAGGAAAAGAGGACGCAGGGAATATAAGGGAAAATAAGGAAATTCAGTGTAGGGGGAAGGAGTGCTGAAGATGAAGGGTGGTGGTAGTGCAGAGAGTATAGGGGGAAAAGGGGTGCAGGGGAAGGGAACAGAGGCAGTGTAGTGGGAAGGGGGTGCAGGGTATCTAGGAGGAAGGGGGTGCAGGACATGTAGGAGGATGGGGGTGGGGTGGGGTGGTGGAGATGTGGGGAAAGGGGGTGTACCGTGGCGAGAAGGATGTCCTCATACAGCCCTGACTACAGGGAGACTCTACAGACTGGTTAGATGCATACGGCCAGGAGAATGAGTGTGAAAATGAGAAAGTCACATCATACTTTTCTCCGGACGGACTGTATAGTCACAACTGAAAAGGTAGAATCGTTTCCCTTTAAATATCGGCCTTTGCAGTGCTCAGGCAGCAGAAACGAGCATTGCCCGGGTTTTGGGCAGAGAGTAGAAAATGTGGGAATATTAATATCCGGTGACAAATGCTGGAGGAGGATTATGTTGAAATATATTCAGTCCGTGAACCCGTCCCGTGAGACCCCATCCCGTTAAAGCGTATAGCGAGCACCTTGAGATCGTATCGCGTCTCCATTTGAGATTTTGTGGAATTGCGCGACATAACTCTAGACAAACGTTCTCAGCCGATACTCACATGGGGCATTAACCAAAGTGCGGCTGTAAAAATTCTGACTCCTATCCCGTAACGAAATAGTATCCACATAAAAGCCAGTCGTTTTCCTCTCTGAAACGCTTTATTTTATGGAGTAGTAAGACTTGTAGCTTCCCTCGTATCCTGATAAGGCCAACACAACGCATTCCGAGCCCGTGTTCCCACGATTCTGAAATTAATAAGAGAATATTACTAGTGAGTGACTATTGGAGAGGAGCAAATTAATCCACCAATGCAAAATTAAAGTTGATGTAGACCTCTGAAAAGGAAAATGAACAACGCATATCCTTCTATAGTGTGTACTGGCCTCAATCCAAAACACTTCAGTGCCTGGGGGTCCTTTTCAACTAAGCATTTAAGTAGAGGGGCTCTCCCCACTGGTCACCAATGTAAGGGGATCCTTCTCCACTAGTAACCAATGTAATGAGCCTTCTCCACTGATCACCAATGTAATGGGGCCCTTCACCACTGATCATCAATGTAATGGGGCCCTTCACCACTGATCATCAATGTTCCCTTCTGCACGGACCACCAATGTAACAGGGTGCCTTTCCACTGATCAACAATGTAATGGGGCTCTTTTCCACTGATCAACAATGTATTAGGGCTCTTCTCCACTCATCAACAATGTAAGAGGTCCCTTCCCCACTCATCACCAATGTAAGAGGTCCCTTCTCCACTGATCATCAATGTAAGAGGTCCCTTCTCCACTGATCATCAATGTAAGAGGTCCCTTCCCCACTCATCACCAATGTAAGAGGTCCCTTCCCCACTCATCACCAATGTAAGAGGTCCCTTCTCCACTGATCATCAATGTAAGAGGTCCCTTCCCCACTCATCACCAATGTAAGAGGTCCCTTCTCCACTGATCATCAATGTAAGAGGTCCCTTCCCCACTCATCACCAATGTAAGAGGTCCCTTCTCCACTGATCATCAATGTAAGAGGTCCCTTCTCCACTGATCATCAATGTAAGAGGTCCCTTCCCCACTCATCACCAATGTAAGAGGTCCCTTCCCCACTCATCACCAATGTAAGAGGTCCCTTCTCCACCGATCATCAATGTAAGAGGTCCCTTCCCCACTCATCACCAATGTAAGAGGTCCCTTCTCCACTGATCATCAATGTAAGAGGTCCCTTCCCCACTCATCACCAATGTAAGAGGTCCCTTCCCCACTCATCACCAATGTAAGTGGTCCCTTCTCCACTGATCATCAATGTAAGAGGTCCCTTCCCCACTCATCACCAATGTAAGAGGTCCCTTCCCCACTCATCACCAATGTAAGAGGTCCCTTCCCCACTCATCACCAATGTAAGTGGTCCCTTCTCCACTGATCATCAATGTAAGAGGTCCCTTCCCCACTCATCACCAATGTAAGAGGTCCCTTCCCCACTCATCACCAATGTAAGAGGCCCCTTCTCCACTGATCATCAATGTAAGAGGTCCCTTCTCCACCGATCATCAATGTAAGAGGTCCCTTCTCCACTCATCACCAATGTAAGTGGTCCCTTCTCCACTGATCATCAATTTTTATTGGTCCCTTCTCCACTCATCAATGTAAGAGGTCCCTTCCCCGCTCATCACCAATGTAAGAGGTCCCTTCTCCACTGATCATCAATGTAAGAGGTCCCTTCCCCGCTCATCACCAATGTAAGAGGTCCCTTCTCCACTGATCATCAATGTAAGAGGTCCCTTCCCCACTCATCACCAATGTAAGAGGTCCCTTCTCCACTGATCATCAATGTAAGAGGTCCCTTCCCCACTCATCACCAATGTAAGAGGTCCCTTCCCCACTCATCACCAATGTAAGAGGTCCCTTCTCCACCGATCATCAATGTAAGAGGTCCCTTCTCCACTCATCACCAATGTAAGTGGTCCCTTCTCCACTGATCATCAATTTTTATTGGTCCCTTCTCCACTCCTCAATGTAAGAGGTCCCTTCCCCGCTCATCACCAATGTAAGAGGTCCCTTCTCCACTCATCAATGTAAGAGGTCCCTTCCCCGCTCATCACCAATGTAAGAGGTCCCTTCTCCACTGATCATCAATGTAAGAGGTCCCTTCCCCACTCATCACCAATGTCAGAGGTCCCTTCTCCACTCATCACCAATGTAAGAGGTTCCTTCTCCACTGATCATCAATGTAAGAGGTCCCTTCCCCACTCATCACCAATGTAAGAGGTCCCTTCTCCTCTGATCATCAATGTAAGAGGTCCCTTCTCCACCGATCATCAATGTAAGAGGTCCCTTCTCCACTCATCACCAATGTAAGAGGTCCCTTCTCCACTGATCATCAATGTAAGAGGTCCCTTCTCCACTGATCATCAATGTAAGAGGTCCCTTCCCTACTCATCACCAATGTAAGAGGTCCCTTCTCCACTGATCATCAATTTTTATTGGTCCCTTCTCCACTCATCAATGTAAGAGGTCCCTTCCCCACTCATCACCAATGTAAGAGGTCCCTTCTCCACTGATCATCAATTTTTATTGGTCCCTTCTCCACTCATCAATGTAAGAGGTCCCTTCTCCACTCATCACCAATGTAAGGGAGCCCTTCTCTACTAATCATCAATGTCTCAAGGTCTCTTCTGCACTGATAACCAATATAATGGGCCTTTTGTCACTGATCAACAATGTAATGGAGCTCATGTCCACTAATCACCAATGTATGAGGTCCCTTCTCCACTGATAACCAATATATGAGGTCCCTTCTCAACTGATCACCAATGTAGAAAGTCTCTTCTCCACAGACTGCCAGTGCAAAGAGGTCCTTCTAAACTGAACATTAAAGTGGAGGGGGGGGGGGGCTTAATGTCACTGATCACTGATGTAATTAGTCCCTTCTTCACTGAGCACCAATGTAAGGGGAAGGCCTTCTTCGTAGATTATTACTGTAAGGAGGTCCTTCTAAACTGATCATCCAAGTGGGGTGGGGGCCTTCCCCACTGATCACTAACGTAAAAGGTTCCCTTTGCTACTAATCATCAATGTAACTATGGGGACTTTCTCCACAGATTACCAGTGCAAGGGGACCCTTCTCAACTGATAATCAATAAAAGAGGACCTTTCCCCATTGATCACCAATAAAAGGGGGGTCTTCTGTTCTCCACTGATCACCAATCTAAAGGGACCCTTCTCTACTGATCACCAATGTAAGGGGACCCTTCTCTACTGATCACCAATGTAAGGGGACCCTTCTCTACTGATTACCAATGTAACGGGACCCTTCTCCACTGATCACCAATGTAAGGGGACCCTTCTCTACTGATCACCAATGTAAGGGGACCCTTCTCTACTGATTACCAATGTAACGGGACCCTTCTCCACTGATCACCAATGTAAGGGGACCCTTCTCTACTGATTACCAATGTAACAGGACCCTTCTCCACTGATCACCAATGTAAGGGGACCCTTCTCTACTGATCACCAATGTAAGGGGACCCTTCTCTACTGATTACCAATGTAACGGGACCCTTCTCCACTGATCACCAATGTAAGGGGACCCTTCTCTACTGATTACCAATGTAAAGGGTGCCTTCTCCACTAACCACCAATTTAAGGGTTCACTGACTTCCGACTAACTTTATTTAGAATATTTTAAATAATTTAAATATTATTTTAAGTAATTGGGCCAGAGCTATAGATTTAAGCACACCCGACTCTGTGTTCTTTGATTTAGAACTCTTTACAGCCTACTGATTTTGCTAATATAGAGTGAACTATAGATTTAATCATTTATGAAGGGGGTTCCCTGAGAAATTAAAAGTATTTCGAAGGTTCCTCCATAGTAAAAAGGTAATAAAAGGCTGCTCTATCGTATATATATATATTTAGCATTACAGTTTAATGTAAATTAGCTGTGCATTTCTGTTCATTTGCTGAGTAATGTAATTCACGCCGCTGAATCACGAACTGGAAATTTAGAGAAAAAAAAATTAAAAAGTCTACAAGCCTTTTAGACTTTAGTTAGATTAAAATAGATTCATCTCACTCCCGGGCTCGATGGCTGGTTCTGTACATTAAGTCTGACATTAATAAAAGTGAAATGTTTGTATAAATTTGCCTTGAAGCTCCCAAACCTCCGAGCACTTTTCGTAAGTAAATTTGTTCTGAGATCAACAACATGTCCCACACTAAATTATAGTACAGTTTAATGGGCAGGATTATCCGTCTTAAGTAGGAGCTCCTGTCAAAGAGGAAAAGAGCATTTCGGAGCACTTCTAATGACCATCGGCTACCTATGAAAACTTTCCGTCCAGCCAACCCTTCTTCTTACATAAACAGCAGGAGGCCATAGTGTTCACTTGCTGATTCAAGGTGTGCACAAAAGTCAAGATACAAGAGGAAATTTCCTGTTCTCCAATGCGGGCAGATACAGTGCCTTGCGAAAGTATTCAGCCCCCTTGAACTTTTCAACCTTTTGCCACATTTCAGGCTTCAAACATAAAGATATAACATTTTTATTTTTTGTGAAGAATCACCAACAAGTGGGACACAATTGTGAAGTGGAACGAAATCTATTGGATTTTTGAAACTTTTTTAACTAATAAAAAAATGAAAAGTGGGGCGTGCAAAATTATTCGGCCCCCTTGCGTTAATACTTTGTAGAGCCACCTTTTGCTGCGATTACAGCTGCAAGTCGCTTGGGGTATGTCTCCATCAGTTTTGCACATCGAGAGACTGAAATTCTTGCCCATTCTTCCTTGCAAAACAGCTCGAGCTCAGTGAGGTTGGATGGAGAACGTTTGTGAACAGCAGTTTTCAGCTCTTTCTACAGATTCTCGATTGGATTCAGGTCTGGACTTTGACTTGGCCATTCTAAGACCTGGATACGTTTATTTGTGAACCATTCCTTTGTAGATTTTGCTGTATGTTTGGGATCATTGTCTTGTTGGAAGATAAATCTCCGTCCCAGTTTCAGGTCTTTTGCAGACTCCAACAGGTTTTCATCCAGAATGGTCCTGTATTTGGCTGCATCCATCTTCCCCTCAATTTTAACCATCTTCCCTGTCCCTGCTGAAGAAAAGCAGGCCCAAACCATGATGCTGCCACCACCATGTGTGACAGTGGGGATGGTGTGTTGAGGGTGATGAGCTGTGTTGCTTTTACGCCAAACATATCGTTTTGCATTGTGGGCAAAAAGTTGGATTTTGGTTTCATCTGACCAGAGCACCTTCTTCCACATGTTTGGTGTGTCTCCCAGGTGGCTTGTGGCAAACTTTAGACGAGACTTTTTATGGATATCTTTGAGAAATGGCTTTCTTCTTGCCACTCTTCCATAAAGGGCAGATTTGTGCAGTGTACAATTGTTGTCCTATGGACAGACTCTCCCACCTCAGCTGTAGTTCTCTGCATTTCATCCAGAGTGATCATGGGCCTCTTGGCTGCATCTCTGATCAGTCTTCTCCTTGTCTGAGCTGAAAGTTTAGAGGGACGGCCAGGTCTTGGTAGATTTGCAGTGGTCTGATACTCCTTCCATTTCAAAATGATCGCTTGCACAGTGCTCCTTGGGATGTTTAAAGCTTGGGAAATCTTTTTGTATCCAAATCCGGCTTTAATCTTCTCCACAACAGTATTACGGACCTGCCTGGTGTGTTCCTTGGTCTTCATGATGCTCTCTGCGCTTTCAACAGAACCCTGAGACTATCACAGAGCAGGTGCATTTATACAGAGACTTGATTACACACAGGTGGATTCTATTTATCACTATCAGTCATTTAGGACAACATTGGATCATTCGGAGATCCTCGCTGAACTTCTGGAGTGAGTTTGCTGCACTGAAAGTAAAGGGGCCGAATCATTTTGCACGCACCACTTTTCAGTTTTTTATTTGCTAAAAAAGTTTAAAATATCCAATAGATTTCGTTCCACTTCACAATTGTGTCCCACTTGTTGGTGATTCTTCACAAAAAATTTAAATTTTATATCTTTATGTTTGAAGCCTGAAATGTGGCAAAAGGTTGAAAAGTTCAAGGGGGCCGAATACTTTCGCAAGGCACTGTATAAGGTCCAAGCAAGGAGAGTAGCCTAAACCAAAGTTACTCAACCAGAGTGCCGCATCACCCTGGTGTGCTGCTTGAAATTCCCTAGGGAGCCTGCAAAAATATACGCCCTGAATCAGCATCATGCTCTGTCTTTGTGCAGGCAGGCCACCACCAGCACCTTAATAGAGCAGGTTACGGAATTTCCTAAATGTGGTCACATGGCCATATATGGGCAATGCTGTCAATGGTTGTTAAGAAAGCAGAGGCAGCTGCTGAGTCCTTACCAACCACTGACGTCCCCTGGCCCATTCACTCACATGACCAGGAATCCCCGGCCACAAAAACAAATGGGCGGAGAATAGAGCGGGTTACAGCATTGCCTAAATATGGTCACATGGCCATATTTGATAAATACTATCAATGGTTGTTAAGGAAGGAATGGCGGCCCGAATCGACCTTACCAACTACTGACGTCACCTGGCCCATTCACTTTCATGGCCAGGAGTCCCTGGCCAACTAAGCCAATGAATCTCTAGGGCCAGGATGCACGGTGTCCTGGTTGCACCATGGCAATGCATGATGCTGATCCAGGGCAGACAGTATGCAGGGTCACCTCCAGTATTCAGAAGGGGACAGAGGGCACCTCCATCAAGATCTGTTTTGCCTCTCACCCTCAGCCTTGCTGCCGGAGTAAAGTAGGTCTCTAATGGGAAGAAGGGACTTTGTAACAGTGGGAATATTTAGGGTGTTAAGAATGAAAAAATGTGATAGCTTCCAGCTGTCAATAGTTGCTAAGGAAGCATATGCTGCTTGCAGCCGCTGCATCCTTTCCGACCACTGAGGTTACCCAGCCCATTCACTTACATGGCCAGGAATCCCTGGCCACATAAATGGGTGGTGAAAGGAACGGGTTACAGCATTGCCTAAGTATGGCCACTTGCCCATATTTGCTGTCAATGGTTGTCAAGGAAGCAGCCGCTGCATCCTTACCAATTACTGATGTCACCTGGCCCATTCACTTACATGGCCAGGGATCCGTGGCCACATGAACCAATGGGCAGAGAATAGAGGAGGTTGCAGAATTGCCTAAATATGGTCACATGGCCATATATGGGCAATACTGTCAATAGTAGTTAAGAAAGAAGAGGCAGCTGCTGAGTCCTTACCAACCACTTACTTCACCTGGCCTATTCACTTACATGGCCAGGAATCCCTGGCCACATAAATGAGTGGAGAATAGAACAGGGTACAGCATTGCCCAAATATGGCCACTTGGCCATATTTGGGCGATGCTGTCAATGGTTGTCAAGGGACCAGCGGCAGCCGCTGCATCCTTACCAATTACTGATGTCACCTGGCCCATTCACTTACATGGCCAGGGTTCCGTGGCCACATGAACCAATGGGCAGAGAATAGAGCAGGTTACAGAATTGCCTAAATGTGGTCACCTGGCAATATATGGGCAATGCTGGCAATGGTTGTTAAGAAAGCAGAGGCAGCTGCTGAGTCCTTACCAACCACTGACGTCCCCTGGCCCATTCACTCACATGGCCAGGAATCCCCGGCCACACAAACAAATGGGTGGAGAATAGAGCGGGTTACAGCATTGCCTACAGTCAAAATACTGTCAATGGTTGTTAAGGAAGTAATGGTGGCCGAAGCGACCTTACCAACCACTGACGTCACCCGGCCCATTCACTTCCATAGCCAGGAATCCCTGGCCAAGTAAGAAAATAGGTGGTGAAAGGAGCCTTTCATCATTGCCTAATGGTAAGGGGCTTCTAGTGTTGAATTATTTCATCTAGGTGGTTGTGTGCATCTTCTCAGACTTAGGTTTCCCATTTAGGGTTAAGTAACATTCATCTCAGGGGTCTCTCGAGATTTTGTGTACATTTAAAGGGTGCAGTTACTGAAAAAAAAGTTTGAAAATGATGGCTTATTGAATTTTTACAACATTGCGGACAATGGATGCCCTATAGTAAGTCTATGGGTGATGCCACCACCCAGGCTCTGCAGCCATTGTCGTTGGTCTCTCGTCTTCCCCAAAGCTGGATGCTCCGGAGATCATGTGATCGGACCAGAGCACCCTTAGATTAGATAAATCTACATATCTTTCCTTTACAGGGTAGTTAGAATAGGCTTAGAATTGGGGTGGGAGTAGTTTGAAGCTTAGTTAGTTTTGACTTCTACTTTACCACCTTCCCACCTTATGTATAGTACAATGACAGCCAGGGGGGGGTATTGTTGTTCTGAGAGAACGTCATATGACGTCCTCCCAAAATGCACCTTTCCCTCAGCCTTGGAGCCCCGCAGTGGTGCAATCTGTCACCGGATGTGTCCACTGGGTGACTGAGTGTGCCGGTCCGCTGCCAGTACCATGTGATCGCTGTGAACGGTCACAGCAGATCACGACAGTTGTAAACAATGAATGGCTTCCATTCATGCTACCCATTGTGTACAATTGTGTTGCTAGCTGTGATTGGTCACAATGATCACATGGTACAGACAGGGCCAATCACAGCACATCTGTACCATGTGATTAGCTTTGGCCAATCACAGCTAATCACAATGAAAGACACTGAACAATGGTGACCCATCCATAGAGGGCGCACGGGCCGCACGGGCGCCGCCTCCTCTATCCATGCGTCTGGTCCCCTGATCTACATATCAGTGGTGCCGGACCATGGATTCCAATGCAGCGGGGTGTTTTTTTTAAGCACCTGATAAGCGCCAGAGGCTTTAATAGGCTTAAAAAAAGGGTCGGCTCGGAGCGCAGAGCATTGCACCCAGTTGTGTGACGATAGGGAATTAATTTTCGATATTATCACACGTGGGAGCTGGCGCATTGATCTGCAGATCAATCTCTAGCAGTCTAACAAAACATAATGTCCCCAGTCTCACTCTAAAAATGAAATGTTTTTATGAGTCACCGTTCCATCTTCTGTATTCTGGCTGACAAGGCTCCCTGGCTTCGGCTGGGCACTGTCCAAAAGCTCATTATACGTTTCTGTCTACAGTTATCACAGATCTGTCCAAGCACTGCTCATGCTGGCAAAACAGCGACTAATTGACCTTCATCTCCACATGGTGACTGTCACTTCCACCCACTCGCTCATCATTTCCTCTACTCATCCAGCAATCTGCTTCCCTTATTCTGCTTCCCACAACCTGTATGGTTTCCATCTTCCAGGACGTTTCATCTCTAAAACTGTCCTCCAGGACGTTTTATGCCCAAAACTGTCCTCCAGGACGTCTTATTCCCAAACCCGTTCTCCAGGACGTTTTATGCCCAAAACTGTCCTCCAGGACGTCTTATTCCCAAAACTGTTCTCCAGGACGTTTTATGCCCAAAACTGTCCTCCAGGACATTTTATCCCCAAAACTGTCCTCCAGGACGTTTTATCCCCAAAACTGTCCTCCAGGACGTTTTATGCTCCAAACTGTCCTCCAGGACGTTTTATCCCCAAAACTGTCCTCCAGGACGTTTTATGCTCCAAACTGTCCTCCAGGACGTTTTATCCCCAAAACTGTCCTCCAGGACGTTTTATGCCCAAAACTGTCCTCCAGCACGTTTTATGCCCCAAACTGTCCTCCAGGACGTTTTATGCCCAAAACTGTCCTCCAGGATGTTTTATGACCAAAACTGTCCTCCAGGACATCTTATTCCAGAAAACTGTCCTCCAGGACGTTTTATGCTCCAAACTGTCCTCCAGGACGTTTTATCCCCAAAACTGTCCTCCAGGACGTTTTATGCCCAAAACTGTCCTCCAGGACGTTTTATGCGCCAAACTGTCCTCCAGGACGTTTTATCCCCAAAACTGTCCTCCGGGACGTTTTATGCCCAAAACTGTCCTCCGGGACGTATTATGCCCAAAACTGTCCTCCAGGACGTTTTATGCCCAAAACTGTCCTCCAGGACGTCTTATTCCAGAAAACTGTTCTCCAGGACGTTTTATGCCCAAAACTGTCCTCCAGGATGTCTTATTCCAGAAAACTGTTCTCCAGGACGTTTTATGCCCAAAACTGTCCTCCAGGACGTTTTATGCCCAAAACTGTCCTCCAGGACGTTTTATGCCCAAAACTGTCCTCCAGGACGTTTTATGCCCAAAACTGTCCTCCAGGACGACTTATTCCAGAAAACTGTCCTCCAGGACGTTTTATCCCCAAAACTGTCCTCCAGGACGTTTTATGCCCAAAACTGTCCTCCAGGACGTTTTATGACCAAAACTGTCCTCCAGGACGTCTTATTCCAGAAAACTGTTCTCCAGGACGTTTTATGCCCAAAACTGTCCTCCAGGACGTTTTATGCCCAAAACTGTCCTCCAGGACGTTTTATGCCCCAAACTGTCCTCCAGGACGTTTTATCCCCAAAACTGTCCTCCAGGACGTTTTATGCCCAAAACTGTCCTCCAGGACGTTTTATGCCCAAAACTGTCCTCCAGGACGTTTTATGCCCAAAACTGTCCTCCAGGACGTTTTATGACCAAAACTGTCCTCCAGGACGTCTTATTCCAGAAAACTGTTCTCCAGGACGTTTTATGCCCAAAACTGTCCTCCGGGACGTATTATGCCCAAAACTGTCCTCCGGGACGTTTTATGCCCAAAACTGTCCTCCAGGACGTTTTATGCCCAAAACTGTCCTCCAGGACGTCTTATTCCAGAAAACTGTTCTCCAGGATGTTTTATGCCCAAAACTGTCCTCCAGGATGTCTTATTCCAGAAAACTGTTCTCCAGGACGTTTTATGCCCCAAACTGTCCTCCAGGACGTTTTATCCCCAAAACTGTCCTCCAGGACGTTTTATCCCCAAAACTGTCCTCCAGGACGTTTTATGCCCAAAACTGTCCTCCAGGACGTTTTATGCCCAAAACTGTCCTCCAGGACGTTTTATGCCCAAAACTGTCCTCCAGGACGTTTTATGCCCAAAACTGTCCTCCAGGACGTTGATAATTTAACACCATCCATAATAAAATATTCTGAATCTGAACCAACTCATAAGGCATGAGATCTGCTGAGTTTGAATACCGAGCAAACATTTTGGATAAAAGTAAGAACATGCCCAATCCTCTTTTAGCGGATGATAAATTTGCTATAACAACCATACGAAAAAGCCGGCCCTCGGATACTGATCCTAAAAGTAGAACTTAAACCTCCTCCTATTCTAAGCCTTATGATAACTACCCTGTAAAGAAATACTGTCTATACTTACCTAATCTAAGGGTGTTCTGGTCCTGTTACATGATCTCCCCAGCAGCCGACTTCAGGGGAGAAGATTAGAGCACCAACAATGGCTGCAGAGCCTGGGCGGTGACCTCAGGGCCGGCCCTAACATGGGTCCCAGTGGGTCCATTGGACCCAGGAAGCACTTTGAGAGGAGCAGCAAATTGAACCACGGCCACCTCTCCTTCTCTTCTATTTACCCAGCAAATTGACAACCAAGAATTTTTTTCCAGCAGTTTTGTGTGTCATGATGACAACTGCCCCCCCGTGCTGCTCCGCCTGCCCCTATACTACCCTACCCCACCCCTATACTGCCATAGCCTGTCTATATACTACCCTAACCTCTCTATATACTTCCCAGCCTGTCTATATGCTACCCTAGCCTCTCTATATACCACCCCAGCCTGTCCCTATACTGCCTTAGTCTGTCCATATACTGCCCTAGCCTGTCCATATACTACTCTAGCCAGGGGCGGACTGACCATTTGGCCACTCAGGCGCTGCCCGAGGGCCCTGGGCCACTAGGGGGCCCCATCAGGGTTGCCAGCCTCAGTAAAACCAGGGACAGTATGTAAAAATCTGGGTTTTTTTTACATCTGTCTCTGAAATGCCCCTTACCGACATCCTTTTGGTCTAAAAATGTGAGATTATAGCTGCCCCACCTCTCCAGTACCTTCTCAGCCAATAGAAACATGTCTGTGTATACTGTGTGTACATGTATGTGTACACTGTGTGATTGTATAATATGTGTGTGTATACTGTGTGGCCCCATAATATCTGACTGCCTGGGGGCCCCCATAATCTCCTATTGCCCGAGGGCCCCATGAGTTGTCAGTCCGCCCCTGACTCTAGCCTGTCCATATACTACCCTAGCCTGTCCATACACTACCCTAGCCTGTCTATGCACTACTCTAGCCTGTCCCTATACTACCCTAGCCTGTCCATATACTACTCTAGCCTGTCCATATACTACCCTAGCCTGTCCATATACTACCCTAGCCTGTCCATATACTACCCTAGCCTACCCCTATACTACCCTAGCCTGCCCCTATACTACTCTAGCCTGTTCATATACTACCCTAGCCTGTCTATATACTACCCTAGCCTGACGATACACTACCCTAGCTTGTCCATATACTACCCTAGCCTGTCCATATACTACCCCAGCCTGGCCCTATACTACCCTAGCCTGTCGATACACTACCCTAGCCTGTCCATATACTACCCTAGCCTATCTATATACTACCCTAGCCTGTCCATACACTACCCTAGCCTGTCCATACACTACCCTAGCCTGTCCATATCCTACCCTAGCCTGTCCATATACTACCCTAGCCTGGCCCTATACTACCCTAGCCTGTCGATACACTACCCTAGCCTGTCCATATACTACCCTAGCCTGTCCATACACTACCCTAGCCTGTCCATACACTACCCTAGCCTGTCCATATACTACCCTAGCCTGTCCTGTGCCGCTCCGCCTGTCCCTATACTACCCTACCCCACCCCTATACTGCCGTAGCCTGTCTATATACTACCCTAGCCTCTCTATATACTTCCCCAGCCTGTCTATATACTACCCCAGCCTCTCTATATACCATCCCAGCCTGCCCCTATACTGCCTTAGTCTGTCCAAATACTACTCTAGCCTGTCCATATACTACCCTAGCCTGTCCATATATTACCCTAGCCTGTCCATATACTACCCTAGCCTGCACCTATACTACCCTAGCCTGTCCATACACTACCCTAGCCTGTCCATACACTACCCTAGCCTGTCCATACACTACTCTAGCCTGTCCCTATACTACCCTATCCTGTCTATATACTACCCTAGCCTGTCCATATACTACCCTAGCCTGCCCCTATGCTACCCTAGCCTGCCCCTATGCTACCCTAGCCTGTCCATATACTACCCTAGCCTGTCCATATACTACCCTAGCCTGTCCCTATACTACCCTAGCCTGTCCCTATACTACTCTAGCCTGTCCATATACTACCCTAGCCTGTCCATATGCTACCCTAGCCTGCCCCTATACTACCCTAGCCTGCCCTACACTATCCTAGCCTGTCTATATACTACACTAGCCTGCCTATATACTGCCCTAGCCCACCCCTATACTGCCCAAGCCCACATACCATTGAACATAATATCGGTATGTCATATAATTTTGCATATAGATAAGGTGCTGTTGCATGTCAATTTGACTTTCTGATAAATTTCATTTTAGTTTTAATTATCATGATATAAATTAATATAGGTCATCCGTTGTCTGCCGTCCCTCCTCTCTCCTGAATCCGGGGCCCAATCTCATGCCCAGACCAGAGCACCCTTAGATTAGGTAAATATACACATCTTTCCTTTAATGGGTAGTTAGCATAGGGCTCAGAATGGGAGTGGGAGTAGGTTTATGTTTAGTTCAAGTGGCACTTAACCTTCCTATACTTTACAGCTATTTTGGCCTCTGTTTGACCTGCAGTTGCCATGGCTTGAATGTAACAGTTCTAGGCTTAATTCAGCTTTAAATGTGGTTTGCTATAAAAAAAGCCAGAAAATTTGGTCATGACAGAGGCATCAACGCATTTCGGCCATTGTGGCTTAAGGAGGAAAGAAACCCATCCATGAAACAGTTTAAAAAAACAGTTACATTTCCGGCATGTGCCAAGAATGTAACTGTCCCATTGGTTGTGCTCTCAACCAAACGGTCAAACCATCCAATGGCTGGTGTCATAACTGATCACGTGTGCAGCATTATGGCTGTTGTAGATCAAACAGAGGCCAAGATGGCGTTAGCGCCTCTGTCATGACTGGTCTTTAGTCTTTTTCGATAATATTCTGCATTTAAGAATCCGTATCCAAGTCCTGGTTATCTCCTATGATTGCTACATTTAAGTTGACTTGCATGAGCCTCAGCTGTTCACCGATGTTTGAACGTCTCTCACCCTGTTGGTGGCAGACACACATTGGCCGGGTCTTGGCGCTGAGCGGTTGTATATTTGGGCGCAATAGGGCCAATAGAGCTGTGCCCGGGAGCGCAAGCCCTGTGCGTTTCCGGCACAATGACCGGCGGCTAACGGAAACCTCCTGCGCGCTGCTTGCGATGGGGGGGATTTCCGATCATGTGACCATAAGACCCACCTCCTGGCATTCTAAGGCCGCGTACACACGGGCGGATTGTCTGCCCAACTAAGTTCGTCAGACAATCCGAACTTTTGAATGAACGGACTTGCCCACACACGGCACTTTTTGAGCGGACTAATACAGCGGACTAAGTCCGCCATACAATCCGCTCAACTTTTGAAATGAACGGACTCGCCCACACACGCGGAGGAAAGTCCGCTCATTTCGAGCGCGTCTCCAGGTAGGCGGGGCCCGTGAAGGAGACGTCGCTGCCTGGTATGGACTTAAAGGGGAACCCCAACGCCGAAAAAAATCGGCGTGAGGGTCCCCCCCAAGTCCACAACAGACCCTTGTTCGAGCACGCTACCCGGCCGGCCAGGAAAGGGGGGCGAGCGAGCGCCCCCCCCCCTCCTGAGCCGTACCAGGCTGCGTGCCCTCAACATGGGGGGTGCCTTGGGGAAGGGGGGGCCGCGTGGCCCCCCCACCCCAAAGCACCTTGTCCCCATGTTGATGAGGACAAGGGCCTCTTCCCGACAACCCTGGCCGTTGGTTGTCGGGGTCTGCGGGCGGGGGGCTTATCGGAATCCGGGAGCCCCCTTTAATAAGGGGGCCCCCGGATACCGGCCCCCCACCCTATGTGAATGAGTATGGGGTACAATGTACCCCTACCCATTCACCTGTGAAAAAAAGTACAAAAAAAAACACAACACAGGGTTAAAATATTTTATTGCACAGCTCCGGGGGTCTTCCGTCTTCGGGGGTCTTCTCGCCGGACTCCTCCGCTATCTTCTTGTAGCTCTTTTACTAGCGGAGGAGTCCGGCTTTCTTCCTCCCCGCCGCCGGCCTCTTCTCCCGACTTCGGGGGTCTTGTCCCCCTCTTCGGTTCTTCTGCCGGGCCACTGCGCCTTCTTCTAGCTCTTTTACAGGCGGTGGCCCGGTCTTCTGTCGCCGCTGTCGCTGTCGCCGCCACCTTCCGTTCTTCTTCTTCTTCTTCTTCTTCTTCTTCTCCAGGAGATGTTGCCTCGACGATCTCTCCGGCCGGAATGCCAGAGCCGCGCTGTGCGGCCACTTATATAGTGACAATGGGGCGGTGTCACATGGCTTTATGTCACATGGGTTGGTGTCACATGGTGACCCCGCCCCCTTACGATGTCATAGTCCCCATGTGACATCAACCCATGTGACCAACCCATGTGACATATACCATGTGACACCGCCCCATTGTCACTATATAAGTGGCCGCGCAGCGCGGCTCTGGCATTCCGGCCGGAGAGATCGTCGAGGCAACATCTCCTGGAGAAGAAGAAGAAGAAGAAGAAGAACGGAAGGTGGCGGCGACAGCGACAGCGGCGACAGAAGACTGGGCCACCGCCTGTAAAAGAGCTAGAAGAAGGCGCGGTGGCCCGGCAGAAGAACCGAAGAGGGGGACAAGACCCCCGAAGTCGGGAGAAGAGGCCGGTGGCGGGGAGGAAGAAAGCCGGACTCCTCCGCTAGTAAAAAAGCTACAAGAAGATAGCGGAGGAGTCCGGCGAGAAGACCCCCGAAGACGGAAGACCCCCGGAGCTGTGCAATAAAATATTTTAACCCTGTGTTGTGTTTTTTTTGTACTTTTTTTCACAGGTGAATGGGTAGGGGTACATTGTACCCCATACTCATTCACATAGGGTGGGGGGCCGGTATCCGGGGGCCCCCTTATTAAAGGGGGCTCCCGGATTCCGATAAGCCCCCCGCCCGCAGACCCCGACAACCAACGGCCACGGTCGTCGGGAAGAGGCCCTTGTCCTCATCAACATGGGGACAAGGTGCTTTGGGGTGGGGGGGCCGCGCGGCCCCCCCTTCCCCAAGGCACCCCCCATGTTGAGGGCACGCGGCCTGGTACGGCTCAGGAGGGGGGGGGCGCTCGCTCGCCCCCCTTTCCTGGCCGGCCGGGTAGCGTGCTCGAACAAGGGTCTGTTGTGGACTTGGGGGGACCCCCACGCCGATTTTTTTCGGCGTTGGGGTTCCCCTTTAAGTCCATACCTGGAGACCCGCTCGAAATGAGTGGACTTTTCTCCGGGCGGGAAAAGTCCGCTCATTTCGAAAGTACAGCGGACTGACACACACGAGCGGACTGTCCGCTCAAACCAAGTTTGGACGGACAATCTTACGGAAACTCCGTAAGACTTTGTTCGTCAGACAGTCCGCTGAAAAAGTCCGCTGAAGCCCACACACGAGCGGACTGTCCGCTGAAATGTGTTTCGGCAGACTAAGTTGGACAGACAGTCCGCCCGTGTGTACGCGGCCTAAAAAGGATGTTAACTTACCTCCCAGTCTCCGCCATCATTCCCGATGGATTGGTGTAGGATGGGTGGAAAAGCCGGGTCTGGAGATATTAGGGTGATTGCTTAGAAAGACCGAGAGTGGTCCTCCCTCAATCTTCCCTTGTGTAGGGGGAGGGGGGGCAGTCATCTCATGTTTTGATGGGGTCAGCTTTTGGACTATGAGAGTAGAGTTGTTAATATAGAGAGTGATTGTCTTGGGGTGTTTGGTTGGTTCATCTGGGCTTGGTTTGTCAATAGTTTGAATTTGGCTGTGGTGCGAAAGTGAATCCAACAGGCCCGTGTGTGTGAAAATTTGGTTGGACAGTCTTCAGGGGTGGAGATGAGTTCTTCCATTTCTGCAATTTTTTTACACTCGTTTCAGCCATTTAGAGAAGGTTACAATGTAGCTTTGTAGTAGGAGGAGGAAGCATTTCCTCAGTCTCCCCTCCCCCAGTGATCACACTGTACATTGTAACTTTGTAGTAAGCAGGAGGAAGCATTTCATCAGTATCCCCTCCCCCAGTGATCAGACTGTACATTGTAACTTTGTAGTAAGCAGGAAGAAGCATTTCCTTAGTCTCCCCTCCCCCAGTGATCAGACTGTACATTGTAACTTTGTAGTAAGCATTTCCTCAGTCTCCCCTCCCCCAGTGACCAGACTGTACATTGTAACTTTGTAGTAAGCATTTCCTCAGTCTCCCCTCCCCCAGTGATCAGACTGTACATTGTAACTTTGTAGTAGGCAGGAAGAAGCATTTCCTCAGTCTCCCCTCCCCCAGTGATCAGACTGTACATTGTAACTTTGTAGTAGGCAGGAAGAAGCATTTCCCCAGTCTCCCCTCCCCCAGTGATCAGACTGTACATTGTAACTTTGTAGTAGATGGAGGAAGCATTTCCTCAGTCTCCCCTCCCCCAGTGATCAGACTGTACATTGTAACTTTGTAGTAAGCAGGAAGAAGCATTTCCTTAGTCTCCCCTCCCCCAGTGATCAGACTGTACATTGTAACTTTGTAGTAAGCATTTCCTCAGTCTCCCCTCCCCCAGTGATCAGACTGTACATTGTAACTTTGTAGTAGGTGGAGGAAGCATTTCCTCAGTCTCCCCTCCCCCAGTGATCAGACTGTACATTGTAACTTTGTAGTAGGTGGAGGAAGCATTTCCTCAGTCTCCCCTCCCCCAGTGATCAGACTGTACATTGTAACTTTGTAGTAGGCAGGAAGAAGCATTTCCCCAGTCTCCCCTCCCCCAGTGATCAGACTGTACATTGTAACTTTGTAGTAGGTGGAGGAAGCATTTCCTCAGTCTCCCCTCCCCCAGTGATCAGACTGTACATTGTAACTTTGTAGTAGATGGAGGAAGCATTTCCTCAGTCTCCCCTCCCCCAGTGATCAGACTGTACATTGTAACTTTGTAGTAGATGGAGGAAGCATTTCCTCAGTCTCCCCTCCCCCAGTGATCAGACTGTACATTGTAACTTTGTAGTAAGCAGGAAGAAGCATTTCCTTAGTCTCCCCTCCCCCAGTGATCAGACTGTACATTGTAACTTTGTAGTAAGCATTTCCTCAGTCTCCCCTCCCCCAGTGATCAGACTGTACATTGTAACTTTGTAGTAGGTGGAGGAAGCATTTCCTCAGTCTCCCCTCCCCCAGTGATCAGACTGTACATTGTAACTTTGTAGTAGATGGAGGAAGCATTTCCTCAGTCTCCCCTCCCCCAGTGATCAGACTGTACATTGTAACTTTGTAGTAGATGGAGGAAGCATTTCCTCAGTCTCCCCTCCCCCAGTGATCAGACTGTACATTGTAACTTTGTAGTAAGCAGGAAGAAGCATTTCCTTAGTCTCCCCTCCCCCAGTGATCAGACTGTACATTGTAACTTTGTAGTAAGCATTTCCTCAGTCTCCCCTCCCCCAGTGATCAGACTGTACATTGTAACTTTGTAGTAGGTGGAGGAAGCATTTCCTCAGTCTCCCCTCCCCCAGTGATCAGACTGTACATTGTAACTTTGTAGTAGGTGGAGGAAGCATTTCCTCAGTCTCCCCTCCCCCAGTGATCAGACTGTACATTGTAACTTTGTAGAAGGAGGAGGAGTCATTTCCTCAGTCTCCCCTCCCCCAGTGATCAGACTGTACATTGTAACTTTGTAGTAGATGGAGGAAGCATTTCCTCAGTCTCCCCTCCCCCAGTGATCAGACTGTACATTGTAACTTTGTAGTAAGCAGGAAGAAGCATTTCCTTAGTCTCCCCTCCCCCAGTGATCAGACTGTACATTGTAACTTTGTAGTAAGCATTTCCTCAGTCTCCCCTCCCCCAGTGATCAGACTGTACATTGTAACTTTGTAGTAGGTGGAGGAAGCATTTCCTCAGTCTCCCCTCCCCCAGTGATCAGACTGTACATTGTAACTTTGTAGTAGATGGAGGAAGCATTTCCCCAGTCTCCCCTCCCCCAGTGATCAGACTGTACATTGTAACTTTGTAGTAGGTGGAGGAAGCATTTCCTCAGTCTCCCCTCCCCCAGTGATCAGACTGTACATTGTAACTTTGTAGTAGGCAGGAAGAAGCATTTCCTCAGTCTCCCCTTCCCCAGTGATCAGACTGTACATTGTAACTTTGTAGTAGATGGAGGAAGCATTTCCTCAGTCTCCCCTCCCCCAGTGATCAGACTGTACATTGTAACTTTGTAGTAAGCAGGAAGAAGCATTTCCTTAGTCTCCCCTCCCCCAGTGATCAGACTGTACATTGTAACTTTGTAGTAAGCATTTCCTCAGTCTCCCCTCCCCCAGTGATCAGACTGTACATTGTAACTTTGTAGTAGATGGAGGAAGCATTTCCTCAGTCTCCCCTCCCCCAGTGATCAGACTGTACATTGTAACTTTGTAGTAGATGGAGGAAGCATTTCCTCAGTCTCCCCTCCCCCAGTGATCAGACTGTACATTGTAACTTTGTAGTAGGCAGGAGGAAGCATTTCCTCAGTCTCCCCTCCCCCAGTGATCAGACTGTACATTGTAACTTTGTAGTAGGTGGAGGAAGCATTTCCTCAGTCTCCCCTCCCCCAGTGATCAGACTGTACATTGTAACTTTGTAGTAGGTGGAGGAAGCATTTCCTCAGTCTCCCCTCCCCCAGTGATCAGACTGTACATTGTAACTTTGTAGTAGGCAGGAAGAAGCATGTCCCCAGTCTCCCCTCCCCCAGTGATCAGACTGTACATTGTAACTTTGTAGTAAGCAGGAAGAAGCATTTCCTCAGTCTCCCCTCCCCCAGTGATCAGACTGTACATTGTAACTTTGTAGTAAGCAGGAAGAAGCATTTCCTCAGTCTCCCCTCCCCCAGTGATCAGACTGTACATTGTAACTTTGTAGTAGGTGGAGGAAGCATTTCCTCAGTCTCCCCTCCCCCAGTGATCACACTGTACATTGTAACTTTGTAGTAGGTGGAGGAAGCATTTCCTCAGTCTCCCCTCCCCCAGTGATCAGACTGTACATTGTAACTTTGTAGTAAGCAGGAAGAAGCATTTCCTTAGTCTCCCCTCCCCCAGTGTAGCAGAAATAACATCATAGAAAACAAAACAAATAAAAAAAATCCTGCAGCAAGCAGACAACACAACTTTCCTTGCTGTAGCCGGAGTTGCGGTTTTATTTCTCAGCACGTCTTTGAATACAAAAATAAATATGACTTTTGTGTGTTTTTTTTTTTTTTTCTGCTCTTATTTTTTTCCTGGGTACAGAAAACAAGTTTCTGTCTCGATTTGCTTCCTAAGTTCTCTTTTTTCTTCGGCGGGTTCTCGGCGTTTGCTCGGCGCACGATGCGGCTGGGTACGTGTTTCTGCCGTACGGTTCCAGTATTGATCTCTATAAAGTGAGCGGCACGGTAACCTTTTCTGAGAAGCGAAGATCTTCCCGACAAATGTTCCGGGACGCGGAGAAATCAAAGCAACGCTCAGCACCGCGAGGAAAATGTTTCCTAATTGAAATCCTTGAATCCAGCCGGTGCTCTGGTAACGCTACGGATCTAATTGTCCTGTCGGGGGTCTGGATGCCAACCCTCGCCAGGCTGAACACTCCTGACTCTTGCGGTTGTTTGCAAGAAAATGTGTACTAACCACTTGCCTATTGGGCACCTTTACCCCCTTCCCTGCCCAGGCCAATTTTCAGCTTTCAGTGCTGTCACACTTTGAATGACTATCACAACACTGTACCCATAAGAAATCTTCATCATTTCTTTCCAACACATGGAGATTTCTTTTGGTGTTATTTAATCACCTCTGGAGGTTTTTTATTTTTTGCTAAACAAATGAAAAAAGACCGAAAAAAAATAATAATTCATAGTTTGTTATAAAATTTTGCAAACAGGTCATTTTTCTCCTTCACTGATGAGCACTGATGAGGCTGCACTGCTAGATGGCACTGATAAGTGGCACTGATGAGGAGGCACTGATGAGGCAGTACTGATGGGCACTGATTTGTGCCACCGATGGGCACTGATGAGGTGGCACTGAGGAGGAGGCACTGATGAGGCAGTACTAATGGACACTGATTAGTGGCACCGATGGGCACTGATGAGGTGGCACTGATGAGGCAGTACTGATTGGCACTGATAGGTGTCACTGATGGGCACTGATAGGTGGCACTGGTGGGCTTTGATTGGCGGCACTAAAGGGCTCTGAGAGTTAGCACTAATAGGTGGCACTGATGGGCACTGCTGAGGAGGCTCTGATGAAGCTGCACTAGTGGGCACTGATAGGTGGCACTGACAGGCACTGATGGGAGGCCCTGATGGGCACTGATAGGCAGCACTGATAGGTGACACTGATGAGGAGGCACTGATTGGCAGCACTGGTGGGCAATGATTTGCAGCACTGGTGGGCACTGATTGGCAGCACTGAGAGTTAGCACTGATAGGTGGCACTGATAGGAGGCACTGATGAAGCGACACTGGTGGGCACTGATAGATGACACTGATGGGTGGCGCTGATGGACACTGATAGGCAGCACTGATAGGTGACACTGATTGGCAGCACTGGAGGGCACTGATTTGCAGCACTGGTGGGCACTGATTGGCAGCACTGAGAGTTAGCACTGATAGGTGGCACTGACGAGCACTGATGGGTGGCGCTGATGGGCACTGATAGGTTAGCACTAATAGGTGGCACTGATGGGCACTGCTGAGGAGGCTCTGATGAAGCTGCACTGGTGGGCACTGATAGGTGGCACTGACGGGCACTGATGGGAGGCCCTGATGGGCACTGATAGGCAGCACTGATAGGTGACACTGATGAGGAGGCACTGATTGGCAACACTGGAGGGCACTGATTTGCAGCACTGGTGGGCACTGATTGGCAGCACTGGTGGGCACTGTTGGGGCTGCACTGATTATCAGTGCCATTGTCCCTTCAACACATGGTTATCGGCTCTCTTCTCTCCTCAGGCTGTCAGTGTGAGGAAAGAAAATGTGATAACAGGCTTGTGTTTACATCCCTGATCAGCTGTCTTTGGACTCAGCTGATCACAGATTGGGGTAAAGGGCCAATCACAGCACTGACCCTTTACCCCAATCTGTGATCAGCTATGTCCGAAGGACTCAATGATCACAGAGCGCGCTGCAGTGTGATCAGGGGAGGACTTTAATGGACGCCCTCCCAGCAACATGAACTCACGCTGTAGCCGTCATTCGGCTATAGCGTGGGTGGGAAGGGGTTAATAAATCTGCAACTGAGGAAAAGTAATGTCCCGCGCCTTTAAGACAACGTAACGTGGCAATGGTACGTTTGCTTGTGTAGCACCTCCTAGAGCAGGGATCTCCAAAATGCGGCCCGAGGGTCAGATGTGGCCCTTTGCTAGCCTTTATGCGGCCCTTGGGGCACAATTTCTTCAACTGATATGAGGCACTATTCCTCCCACTGACACCAACAATAGGGCACTATAACTTCCACCGATACCAACAATGGAATACTATTCCTCCTACTAATAGGGGGAATACTCCTATTGACCACAAATCCTGAGGTCATATTTATTCTCACTGATGCTGGGCCGTGACAATTTCTGCCCCTGCTGGCCACAATCCGGCCCTCCTAAAGTCTGAAGGACAATAAAGTGGCCCTTTGTATGAAAAGTTTGGAGACCCCTGCCCTAGAGTATTGGAGGTTGTTGGCTCCTCTGTAATCAGTTGAGCAGGGGTTGATTGTTCAGGTCTGCTCAGGGCCTCGCAGGGTGTCGCTCAGATTGCTTTCCCCTGTATTCTAGAGCAGCGGTTTGTAACCTTCCCGGCACCAGGGACAGCCTTGTGGAAGGCAACCCTTCTATGAACCAGGGATGGGATGTTGGGGGTGCAACCTGTGAGCTGGGGGTGCAACTTGTCATTTGAAGTCAGATCAGAATGAAGGTCCCCAGGACACGGTGGTCTCTGTCTCCTATAATCCATAGCGTTTAGTGTTCTATGACGATTCTGTCCTCCCTCCCATCAGGCATGTACTGGCCATTGGGACTATCGGGAGTTTCCCGGTGGGCCGATGGCACAGTGGGCCACTCTGATGTAAGGGGGCTGGTGATGGGACACCCTGATGTAAGGGGGCTGGTGATGGGACACCCTGATGTAAGGGGGTGCTGATGGGACACCCTGATGTAAGGGGGTGCTGATGGGACACCCTGATGTAAGGGGGTGCTGATGGGACACCCTGATGTAAGGGGGTGCTGATGGGACACTCTAATGTAAGGGGGCTGGTGATGGGACACTCTGATGTAAGGGGGCTGGTGATGGGACACCCTGATGTAAGGGGGTGCTGATGGGACACTCTGATGTAAGGGGGTGCTGATGGGACACTCTGATGTAAGGGGGGTGCTGATGGGACACTCTGATGTAAGGGGGGTGCTGATGGGACACTCTGATGTAAGGGGGCTGGTGATGGGACACTCTGATGTAAGGGGGCTGCTGATGGGACACTCTGATGTAAGGGGGTGCTGATGGGACACTCTGATGTAAGGGGGCTGGTGATGGGACACTCTGATGTAAGGGGCTGGTGATGGGGACACTCTGATGTAAGGGGCTGCTGATGGGACACTCTGATGTAAGGGGGCTGCTGATGGGACACTCTGATGTAAGGGGGCTGCTGATGGGACACTCTGATGTAAGGGGGTGCTGATGGGACACTCTGATGTAAGGGGGCTGGTGATGGGACACTCTGATGTAAGGGGCTGGTGATGGGACACTCTGATGTAAGGGGCTGCTGATGGGACACTCTGATGTAAGGGGGCTGCTGATGGGACACTCTGATGTAAGGGGCTGCTGATGGGACACTCTGATGTAAGGGGCTGCTGATGGGACACTCTGATGTAAGGGGGCTGGTGATGGGACACTCTGATGTAAGGGGCTGCTGATGGGACACTCTGATGTAAGGGGGTGCTGATGGGACACTCTGATGTAAGGGGGCTGGTGATGGGACACTCTGATGTAAGGGGGCTGGTGATGGGACACTCTGATGTAAGGGGCTGGTGATGGGACACTCTGATGTAAGGGGCTGGTGATGGGACACTCTGATGTAAGGGGGCTGCTGATGGGACACTCTGATGTAAGGGGGCTGCTGATGGGACACTCTGATGTAAGGGGGTGCTGATGGGACACTCTGATGTAAGGGGGCTGGTGATGGGACACTCTGATGTAAGGGGCTGGTGATGGGACACTCTGATGTAAGGGGGGTGCTGATGGGACACTCTGATGTAAGGGGGCTGCTGATGGGACACTCTGATGTAAGGGGCTGCTGATGGGACACTCTGATGTAAGGGGCTGCTGATGGGACACTCTGATGTAAGGGGGCTGGTGATGGGACACTCTGATGTAAGGGGCTGCTGATGGGACACTCTGATGTAAGGGGGCTGCTGATGGGACACTCTGATGTAAGGGGGTGCTGATGGGACACGCAAAATGTAAGTGGGCCGGTCTGGATGAAGTCCAGAGCCAAATTTCTGTACCAGTCCAGCCCTGCCTCCCATTCTCCTTATCTATCATCTACTACTACCCACATGTTGCCGACATGACCACAGGGAGGGAAGGGAGTATTGGTGCTAGGAGAAAGCACCTTCTGGTGGTTGGCGGTTGGCAGCACAGCTTGTGCCAGCTCACTGTACTGGTGCCCGCCTGTGGCCGGCAGCTGACCATGACCCTCGGGGGTTGGGGACCTCTGTCCTATAGGATTCTTGAACTATAGTGGGAGGAAGAATAGTTTAAAGAAAAAGTACAGTAAAAGATCATTTGGCTGTACTTCTCCTGTATATCACAGGAGTGCACATCCTGCCCCCTCCACAGCCCAGTGCATCAGTGAGCGTGGAGGGGTGGGGGGGGGGCAGAGCCGAGAGCTGTGTCTGACATTCCCAATTCCTGGGGAAGGTGTGCCAGGTAGGTGGTTGGAAAGCCCATACATAGGCTTGAGGCAGCAGGCAAGTCCAGTCCTCTGTGCAAGGGCTCTGCCACTAGGGTAGGATTGCTAGAGATGCCCTCTAGAAGACATTGAGGTCCCGTCCGGAGTCTCAGTTTGGGGGGGGGGGGGGGCTTATTTGTAAAAGTCTGCACCTGGAGATTATTTGGGTCGCTGGACAGTACCAGGGAGAAGTTGGGGGAAAGTTGTCCATCTGTCTTATGGTGGTGTGAGTCCATATCTCCCTTACTGCAAAGTGCCCGGTGGATGTCAGAAGGAGGCAGCTGATGATCCTGTGGCTATATGAGTAAATGGCCCGGTGCTGGAAGTTAGTGCCTAAGTGCGGCTTTTGGTCTTTTTTTGGGGAAAAGTCCAAGTCGCCTGTGAGCATTAGAGATGCATGATAGAGAAGAGTCCTTAAAATCTTGCGTTCTTTAGCTCTGGCGTATCCCATTCTCCCTTTACCCTATCCAAGTTCACTGTTACAATAAAAGCCTAAAGGGACACCCCTAGACTGTTCATTTGAGCCAGACAGAGAATGGAGGAAATGCTGTAACTGGGTGAAATAACCAAGTTCACCAGCAACTACACTTGGAATGCCAAAAATAGCCTCCTGGGCAACTGGTAGCTTTGGGGAGGGCTATGGAGTCTCTAGTATCATTCACAGGGAAACTGCTTTCCGGCTTTTGCCATTTCCAGTAGCCAACGATACCACCATCTTTAGTGAAGTTTCTTTTTTTAACAATATTGGTACGACAGACCCAATCAGGACAAGGGCTTTTGGAAGGGACTATGGGCTAACCATCTACCCACTGATTATGGCCCATGGAAGAGGCCAGGGATTTTGTCTGATTCTCCCATTTCTCCCATTCAGAGCATGGAGGAGAGCCGGGTCCTGACTCCTGAAACCCTTTGGCTGGAAGGAAGTATCTCCTGGGGTTTTGCGGCCAGGAAGTCCCCAGAACAATGGTGCTTCTGCAGGAACATTGTGTCAGACAGAGCATGCAGACGCACCTTCACTAGACCGGGATATGGAACTCTTCTTAGGCATATTTCTTGCCCAGGCTGGTCCTTGAGAGCTGCATAATGCAGAATTTGCCCAATTTGCCCCAGCTACTTCTGCATCAACCTCTCCTCTCCTCCCCCTGATGCAGGACAAGTCCGGATCGCTCCTACTGCTGGACATCGTCACGTGATGTGTGCTCCCCGGTTGTTCTGGTAATGGGTGGTTGTTTACTAGTCGGAGCTGGGCGCAGTATGACGGATCTTCGCGCCAAAGGGGCTATTTAAAGGGACCTGTCACCTTGCCTCCCTGCTGTCCAGTCTACAGTGTTCCTGAGAGACCCTCTGCTATACCTTACTTGTTGCCTGATACCTGTTACCCGACTTGTCTTGACTATTCTTCTGCCTGCTGCCTTGGTACCGATCCTGCCCACCTGTGTATGACCCGGCTTGACTCCGACTACGCCTTGCCTGCCGCCTTGGTGCTGTTCCTGCCCACCAGCGTCCAACCCGGCCTGCTTGAAGATCTGCGAGTGTCCTGATCTACAAGACACTTTCCTCTCTGTTCCGGTGTTCCTGCTGCTCATGCTCTCCGCTGTTCCCGGTTTCCAGCCTGCACCTGGTTCCCTGTCTGCTACTCTGAGTCCGGACCAGCCCTTGCATTTGTGACCTGCCAGGCACTTGTGCCCCTTCTGTGCCCCTGAACATCTGCCTGCTCTATCAGGAGTTCTTGAGCCAGAGGAATACGAGAAGCCGCTCCCTGCATCCGTGGGCTCAACCATCAGGATCCGTGACAAAAGCGCTTCTCCTATGGCCCGACGCGTTTCGGGAAATTCCGGGTGAATTCCTTCTTCGGTGGGGCATGGAGGAGGTGATAGTTGGAGATACTCTGGAATAGAGAAAACAAAGTCTAGACTCCTAGAATACAACAGGGCAGAACATGGAAGCATCAGAGACGAAACGTACATGCACATGCCAGCACTATAGTCATGGAGTCGGATATTTGTTAAAAAGATTGTTGGGATGGCGCTGAACGGGTTATAGACACCAAAATAACGAAAATCACCAAGTAATAGACAAAGCTTTGATATGGGGAGGTTAATACAAGGTTTTGATAAGCACGCACACGTATAATTACACAAGACCAAAGATCGGAAATTCTCGCCCGTTCCGCCTCAGTCTACCTTTCCCCGGGATGTAGAGTCTGCAGGATCGGAGATAGCGTATTGGACGAGGAGCCCAATAATAAATCTCCATCTTCCTCGCTCTCTCATTGATCACACGCCCAGAACATGCCGCTTTATTTGTCTGATTAAATTATTCATGTCTCGAAAAAAAATAAAAAATAAAAAAAGCGCCTTTGCTTTCCGACCGTTAGATCTGGCTCCAGCCTCTGAAGATTGTGTTTAACGTAAAGATCGGCCTTCTATAATTTTATCCCTTTTTTTTTTCCTTCAATTATTCATGTGATTTTTTTTTTAGCATAAAATATTTACAGGGCTCCTCGAAGGGGTTTTTTTTTTTTTTTTCGGAGAGGTCCTGTCAGAGGAAGCCATTGAAGAGCTATTAATCTGCAAATCTCTTGACTGAACCGGGACGCTTTGACAGACGAAACTCAAACGTTTCCCGGGTTTAATTGCTCCGAGAGTGCCGCCGCGATTTATCTGCTTTGTTTTCCAAACGGAAAAACGCTGAACATTTATGAGTCACACAATCTGTTTCAAAGCTTGTAACAATGTTTATCTTTTTTGGAACAGTTTTTTGGGGCAGGGGGGGGGACCTTGAATTAAAGAGCAGTGTTTTTTGCAGCACCTCCAGCTCTGAATGTATGTACTGGGGTATATGATACTGTGCTTGGGGGGGGGGGTGGTATATGATACTGACTGCTGGGAGAACATTTGTTGCTGAGGGGTGGTGTATGGTTGCTGGGGAGTCGATTGTTACTGGGGGATCTACTGCTGCGGGGGGGTCCCTTTTTGCTAGATAATGGGGGGGGGGGGTCTACTGTTGCTGGCTGTGGGCATTTACTGTTTTGGGAAAGGTCTGTTGTTGATGACTGCTGCAGGATCTATTGTCATTGATGGAAGGTGTAGTGTTGCTTGGGGGGGTCTATTCTTACTGGGGGATCTGCAGCCATGGGGAGGGAGGGTGTTTTATGGCTGGCTGGTGGGGGGATCTATTGCTGCTGGATGGGTGTATTCTTTCTGTTGGGGGGATCTAGTGTTACAATGGATATCTAGTGTTGCTGGGGGCAGATATTTACTGTTTTGAGGGAGGTCTGTTGTTGCTGGCTGCTGGAGGGTCTATTGTTTCTGGTAGGGTGTCTATTGTTGCTGTGGAGGATCTATTGTTGCTGAGGGGGTCTATGCTTGCTTGGGGGATGTATTGTTGTTGGTGGTGGGGGGGGGGGGGGTCTATTGGCAGGAGAAAAAGGGGTGGGATCAGGGATGGTGTTTGGAGATGGGTTGGGTTGGACACTGGTTGACCTCAGGAACTCAGCACAGGGATGGTGGGAACCCCTCATAATGGGCACAGCAGGTGGGCAGACCTGGGAACTCAGCACAGGGATGGTGGGAACCCCTCATAATGGGCACAGTGGGTGGACAGACCCGGGAACTCAGCACAGGGATGGTGGGAACCCCTCGTAATGGGCGCAGCAGGTGGGAAGACCTGGGAACTCAGCACAGGGATGGTGGGAACCCCTCATAATGGGCACAGTGGGTGGGCAGACCTGGGAACTCCGCACAGGGATGGTGGGAATCCCTCATAATGGGCACAGCAGGTGGGCAGACCCAGGAACTCAGCACAGGTATGGTGGGAACTCATCATAATGGGCACAGCAGGTGTACAGACTCGGGAACTCAGCACAGAGATGGTGGGAACCCCTCATAATGGGCACAGCGGGTGTACAGACCCGGGAACTCAGCCCAGCAGGTAGAAACCCCAACAACTGAATTCTCAAGAGGTATCGGGTTTGAATAGTAAAGAGATTTTGATGCAAACACAGCATTCTTGTCCTGGGTCACAATATATATATATATATGTATATACATATTTTCATAGTTAGTAAGGTTGAATAAAGACACCAGTCCATCCAGTTGAACCTGAGTGTCTACAATTGTCCCTATCCCTGTACATTGCACACTCACATCGGTCCCTACCCTCAAAGAGCCCACAATCCAAGGTCCCCATTCATATACTAGGGTCAATTTTGGACAGAAGCCAATTAACCTACCTACATGTCTTTGGTTTGTGGGAGGAAACCGGAGTACCCGGCAGAAACCCACGCAGGCACAGGGAGAACATGCAAACTCCAGGCAGGTAGAGTCGTGGTTGGGATTTGAACCAGCGACCCTTCTTACTGAGAGCGAGAGTGCTAACCACTACACCACTGTGCCACCCAAACATTGATGTTTGATTTCACTTCTTGCTAGCTGCCAGCTTGTGAGTTTCTTTGAGATGAGAGCAAAATAAAAATTCCAGAGAAACGAAAAGAAAACCTTTCCTGAGAAATAAAGTTTTGTGATGATAAAACTCTCTTTTCATAGCAGAAAACAACCCACACCTACCGTATGTAATATTTAGAAGTGTTAAATGTTAAACGTTTTGATAATAAAAGATGTCAAAGTTTAATGTAAAATAATGAATACCCTTAAAATGACTGGCACAGAATGCCTATTTTATGGTTCTTGACCTAAATTTTGGGCGTTTAAAAAAAAAAAAATGTTTGTAGATAATGTTAATGAGCACTTAGAAGCCCTCTGAGAACATTAGCGACTTGGAGCCGTGAGTTTGAAGGCACCTCAAAGCTGTTTTTTTTTTTCTTATTTTTAAGCACTTTAACCTGAAGAAAGTCAGGGAGCCATGGAACGTTTTGTAAAAAAAAAAAAAAAAAAAAAAAAAAAAAGTTTTTCATTTTCCATCACGAAGAGCTTTTGTCCTCCTTTTATCATTATATAAAGGGTTCTCTAGTGAATTAGACACACATTTATTCTTATCTCATGAAAGAGGTCAGTACTTTGGGTTTTGTATTCTCCACAATAAGATCCAAAAATGTTTGCACTCTGGGGGGGAGGGGGGTTGGGGGGGTTGGGGGGGCGGGGGGGGTTGTTTCTCATCACGTTATCCTTCCGAGTTGCCCCAGTTTCAGGTTAATCCCAACAAAGATCTTTTGGGAAATCTCTTAAGCAGTAGACATGGGCCGAAAGACCCCCTTGTTCGGTTTCGCGGTAGAACTTTCAAACGCCGCAAAAGTTTGGAGCCGAATAACGGACCCCATTGAAGTCTATACGACCCCCCTCCCCCCCCCCCGAACTGGAAAAATCCAATGTGTCCATTTTGAAGGCTTCTATGCAAGTCATTTAAATATAGACAGCTTAGTGTTTGAAAACATTTCGAAGATTGTACGCCACATCCCTAAATACAAATATGGAACAAAGGAAGAAGCTCCCCCCCCCGCGATGGGACTTTAACCACTTCAGCCTCTGGAGATTTGCCCCCTTAATGACCACCACCAGGCCATTTTTTGCGATACGGCACTGCGTCCTTTCTAACTGACTATTGCGTGGGCGTGTGCGACTTTGTACAAAAACTAAATTGATGTCCTTTTTTTTTTTCCCCCCACAAATAGAGCTTTCTTTTGGTGGTATTTGATCACCTCTGCGATTTTTTTTTTCTTTTTTGCGCTATAAATAAAACAATAAATAATAAATAATAAAACACAATAAAACAAAAAGAGAGCTGCAATTTTGAAAAAACAAAAAAAAACAAAACAATATTGTTTACTTTATGCTATAATACATATCCCCCAAATTAAAAAAAAAAAAAAAAAAAAAATGTCTTCCTCAGTTTAGGCCAATATGTATTCTTATATATATTTTTGGTAAACAAAAATCGCAATAAGCGTATATTGATTGGTTTGCGCCAAAGTTATAGCATCTACAAAATAGGGGCAATATTTATGGCATTTTTATTATAATTTTTTTTTTATTATTAGTAATGTCAGTGATCTGCGATTTTTATCAGGACTGCGGGGGGACAGATCAGACACTTTTGACACTTTTTTGGGACCATTGACATTTATACAGCGATCAGTGCTATAAAAAAAACACTGATTACTGTGTAAATGTCGCTGGCAGGGAAGGGGTTAACACTAGGGGGCGATCAAGGGGTTAACTGTATGTCCTCCGGAGTGATTCTAACTGTGGGGGTGTGGGGCTGCCTGGGCGAGGAGACCGATACGTGTTCATACTTAGTATGAACAACAGATCAGTCTCCTCTCCCCTGACAGCATGGAGATTTGTCATTTTACATTGACAGATCTCCGTTCTGTCTGTGTGGAGCGATCGCGGGTGGCCATCGGCTCCCCCCTAGTGGTCTGAAAGCGAGCCAACGTATAGCTACGATGGCTCGCCCAGAGGAGCCAACCTGCCGCAGTATAACTTCGGCGGCTGGTCGGGAAGTGGTTAAAGGCTGTATGGTAATAAGAGTACAGTAGAGTAAAATCAATAATTTCATTCAAACATTATAAAAAAAAAAGTACAAAAGTTAAGAACAAGTCAAAAATAACCATACACATGTAGATCCAATACCCTAAAGCTCGAGATCTGGAGCCCAGGGTTGGTCTTTAGTTGGAGACCAGACCAGCGGTGGAGTTCCCATGAAAGCTCCCAACATGTTTCGGAAAATATAGCATTCTTTTTTCAGGGGAAAGTACGAACAAGGTATAGTAATGATATATGGTCATGTCACAAAAACAGCAACAATTGTCTGCCAGCTAGGAGTGGGCAGGATGGATGCCACTTGAAAGGTGATCAGCGCTGTCAACTGGCACTCAGAAGGACCGCAGATATGGAGCCACATATGGATAGCTAACCATGGAGGTGACCAAGAACCTGATGGTCACTCTGACAGATTTCCAGCATTTCTCTGTGGAGAGAAGAGAACCTTCCAGAAGAACAACCATCTCTGCAGCATTCCACCAATCAGGCCTGTATGGTAGAGTGGCCAGACGGAAACCACTCCTGGAGTTTGCCAATAGACACCTGAAAGACTCTCAGGCCATGAGAAACAAAATTCTGTGATTGAACTCTTTGGCCTGAATGACAAGCGTCATGTCTGGAGGAAACCAGGCATCGCTCATCACCTGGCCAATACCATCCCTACAGTGAAGCATGGTGGTGGAGGCATCATGCTGTGGGGATGTTTTTTTAAGCGGAGGGAAATGCTTGATGAAAACCTGCTCCAAAGCGCGCTGGACCTCAGACTGGGACAAACCTCGAACAGGACAACCACCCTAAGCACACACCCAGGATAACAAAGGAGTGGCTACGGGACAACTCTGTGAATGTCCTTGAGTGCCCCAGCCAGAGCCTAGACTTGAACCCGATTGAACATCTCTGGAGAGATCCGAAAATGGCTGCGCACCGATGCTCCCCATCCAACCTGATGGAGCTGGAGAGGTCCTGCTAAGAAGAATAGGAGAAACTCCCCAAAAATAGGTGTGCCGAGCTTGTAGCATCATACTCAAAAAGACTTGAGGCTGTAATTGGTGCCAAAGGTGCATCAACAAAGTACACCTTTTAACAACACCTTTCAATCAATGGTGTGGCTCTTCAATTTCTATCTTCACTACATTACACTGCAAGCATGGAGATCTGGGAGATCCACTGGGGTGAAGAAGCTGCCTGCCCAGGAGTCAGATTAATTGTATCAATAATTTAAGATAACCTTACTCGTCCAGTGGTATTTTTCCACTTTCCTCTGAGTTCTGGTCAAGCCAGGCTGTTTTCAGGACATCTCAGGGGTGAAGTAAGTGTGTGTTTGCCTCATCAGTTAAGGAGCGTCTGGGGCAACCCAAGCTATGGAACTGTGGAGTGACCCAAAAAATTCCTGACCAGTCGCAGAATGAGTTAATTTTTCCTGCATGTGCCCCCTGCTACCCAACAGAGCAATATGTGCAAGTACTGAGCATATGTCACATATCTCAATAATGGAAAATTCCAAACCGTTAGGTTGGTAAACCAGTAGACTTCAAAATATACTTTCATATCAGAATTGTACATTTATGTGTGGTGCACAGACTCCCAACAGATATACATAGTATCCCATGACCACGTCCGTCTAGTGACGAAATTCGTAGGGAGGAACGGCGTGCTGACGTCACCGCGTTCTACGTAGGCCTGGAAGTGCGGGCGGTAGCCGAGAGCGGGCCGGCTCGAGTTTGTAAAGTGCTGATATACATGCCAATTATGTGAGTGTAATTTGCGTTTTATCTTATTAGTTTATTAAAAGGGTTTTACACTATGTATGTGTTCCCTTGCTGTTTTTTATATGCTTTGGGGCAATAACGTTCTAACTGGTGGATTGTCTGGAGAGAGAGACTCGCTGTGGTTGCCAGGACCGTTTATCCAAAGTATCTACAAATGCGTTTTTGATCTCACTTAACACTGAGATCTTATGCTCTGGTAAGCGGCTCATATTATCCATTGGTGGAGGTGCTTCAGTGGAATTTTGGTCACACGTTTTCTTATTGGTGTCACTTTTCATTGCACATTGGATCAACTGAAAAAGAAAAAACTTTGGGACTTATGCGGACTATTTTATATTTTTCTCGTTCTATATACATTGCATGAAATTTATTTTTGTAAACATAATCTTTATGTGTTTAGATTCATCTATTCAGTGAGGTGCTTTTTTTCTATATTATTTACTTACATTTATTTCATCTATGTGTGATAATATTATGTTAGCACATTTTGGGGTGTTTTTTTTTTCACATATTCATTGACTTGTGATATGTGTTTTCTACATAGATTTTTTTTTTATGTTTATTTACTCATATGATGAATTGACCTTTTTTATACACTTTATTCATTTAAGTATTTATTAATAATTTAATTCACTTTCATTCACTTTTGTTAGTGATGGGTTCATAAGGAAACAACATTTTTTTTGGGGTATAGTAATTTTTTGGGGTCACACAAAAACTTTTTGTGTATACATTTAGCGCAGCTCCCTATTGTATACAGATATACATAGTTACATAGTAGGTGAGGTTGAAAAAAGTCCATCAAGTCCAACCTATGTGCTATTTGCTATTTCTGATTTTGTCCTGAGTTCTACTACCTAGTGAGTGCAAGCAGCCAGGCGCATGGTAGATTCCCAGTCTTTCCTCACAAGAACCAGGAAGAAAGTGTATTTTTCTAGGTGTATTGCCTATTAAACTTGGGTGGTGTGCAGGGTGGGCCTTGGAATACTCCAGAACTAGGATAAAGGGTAATGGGGGACACTCTCTAACTATTCTTTTTCTTCAGAGTGCAGCCACCCTCTTAAAGTTAGTTAACTATAGCTCCATTGTAAAAGTAAGACCTGAGCCCGCAAACTTGAATTTGATTTCCCAAAGGTTGGCAAGGACAATCTCTAGGATCTTAACAGGCTGGTACTCAATGTACCTTGAGTACTTGAAAGTTTCCTGCAGTACCAGTCAGCTTTTGTACTGTGTGCCTCCAGGTCAGATCCTCTAAGGACTTCCTTCAGTTGCTTTCTGAAGCTCTGGACATGGGTCTCCTAGCTCTAACTGGTGCTGGGACCCAATCGGCCTCTTCTAAACTGCAGCAATGTAACCAGAGGGCCACAGCCCTCAGGCTGAGTCTCTTCCCAGAGGACAAGGACTTTGCTGTCCCAGGTCCTATCCTATTTATACCCCCCTCAACCCCCTACTGGCCAGCCTTCCTGCCGGGGACAGGCCGAGGCCATCTGAATATGCAAGTGAGGTTCTGCCTCTTCCACCTAATAAAATCTGGAACCTACCTGAAATCAGGGGAAAGCAATCAAGCCCGCAACCAGCAGAACCCAGAACAACCAAAAGCAATCAAACTTTGCTCCACTAGCTACAGAGGAGCCGAAAAAACAAAATTCGGCTAACGCTGTTAGCAACCTAGCAAGGAGGGTGCTACATATGTACAATGGATCCAGACACGTGCAGAAGATCACAAGATCCCTTCCATAGAATGGATTTCCTGATGGTGACACTAGTGGACTATACCTATAGTATACTGTATATATTATACCTATATATAATGTGTTCTGAAATGACCATTAGCAGCCCATGTGATGGGGTGACAATATGAGAGCGCAACTGAGAGGCCCGGGACAGAGCGTTGTCACTCCATAGCAGGAAGTGCCTAAACAAAGGACCACCATGGCAGGATCAACAGGAAATATTATCATTAAGCTTCAAAAAGACTGGAAAAAAAAAAAAACGTTTCAATTGAGATATTAAAGCTTCTGGGACCCTTTAGTGATCGGGTTTTCATCTACTTTAAGAGTGTTAACAGTGATGTCTATAAGTATAAATGTAAATTAATAATTCAAAGCAAAAACCATTGTCCTATAATAATGAGGTGCACTGTTTCCGTGGGCAGAAATGCAACTAAACAAGGTAAAAAAATAACAAAAAATGAAAATCAACAAAAAACCCCATCAGAACTCAACCATAAAAGAAGAAAGTTGAAGCCATTGAAACTTGAAGCATGAAAAAGTTCAAAGCGTTTTGCGGGATCTTCAAAGAGAAAATAAAACTTTATTGATATATAGCGGTGTACAAGTCGTTTATCAGTCTCTTAGCAACAACAGAGATTACATAAATAAACATCAGCGGGAATCCTTCATCCGCCGGCCCCAACTGGCGCTCTGATGAGGCGATTCCCCCCCCCCCCCCCCAAAAAAAATCACTTTTAGAATCGGTGGTTAAAGTATTGGAGATAATGAGGGAGGACTTTGCTACTGTGATCACATTTCAAAGCCGTCCCGATGGCTTTCAGAGTAGGAGAGGATTAAAGCCAAAGAAATTACTTTTAAAATGTAAAAAAGAGAACATACGCTCATTGTTTAAACAGGAAATCACTTTCTAAACCTTTCTCTTTGAGATGTGACGGGGAGCTCTGGTAACCATAGGATGTAGCTCACCATCGGCACGGGATATGGCATTGTCATACTGTATTGTTAACCAGGGGAATGTTCTGAAAGCAAAGGCCTATGTGCAAGAATATAAGTTGGGCCCTCCTGCCTGAGAGAAAGAGAGTGCGGCATACGCAGCGCAGCACGGCGCACATTGGGAGTGATTTTCATTGTGCTGAATACTGACTGTGGCTTAAAGAGATGCAGGGTTCAGGGGTCCTGCAGTAGGTAATGCGGAGTCTAGAGGTCACTAGTAGTGACACAGAGTTCAAGGGACAGTGTTAAGTAAGGCAGAATTCAGGGGTCGGGAGTAAGTCAAGCAGAGTTAAGGGGTCAGGAGTAAGTGAAGCAGAGTTCAGGGGTCAGGAGTAAGTGAGGCAGGGGTCATGAGTAAGTGATGGAGAGTTCAGGGGTCAGGAGTAATTGAGACAGGGTTCAAGCATCAGGAGTAAGTGAGGCAGAGTTCAGGGATCAGGAGTAAATGAGGCAGAGGTCAGGAATAAGTGAGGCAGAAGTCAGGGATCAGGAGTAAGTGAGGCAGAGGTCAGGAATAAGTGAGGCAGAGGCCAGGGATCAGGAATGAAGCAGAGTTCAGGAGTAAGTGAGGCAGAAGTCAAGGATCAGGAGTAAGTGAGGCAGAGGTCAGGGATCATGAGTAAGTGAGGCAAAGGTCAGGAGTAAGTGAGGCAGAGGTCAGGAATAAGTGAGGGTGAGGTCAGGGATCAGGAGTAAGTGAGGCAGAGGTCAGGAGTAAGTGAGGCGGAGGTCAGGGATCAGGAGTAAATGAGGCAGAGGTGAGGAATAAGTGAGGCAGAGGTCAGGGATCAGGAGTAAGTGAGGCAGAGGTCAGGAATAAGTGAGCCAGAGGTCAGGCATCAGGAATGAAGCAGAGGTCAGGAGTAAGTGAGGCAGAGGTCAGGAGTAAGTGAGGCAGAAGTCAAGGATCAGGAGTAAGTGAGGCAGAGGTCAGGGATCATGAGTAATTAAGGCAGAGGTCAGGAGTAAGTGAGGCAGAGGTCAGGGATCACGAGTAAGTGAGGCAGAGGTCAGGAGCAAGTGAGGCAGAGGCCAGGAATAAGTGAGGCAGAGGTCAGGGATCATGAGTAATTAAGGCAGAGGTCAGGAGTAAGTGAGGCAGAGGTCAGGAATAAGTGAGGCAGAGGTCAGGGATCACGAGTAAGTGAGGCAGAGGTCAGGAGTAAGTGAGGCGGAGGTCAGGGATCAGGAGTAAGTGAGGCAGAGGTTGGGAGTAAGTGAGGCAGAGGTCAGGAATAAATGAGGCAGAGGTCAGGGATCAGGAGTAAATGAGGCAGAGGTCAGGAATAAGTGAGGTAGAGGTCAGGAATAAGTGAGGCAGATGTCAGGAGTAAGGGAGGCCAAGTTCAGAGGTCCGTAGTTAGTGAGGTAGAGCTCCAGATCATTCCTTATATGTTCCTAATTTCATTATCTACGGTAGAAGAAAAGAGGATTTTGGTAACGAGCAGAAGACATTTTCTGAAATCTTTTTCTTATTTGTGGCCAGACCCTGGATATTATGGGATATAGCCATCATCTATGGCCGGTGGTCCTATTCTTGTCATACCCTCTAAAGATGAGAGCAGAGACCTTATTGGAGATGAGTATGAAACAATAAAGGTTTTTATGAAGAATTTATGAGAAGGTTCTGTAAGTGAAACCCGAGGACAGCTTTGCAAATTGTCATGTGAAAAGGTTTCTAATAGACTTATTTAGTTCAGAGTTTTAAAATTAAAATGATTACGCCTTGCAGAGGCAAATACACATTGACTGACTGTAAAACTGTAGGACTGGAAAGCAATAGGATAGATTTAAGAAAATATTATAGTAAGAGAAATGTTTACAATGGGCTCCTGCCCTCAATGGGTCTAGACGGAGGTTACCTCCTGTTCTCCATGTATGTTCTCCATTCCATGTATATTGAGACAACCTATAATGTGTCCTACCTTATCCTACTTTCATGCGCCCCATGCTCATACAGAATCCATCTTGGAAAACCCAAAGTTCAAACCTGGTTATGGACCATCCCTTTTCCATTGGTGGACAAATTGCTTCAAACTGATTTTTTTTTTTTTTAACTACTGGGGGTATTCATAAACTGGACTATTGCAAGTGGGAACATCCCCTACCACACACATTTTTTTGCTATTTCCAGGTTCCCTCCTTTAAAATAAAAAACAATTCTAAACTCACTACCCGTCCCCCACCATGACCATGTTTAGACTCACTTGCAAAACTAGGGAAACATCAGAAGGTAGAAAGTACAGGCTGGCAACTCGACAGCTTCTTCATAGAAAATATTTATTTGAGCATTACACTAATAACATCATCCAAAACGGACGCGTTTCGGCCCTAGGCCTTTATCAAAAACATCAGAAGGTGGTACAAAAGCAGGTTGAAATGCTGGGTATTGAGATAGTTGCTGCCCCAGCCAGGAGGGACACAGTTAACCTGGTTTCCTACAATTTCTGCTGAGGTCTGCTTTTGTCCCTGTGCTGTTAATAAAAGGGGAAAAGGGGGGCTCTGCCCAGACACAGTAATCTCCATCTGCTTACAGAGAAAGGGGAAGGGTTAGGGGTCCGTATTAAGATTAGGTTATGCCTGAAGGCGACCTCCACCCTATCCCAGGGCATTGGTGAGCAAGGCACAAGTAAAAGTAAGGCAGTTGCAGTGACCCTATACAAGGTGTCTAGCATAGCCCAGAAGAACCCACCCCAGGGTAGGCCTCTTATGTGACACATATAGGCACACTTAGCACCAGCTGCAGCTGGTGCTCCATTTTTTGGGGGGCGGCAAACAACCCCCCCCCCCCACCGCCAGGTCCGCACTTACCCCATCCGATGTCGTGGGCGGCTTCCCTGGCTTCTCCTCTTAGACCCGCTTCCTGTCCTGATTTGCCAATAGCAAATGTTAATTAATGTCCCAAGTGCCTTGTGACATTAATTAACCTTTTTAAAGCCAATTAGAGCCTCAGGCTCTAATCATGTGCTACAAAAAAAAATCTTGTAGAAATCTATGCATCTGGTGCCCTACATAGAGATTAGGGGGGACGGTGCCCCTGTGCCTATTATGGGCCAGCTGCCGCTGCTTGGCACCCAATGAGGAGGGAAATGCTTAACTGTATAGTACAATGGGAACACTTAACTGTATAGTACAATGGGAACACTTAACTGTATAGTACAATGGGAACACTTACCTGTATAGTACAATGGGAACACTTACCTGTATAGTACAATGGGAACACTTAACTGTATAGTACAATGGGAACAAGACATTCAGACATTTCATTTATTTTAATTTTCAATGACTATATCCTTCATTGAATCAAATTGCAAAATATTGACGAGGTGGCATCAGTTCGTATTTTTGGAAGTTATTTCGGAAGATTGGCTTTATTCATTTTAATGTGTTAATTCGTTACTTCTGGAGATTAGTTATGCACTCTGAGTCATCCCTGCTAGTCCAACCCAAGAAGAGAAATGAAATGAGCTGATTGAACGATGAATGAATGAATGAATGAATGAAATACTTGTATAGCGCACAATGCGAACTGAATCGCCTCTAGACGATATTGACTGGAGTCATTCATGTACAGCAGAAAGTAACAAATGGAGCAAAATTTATTTCAGATTCATTCGTTGTCTTATGATTCAGAGATTCTGATGGATCCACCTCCATCCAACCCGAACACAATAAGTAGGACTCATCTTATTTCACTTTTATACCTTACTGTTTGTATTGCAATATGTTTCCATTTCATATGTAGTGCATTTTTTTATGATAATGAAAAATGTTAATGCAAATAGAATCGGCTGATTATCCAAGAGTCAAAGACTACCACTCTGCCCTAAAACGAATGAATCCGAATTAATATGTGTTCATTCGTTATGTTATTAAGATGAATTTCCCCCATGCCCAACTGACTTTGTTGGGCCGCACATACAAATTAAACCAATGGTCCCTCAAGTTCAACTATTCACGCTACGTATACTAGAATAAAAACAAATAGATTTGAATCAATTTGGATCATTTGTCATATTGTTACGTTATTTCGGATGCTTCAAACATTAACAAAAGCCAGAAACTATCTCATCCTGTCATCTGAATGAAACAAATAAATACAAATTAATTTGTTGTTTTTGTTATAGTTCATTTTCGGATTTCAAAATTTTAATTTCAAATAGAATAAATTTAAATTCGAATAGAATAGAAAATAGAAAAGAAAAGAACAGAATACAAAATAAAAAAATTTAATAGAAAAAAAACAATAAAATAGAATGATGTAGAAAGAATATAACCATCTTCCAATATTCGAATTTCAAATAAAATAAATTCGATTTCAAATTAATCTAATTGAGTCTAATGCTAATAAACGAATTCCAAAAAAAACAAATTCAACAAATTCAACAAATTTAACTAAACTAATTTATGTAAATAACAAAACTAATCAATTTTTTTCCACTCTTCGCAGGTCTATAAAACTGTTGTGGTTTCGGAGAAACAGAATCTCGCAGATTTCATCCGAATTTCGATTCGCAATAAAAGTAAATTGCATATGTCTAGTGAATTGTCTAGTGAATTCTGAATAAGGATTTATAAACTGATCTGATCAGTGACTTATGTTCACTTACCAAAATCACCAGAGAGTGACCTGATTCATACATTTGACTCAGAAATCTCTAAAATATATATTTTTTTTACAATGCTTTTTTTTTTGTGGGGGGGGGGGGGGGGGTGGGAGTGGACTGTCAATGTCAGTGTTTATTTTATTTTTTATTATTTTTACAATTATATGCATTTTATATACCTATATATTATGTATTTTACAATTTTACTTCAGAATATTTATTACAATGTTTCCTTTTTTATTATCTATCTATCTATCTATCTATCTATCTATCTATCTATCTATCTATCTATCTATCTATCTATCTATCTATCTATCTATTATCTATTTAGCCCTGTTGGGGGGTAGGGGGGCTTTTGGTGACATGGAAAGGGAGTGAGGATAGAGATTCCCTAGTCCCTTTCTCAGCAGCCTCAGCTGCACTGAAGATGAATGGAGAAGAGACAGTGGCTCAGTTTACGATGCGCAGTTATGAATGAACAGAGTCTCTCTTTGCTCTCCATCCAGAAAGATCTGGGATGGGAGGGGGAGGGGGCCAGAGGAGCGCACAGAGGGGTAGCAGAGGAGGAGGGAGGGACTGGAGGATTGCACGGAGGGGGGGCGGAGGAGGAGTGGTAGGGGACCAGAGGAGTGCACGGAGGGGGAGCAGAGAAGGAGGGGGGGACTGGAGGATCACACGGAAGGGGGGGGCGGAGGAGGAGTGGTAGGGGACCAGAGGAGTGCACGGAGGGGGAGCATAGGCGGGGAGGATGAACCGGAGGAGCAGGAGGGGGGGAGCTGGAGGAGCGCATGGAGGATGGAGAGGGGGACTGGAGGAGCATGGAGAAGAGGAGGGGGGACCGGAGGAGCATACAGAAGGGGAGTGGAGGAGGAGGGGGGGACCAGAGAAGCGCACGGAGGACTGGAGGAGTGCAGGGAGGGAGAGCAGAGGAGGAGGGTGAGGGACCGGAGGAGTGCACGGAGGGGGAGCAAATGAGGAGGGGGGACTGGAGGAGCGCACGGGGGGAAGTGGAAGAGGAGGAGGACCGGAAGAGCGCACGGAGGGGGAGAAAATGAGGAGGGAGGACCGGAGGAGTGCACAGAGGGGGAGTGGAGAAGGAGGGCCAGAGAAGGAGGGTGAGGGACCGGAGGAGGGCACGGAGGGGAAGCAAAGGAGGAGGGAGGTCCGGAAGAATGCACTTTGGGGGAGTGGAGGAGGAGGGGGGACTGGAGGAGCGCACGGAGGGGGAGCAAAGGAGGAGGGGGGACTGGAGGAGCGCACGGAGGGAGACCAAAGGAGGAGGGGGGACTGGAGGAGCGCACGGAGGGGGACCAAAGGAGGAGGGGGGACTGGAGGAGTGCACGGAGGGGGAGTGGAGGAGGAGGGGGACCGGAGGAGCGCACAGAGGGGGAGCAGAGGAGGGGGGACCAGAGGAGCGACAGAGGGGGAGCAGAGGAGGAGCACATGGAGGGGGAGCAGAGGAGGAGGGGGGCCCGGAGGAGCGCATGGAGGGGGAGCAGAGGAGGGGGGACCAGAGGAGCGCACGGAGGGGGAGCAGAGGAGGGGGGGACCAGAGGAGCGCACGCAGAGGGACCAGAGGTGGAGGGGGATGGACCAGAGGAGCGCACAGAGGGGAAACAAATGAGGAGGGGGGGCCAGAGGAGCGCACAGAGGGGGAGCAAATGAGGAAGGGAGGCCAGAGAAGCGCACGGAGGGGGAGCAGAGGAGGGAGGACCAGAGGAGCGCACAGAGAGGGAGCAGAGGAGGAGGGGGATGGACCGGAGGAGCGCACTAAGGGGGAGAAAATGAGGAAGGGAGGACCAGAGGAGAGCACGGAGGGGGAGTGGAGGAGGAGGGGGGAACGGAGGAGCACACGGAGGGGGAGCGGAGGAGAGGGGGATAGGAGAAGCACACAGAATGGGAATGGAAGAACACAGAGGAGGACACAGAGGGGAGCCCGGAGGAGGATACAGGGGACGATCAGGAATAATCGGTGCGGCGGCGGGGGAAGTTGTAATCACCAATCTCCCCGTGTGCTTCTCCCTCTCTCCCCTCCGTGGCTTTCAGCTGCAAGTACAAGTACTCCTGCAAATACTCGGTATTGGGACAACGTTAATAAAACCAAGCCAGATTTGAAAAAGACGTTGGACCCATGGATATACTTCAGTAGACAGCTGAGACTTGGGTGGGATGTCCTTCTTCACCCTTCTTCCCTTTATTCATTTATCTTGCTCCTTCTATCTTCTATGGATGACCCTCCTGCACTCCAAGTCTAACCTCAATATCTTCCTTTCTCTTATTTTAGAGTGGAACGCCTGGAATATACGCTCTCTATTCCATGCTTGCCTATATGTAGTGACCTAAAAATGTATAAAAACCCAATTGCTGGATCTAAGAAACCAATTCCACAAAAAAAAAAAAAAAAAAAAAAAAAACAGCCTATTGGAATTTGGAAATTGTAATGTGTATTGATACATTAATGTCTTCATTGGCATGACCATGCTTGTATTTTTTGTTTAAATAATAATAAACAGATGAAAATATATTAAAAGCTCTGAGCCTTGAGTTTTTAAATTTGTGCGGCCAGATGGACCACCATTTTTTCCTTATTAAGGAAATAGCTCTGTGGGTGATGATTGGGTTCCATCTTTATCCACTTGGAGACACTTAGACATGTGCAATTTGTTTAATTCCGAATAATTTTTTTGACGAATTTCGACAAATTCGTTAAATCGGAAATATTCAAATTAACGAAAACCCTTTTAACAAATTTTTCTAAATATTTCTAAATTCCAAAATTCGAAAAAGTCGTAAATTTGAAAATTTGAAAATTCAGAAATTCGGAAATCCAAAAACCTGAAAATTCGAAAATCTGAAATAATAACTAACTATTAATAACTTAACTATTATTAACTATTAAATTATTGGTATTGGAATTTCCTTTCAAATTTGGCAGTTAGTGAAGGTAACGAATACAAATTTATCCGAAGTTATGAATTATCCAAAATAACGAATGTGAATGGAACGTAACAAATTAATAACAATAAATAACAATAATAATAATAAAAACTTTTTATTACTACTATTTATTATACCAATTTATCCGAAATAATGAATGCCATATCTAAATGAATGGAACATAACAAATTAATAACAATAAACAATAATAATAATATTAAAAACGTTTTATTATTAATATTTATTATACCAATTTATCCGAAATAACGAAAGCCATATCTAAACAAATGGAACACAACAAATTCATATTAATAAATAACAATAATAATAATACATTTTATTATTATTATTATTATTTATTATTAATTCGTTCCATTCCATTGGTTTAGATGTGGCATTCCTTATTTCAGATAATTTGTAACTTCAGATAAATTCGTATTCGTTACCTTCACTAACTGCCAAATTTGAAAGGAAATTCCAACACCTATAATTTCAGTTAGTTATTATTAGTTAGTTAGTTATTCTTTTTCAAATTTTCTTATTTTTCTTTCTTATTTTTTTCGGATTTTCTAATTTTCTAATTTACGAATTTTCAAATTGACAAATTTACGCATTGCAATCATAATGATTCACCCGAAAAAAAAAAATAAACAATGAATGAAACGAAAACGAACACATTTTACGTCAGTGCACACGTCTTTTGAAGACCAGGCCTATTCTGATACTTTTTGTTTACATGTAAAAATCTGTATTTGTTTGCTAGAAAGTTACTTAGAATATATTGGCACCCCAGATGTTTTGAAACTACATTTCCCATGATGCTCTACTACACCGCAGAGTGCCAGAGCATCATGGGAAATGTAGTTCCAAAACATCTGGGGTGCCAAGGTTCGCCATCACTGCTCTAGGGAATAAAACAGTGGAGATTGCCAATTTTTTATGTCACACAGTATTTGAGCAGCACTTTTTCAGAGGCGTTTGTTTTTGGAGAGAAAACACTTTAATGAATTTTAATGCAATTTATAACCCAATTTTTTTTTTCAGAGTCACTTTTTTTGGAAAGAATACACTTTTGTAATGAATTTTAAGGCAATTTATAACCCAATTTTTTTTCAGAGCCAATTTTTTGGGAAACAATAATGGGATTTTTATATACAGCTTACCTGTAAAATCCTTTTCTTGAGAGTACATCACGGGACACAGGAGCTTCATTACATAGTGGGTTATATAGGCACCTCTGGTGATTGGACACTGGTTGACCCTAATTAAGGAGAATTCCTCCCCTATATAACCCCTCCCATCCGGGAGGCACCTCAGTTTTGTAGCAAAGCAATAAGAACCACGTAAAACCCAAGAGGGGCGGGAGCCCTGTGTCCCGTGATGTACTCTCAAGAAAAGGATTTTACAGGTAAGCTGTATATAAAAATCCCATTTTCTTGATCATACATCACGGGACACAGGAGCTTCATTACATAGTGGGATGTCCCAAAGCAATGCTCAGGTTGAGGGGAGGGAGACACAGATCATAAGCATAGACCGCCAGGGACCTGAGGACCTAAACTGCAGCCTGCAGTACACTGCGCCCGAAGGCGATATCCTCTTGCCCTCTGACATCCACCTGATAGAATCTGGTGAATGTGTGGATTGATGACCAAGTCGCAGCCTTACAGATCTGAGCCAGGGAGGCCTGGTGATGCACTGCCCAAGAAGCACTGACAGCCCTAGTAGAGTGCGCTTTCACCTGAAAAGGAGGAATCTTCCCCTTTAAGCTATAGGCCTGAGAAATAACCTGTCTGATCCATCTCGAGAGAGTGGACTTTGACGCTGCCTGACCCCTTCTAGGGCCTTCTGGCAGAATAAATAAGCAGTCAGTTTTTCTTATCTGAGCAGTTGCTTGAAGATAAAGACTGATTGCTCTAACCACATCTAAAGTGTGTAAGGATTCTTCCTCTATGGACTGAGGATTTGGAAAAAAGGATGGTAGGATTATATCTTGATTCAGATGAAAACCTGAAACCACCTTAGGTAGAAAGGACCTGTTGGGACGCATAACCACCCAGTCCTTATGGATAATTAGATAGGGCTCTTTACAAGAAAGAGCTGCCAATTCTGATACCCTTCTAGCCGTGGATATGGCTACTAGGAAGACTAGCTTCTTTGTCAAGAGGACTAATGAAGCAAGATGCAAAGGTTCAAATGGTTGGGCTACTAAGGCCGAGAGAACCAAATTCAGATCCCATGGGCATACCGGAGGTCTGACTGGCGGTCTCATCCGCATAGCCCCCTGGATAAAGGCCCGTATCAGGGAATGTGATGCAAGCGGTCTTTGAAAAAAGACCGACAGGGCCGAAATCTGCACCTTGATGGTGCTTATGGCCAAATTCAATTCAAGGCCTGATTGGAGAAAGGCCAAGATTCTGCTAATGACATACCTTCTGGGATGCCATCTCCTGGGTTCACACCAGGAAACATATGCCCTCCAGATCTTGTAATAGATACGCCTGGAGGCCGGCTTTCTGGCATTGACCAGAGTGGAAAGGACTGGCCCCGAAAGACCACGGTCTTTTAAAATGTGGGTCTCAGCAGCCAGACCGTCAAATTCAGACTGCGTAAAGCAGGATGGTAAATTGGGCCCTGCGAGAGCAGATCTGGCCGGAGGGGGAGGGTCCATGGCCTGCCCACTGCTAGCTTCATGATTTCTGCGAACCATGGTCGCCTGGGCCAAGCCGGGGCCACTAGAAGGACCGACTTCGCCTCCCTCTTGACCCTTCCCAGGAACCGTGACAGTAGCGGGTTCGGGGGGAAGGCATAGATCAGATTGTACTGATTCCAGGGAACCGTCAGAGCATCTGACCCCTGAGCAAGTGCATCTCTTGTCCTTGACACAAAGTTGTCCAGTTTCCTGTTGAATCTGGACGCAAAAAGATCCACGTCTGGAGTGCCCCATTTGTAACATATGTCTCGAAACACATCGGGGTGCAGAGCCCATTCTCCTGGGCACAACTGCTGGCGGCTGAGATAATCCGCCTGCCAATTCTCCACTCCTGGGATGAAGACCGCAGAGAGGCACGGAACATGCTCTTCTGCCCAGACAAGTATGCGATTCACCTCGTTTTGGGCCACCAGACTTCTGGTACCGCCCTGGTGATTGATATAAGCCACCGCGGTGGCATTGTCGGACTGAATCCGAACCGGGAAGCCTCGCAGTCTGTGAGACCACTCTCTGAGTGCCATGTAAACTGCCCGAATCTCTAGGATATTTATGGGCAACAGACTTTCGGTCGCAGACCATTTTCCCTGCGAGCATGTTCCCTCTAATACGGCTCCCCAGCCTGTCAGGCTGGCATCCGTTGTGACAATCTTCCATGAGAGGGGAAGAAATGTTTTGCCTTTTAGCAAATTTCTGGTTTGTAACCACCAAACCAGACTCTTGCGTGCCCGGGGGGATAAACGCATAGGAAGATCCAGGGATTGGGGCTTCCTGTTCCAAATCGCAAGGATGCATCTTTGCAGGGGCCTTGAGTGGAACTGGGCAAATGGGACGGCCTCGAATGAGGCGACCATCTTTCCCAATAGTCTCATACATAGACGAATAGAGGGAGATCTTCTGCCCAGAACTAGGCGCACCAGATCTCCAATGGCCAAGGCCTTTGGCCCTGGAAGGAACACCCTGCCCTGAGCGGTGTCGATAATGAGACCCAGGTAATCCAACCTGGTGGTCGGTTGCAGAGACGACTTTTCTAGGTTTATAATCCAACCTAGGCGGCCCAGATGTTCTAGCGTACTGGTGACGCTGCGACTTAGGCTCGTTATAGTTCTCTCTACGAGAAGCAAGTCGTCTAGGTAAGCCATGACGGCTATGCCCTGAACTCTTAAAGTTGCTAAGAGAGGGTCTAGAATCTTCGTGAAGACTCGGGGGGCCGTGGCTAGGCCGAATGGCAGGGCCACAAATTGAAAGTGGCGTTGCTCTACCGCGAACCTTAGGAACTTCTGGTGCGCGGGAAATATTGGCACGTGGAGATATGCATCTCTGATATCTATTGATGCCATGAATTCTCCTCCCTGCAGGGAGGAAACCACAGTGCGTATAGACTGCATCCGGAAGGTCTGGATGTGTAGAAACCGGTTCAAGTCTCTCAGATCCAAGATAGGTCTGACACTTCCGTTTGGTTTTGGGACGGTGAAGAGATTCGAATAAAAACCTGAACCCTGATCTTTCGGGCTCACCTCTACTATCACACCCTGGGATAGTAACTGATCTAAGGCCAGGAGTAGCGATTTCCGCTCTATTGGATCCTTGGGGATCCTTGACCTTAGAAAACGAAAGGGTGGAATCTTCTGAAATTCTAGCCTGTAGCCCAGAGATACCGAAGAGATCACCCATTTGTCCTGAATCTCCTCCCGCCAGGCGCCTGCAAACTGCAGGAGCCTTCCCCCCACTCGGCCGAGCGGGGGCGCCCCTTCACAAGGAGGTCTTGGAGGTTTGCTTGGCAGGCTTCCGCCCCCAAGTCTTTTTCTGTCCCTGGGCTCGGCCCTGAGGCTTTCTAGCAGCGGAGGGCTGGGAAGGCCGTCGCCACTGTTTAGAGCTTGACGCTTCGGGAGAAAGAGTACGCCTGAATGAGGGACGCTTACTCTTCTTGACTGGAAGGAGTGTAGATTTACCTCCTGAGATATTTTGGATGAATTTATCTAGTTCCTCTCCAAACAAACGTTCCCCTTTAAATGGGAACCCAGCCAAATGTTTTTTGCATGACATCTCAGCGGCCCAATTTTTTAGCCATAGAGCCCTACGCATGTGTACCAACATAAGGGACAAACGGGATGCTTGTTGGACAGAATCCAAAATCGCATCAATTATGAAACATAAGATGTGAGGCATCTCTGCATATTTCACTACTTCCTCGCTGGGGAGGAGTTCAAACATTTGTTTGACCTGTTCCTTAAGAAACTGACACAATCCTACGGCTGCGACTGTAGGTTGCACCACAGCGCCGGCCATGGAAAAGGAGGCTTTTAACAAGGTTTCCAGCCTTTTGTCAGCTGGATCCTTAAATACCTGCGCATTATCCAAAGGACAAGTTAGGTTTTTATTCACACAAGAGATAGCCGCATCAACAGATGGGGCCCCCCATTTCTTGGTGAAACTTTCCTCCACGGGATAATTCATAGAAAACCTCTTGGGAGGAGTAAACAGTTTATCGGGATGTGCCCAGTCCTCATACATCAAGTCAGCCATTAAAGGATGAATTGGGAAGGAACAGGCAGTCTGTGGGGCTTTCCTGACTCCCAGGGAAGAGACAGAGGATGTAGCGACTCCAGCAGGCGGCATTCTGAACGTGGTACGCACCAATTCAGTATAATACTGCACCTGCTTTCTGAGTGCCTGGGAGGAGGGGACTAACTCCTCATCCTCTGACTGATCTGACTGCTCATGATCCCTTTCTAAAGATAGGGATCTCTCCTCATTTTCAGAGCAACTGTCTGAGAGAGGGATTTCAGCAGAGGGAGGGGATCTACCCCTTTTTCTGCTATCTTTTAGGGAAGCAGAAATAAAATTCATTATCCTCCCTTCAAAACTCTCCAATGAAGCCCTAAGGGAGTCCTCAGTGACATAGACCGGGGCTGCGACATTAGGAGAGGCTGCAAAGCCTGAAAGGGGCACTGACTCGTCTTGAGATGCAGGCTCCACTCTTGCAGAGGGGGATGGTAACCTGCATGCACCCTTGGAACCCCTGGACCTAGGCGGTGATTTGCCAGTGCTTTTGTTACCTGCCCCTGAAACCCTCTTACGAGGAGACATAGTACTGAGCTACAAAGCAGAGTTACTAATGTAAAATGCAATCACTTATTTGTGCTTAAAGTCTCACAATAAATCAATATTAGCTTAACTGCACAATATGATGCCGAGTAGGTGTCTTAGGGTTTGCCTGGATCCAATCCCACGGATGCTTACAGCCCACAGCTCCTGTGCCTCACCTTACAGTCCCCTGACGCTCTGGGCTTTTAAAAACGGCCGTTTTGGCGCCTGCATTACAGCATAGAGCACCTGATTGTGCACAGCTGGCAACCACACCCCCCCCCCTTTCCCCAATAGGCCGGGAGCGCGCCCGGCGCGGGTGCACGCGCCCGCGCGCGTGCACGAGGACCGCGGGATCCGGGGGGGAGGAGGAGAACCCAAAAGGAGTGACCTGGGACCCCCTGATCTGCGTGGGACCCCTTTTTTACCTTTATTGTGGCAGGGACTGCAAGGAGACGTGAGAGCTGGAGAACCAGGCACTTCACTGAGCGTGTTAGTATTGAAAGGCATGTAAGTATGCATCAGGCTGCTCTTACTCCATCTAGTGGTGGAAACCAGGTAAGACATACAACTACTCACAGTGAAGAAATCCATTCATATATTAAATATATAGGATGACTTCCCCTACCTGTTCCCCGCCGCAGGAATTGCTGTGTTCAGACCAATTCCAGCCTTCACCCATCACGGCGGGTATTGTTAGCCAACCTTCAGGCGTATCTGGGGTTCTTACGAAAAGATCCTCCTACCTGGGCCTTGTAAAAAACTCTGCCAGAAACTTACGGGCGCCCTGAGTCAACAGTACCCCAAGTCTGGTTGTCCCAGAGTCCAGTCTTCCAATGGAGAGGACTTACAGGCAAAACCTCGTGTCTTTGGCAAACGAGGCCCGGGTACCATACCATCTTGGGAGTCAAATATCGGCCCGAGGTATGGATCCGGTTTGTTGTAGCCCTTCGGCCCTCGCCGGGACCCGCATAGAGCTAAGTTTTACGTGACCATCGACCAGACACTGGCGAAAAAACTGAGGTGCCTCCCGGATGGGAGGGGTTATATAGGGGAGGAATTCTCCTTAATTAGGGTCAACCAGTGTCCAATCACCAGAGGTGCCTATATAACCCACTATGTAATGAAGCTCCTGTGTCCCGTGATGTATGATCAAGAAACACTTTTTTAAATGAATTTTAATGCAATTTATAACACAATTTATTTTTTTCAGAGCCACTTTTTTTGGAAACAATGCACTTTTTTATGAATTTTAATGCAATTTATAATCCATTTTTTTTTCAGAGCCATTTTTTGGGGGAAAAATACACTTTTTTTAATGAATTGTAATGCAATGTATAACCTTTTTTTTTCATAGCCAATTTTTTTTTTACAAAGAATACAATATTTTTAATGGATTTTAATGCATTTATAACCCTTTTTTTCAGAGCCAATTTTTGGGGAAAGAATACACTGTTTTAATGTATTTTAATGCAATTTACAACTCAATTTATTATTTTTTTTCAGAGCCAACTTTTTCGGAAAGAATACACTTTTTTAATGACTTTTAATGCAATCTATAACCCAATTTTTTGGTGAAATATAAAAGACGATATTACACCGAGTGAATAGATACCCAACATGTCATGCTTTAACAACTTGCCGCTAAATCATGTACCTGTACGTCATTTGGCTTCAAGTGATTGTCCCAAAGTGAGGCTGCGGCTGCCGGCGTCGCCCCGGTACCGTTGCTTAGAGCTGTCAGTCGGCTCTCTTATAAAAGCACCTGATGTGGCAAAACAGTCACCCGGTTGTTATTACAAGCAGCATGAGAGGACATTACCCCCCCACCACCTTCCTCCGCTCGCCCGTCCCACCGGAAGACCCGAGCGGCCAGCCGGCACATCTGCCGGCTGGCCGAAGACACGAAGATTGGCTTTTTCCGCTTCTTGGCTGTATTAACCCGGAAGCAATGTCATGAAAATCACTTCTGGTTTACTGAAGTCTTAAAGGCGGCAGTTTTAACCACTAGCCAACCAGCGCTTGACAACGTACGATGGCACGGCTGGGCAAATGGGCGTACAGGTAATGTCCCCCTTTAAATCACGGCACTGTGGGCGCACGTGCGCTCCCCCAGCCGTCTACTCCATGGCCTCCCCTGCGGGTCCAGTGGACTCGATGTCCGCCTGCGGGGGGGGCCCGCAATCGTGCCACGGAGCTGCGGAACGGGGAGATGCCTATGTAAATATGACTAAAACTGAAACAATTGCAGAAGACTAAAATGGGACTAAAACTAAAATGCCATTTTAGTCCTAAGACTAATGCCGGGTACACACGATCAAACTATCCGGCGGACAATTTTTGAGTCAAAACTACTTTCTAAGTCCGCCGGACTTTTGGGAAAAAAAAAGTCCGCCGGAGCCCACACACGGGCGGATTTTCCGGCGGACTTAGAAAGTAGTTTTGACTCAAAAATTGTCCGCCGGACTGCGAGTCTGGCGGACAATCCGGCCGTGTGTGTGCTAGTCCGCCGGACTTTTAAAATGAACGGACTTTCCCGCGCACGGAGAAAAAGTCTGTTCATTTTGAACGCGGCTCCAGGTAGCCGCGACTAGCGCAGGAGGTCAATGATCGGCCACGGGATTGACACCCGGTGACCCCGTCCATTGTTCCTATATAAGTCGCCGTGCAACACGTCCCTGTCATTGCGGCCAGAGAGAGCGTCGAGTCAACATCTCAAGGAAGAAGAAGAGAAGGCGGCAGCGGCAACGGAAGACCGGGCCACCGCTAGTAAGAGAGCTGGAAGAAGGAGCGGAGGCCCGGCAAGAAGAACCGAAGAGGAGGACAAGACCCCCGAAGTCGGAAGAAGAGGCGGCAGCGACAGAAGACCGGGCCGTCTCTAGTAAAAGAGCTATAGGAAGAAAGCGGAGGCCCGGCAAGAAGAAGCCAAGAGGGGGCAAGACCCCCGAAGAGGGGGGCAAGACCCCCGAAGTCGGAAGAAGACCCCCGGGCGGCGATGAAGAAGAAAGCCGAGCTCCTCCGCTAGTAAAAGAGCTAGCAGAAGATAGCGGAGGAGTCCAGCGAGAAGACCCCCCCCCCCAAGACGGAAGAAGACCCCCGGAGCTGTGCAATAAATTATTTTAAACCCTTGTGTGGTGTTTTTTTTTACATTTTTTTCACCAGGTGAATGGGTAGGGGTACATTGTACCCCATACTCATTCACATAGGGTGGGGGGTCAGTATCTGGGGGCCCCCGGATTCCGATAAGCCCCCCGCCCGCAGACCCCGACAACCAACGGCCAGGAAGAGGCCCTTGTCCTCATCAACATGGGAACAAGGTGCTTTGGGGTGGGGGGGCCGCAGGGCTCCCCCTTCCCCAAAGCATCCCCCCATGTTGAGGGCCCATGGTCTGGTACGGCTCAGGAGGGGGGCGCTCGCTCGTCCCCACCCCCTTTCCTGACCGGCCGGGTTGCGTGCTCGGATAAGGGTCTTATATGGACCTTGGGGGGGGGGGGACCCCCATGCCGTTTTTTTGCCGTAGTACTTCCCCTTCAAGTCCATACCAGGTGACGGGGCCAGCGACGTGTCAATCTGAATGCCTTCGCTAGTCCCGGCTACCTGGAGCCACATTCAAAATGAACTGACTTTCCTCCGTGTGTGGGCAAGTCCGTTCATTTCAAAAGTACGGCGGAATCCTGCCATAGTCCGCCGGAAAAGTCCGGCTGTGTGTGGGCAGGTCCGCTTGTTCGGAAAGTCCGGCAGACCTCTGCTTCAAAGTCCTGCGGTTTGTCCGCTGGGCTAAGTCTGATCATGTGTACGCGGCATAAGACTAAATCAAAAGTTGCTGCCAAAATTAAACACTGATCACAGCGATCACTGTCATGTGACTGGAAGCCCACCCCCCCACCCCCACAGTTAGAATCACTCCCCAGGACACACTTAACCCCTTCATCGCCCCCTAGTGTTTAACCCCTTCACTGCCAGTGTAATTTACATGGTAATCAGTGCATTTTTGTAGCACTGATCGTTGTATTAATGACAATAGTCCCAAAATTGTGTCAAAATTGTCCGATGTGTCCTCCATAATGTCGCAGTCACTATAAAAATCGCAGATCGCCACCATTACTAATAATAAAAATGTTTTTAAAAAATGCCATAAATCTCTCCCATATTTTGTATACGTTATAACTTTTGCACAAGCCAATCAATATACACTTATTGTGATTTTTTTTTTACCAAAAAAAATACATATCGGTCTAAACGGAGGAAAAAAATATTTTTTTAGTTTTTTTTTTGGGGGGGGGGGGGGATATTTATTATAGCAAAAAGTAAAAAAAATTGTGTTTTTTTCAAAAATGTTGCTCTTTTTTTGTTTATAGCGCAAAAAATAAAAACCGCAGGGGTGATCAAATGCCACCAAAAGAAAGCTCTATTTGTGGGGGAAAAAAAGGACGTCAATTTTGTCTGGGAGCCACGTCGCACGACCGTGCAATTGTCAGTTAAAGCGATGCAGTGCCGAATCGCACAAAGTGCTCTGGTCAGGAAGGGCGGGTAAAATCTCCCGGGGGCTGAAGCAGTTAACAACCAGCTGGAATTTCATGCATTCCTTAAACATCACATGACTGGACCACTACTCATTTCCCGCATGCATTTCATGATTTATTTCCTTTAGTGAATTGATGTTAACGCTGTTTTATGCGGTATTTATCAATTGTTTTTGCTTTTTTGGTGGTATATATTGCATAAAGGGAAAGTGAATTGTCATTTTTAGTATCGCATGCGATATTTGGGAATAATTTGTCACATTAACCAAATACCACACGCGATACCCCTGCGGGATCTGAGCGCGATGCGCGGTGTCATGGGCAGAGGGTAGGGGAAGTCGGATCGGGGTATATTGAGCATCCATTCTTCAAGCTCTCCCGAAGTTTTATAGACATCCTTCATTTCTTCTCATTATTCATGTGCAATTTACAAAGTCTATCACTGACTAGGCATCTCACGCTGTGGCTTTTAATAGCTTTTTTTTTTCTGTGCGTTACATTGTAGCATTTTCATTTTATGTGCATTTTTACATTTTCATTTATTCCCATTTATTTTTGTGTGACTGTTTTCTATATATCAATATACAATGTGATAGAAGTCTGATTTATGGGCACATACAGCAACATTTTTAGTTCAGAGAGGTAAGTGGCCAGAGGCGAGGCTTGGGGGCCGCCTGGGCTTAACGTGAGACCTGATTAGAAAAAAAAGACCACGGCTGATCTGTGAAATATAATACTCACTGCATGTAGAAGAGATGGGCCAATAAATGTGTGCTAGAAAACGGCTCACACGTAAGAGTTAGTCATTCGGTTACTGTAGGGCAGTATTTGAAAGGGCACCCTTTATAAGGCCGCGTACACACGGGCGGACTGTCTGGCCTACTTAGTCCATCATACAATCCGACGGACAGTCCGTCCTACTTTAGAATGAGCGGACTTGACCACACACGGATGCACAAAGTCCGTCGAAAGCTTGCGCGATGACGTGTACAGCACGTACGACGGGACTAGAAATAGGAAGTCCAATACACAGCAATGCAACCTTCCGCCGTGTAAATCGTTTCTGAGCATGCGCCATTCTTAGTCCGTCGAACTAGCCTACTGACGAGCGGATTGTCCGCTGAAACCAAAGTACGACGGACAGAATTACGGAAATTTCGAAAATACTTAGTACGCCAGACTGCACGCTGAAAAAGTCAGCTGAAGCCCACACACGAGCGGACTGTCCGCTGAAATGTGTTTCGACGGACTAAGTTGGCCATACAGTCCGCCCGTGTGTACGCGGCTTTAGTGTGCAGAATCTTGAGGCACCCCTGCTATAATAGGGCAACATCTCAGATCACCTCCTTGATGAAATTAACTTCACATCAGTGCTGCCCATCAGTGCAGCCTCATCAGTGCCCATCAGTGCAGCCTATCAGTGCCGATCAGTGACGCATATCAGTGCAGCTTCATCAGTGTCCATCAGTGCTGCCTCATCAGTACCCATCAGTGCCACCTATCCAGTGCCCATTAGTACTGCCTCTCAGAGCCCATCAGTGCTGCCTATCAGTGCCCCCTCATCAGTGCCCATCAGTGGAGCCTATCAGTGCCCATCAATGCCACCTATCAGTGCCCATTAGTGTCACCTCTCCAATCCCATCAGTCCTGCCTATCCGTGCCCATCAATGCCGCCTATCAGTGCTGCCTATCAGTGCAGCCTCATCAGTGCTACCTCATTAGTGCCCATGAGTGCCATATATCAGTGCAGCCTCATCAGTGTCCATCAGTGCAGCATATAAGTGCCCATCAGTGCCCATTAATGCCACCTATCAGTGCCCATTAGTGCCACCTCTCAGATTCCATCAATCCTGCCTATCAAGGCCCATCAATTCTGCCTATCAGTGCCGCATATCAGTGCAGCCTCATCATTACCTCCTCATCAGTGCTTATCAGTGCTGCCTCATTAGTGCCCTATGAGTGCCATATATCAGTGCAGCCTCATCAGAGCCCATCAGTGCAGAATATCAGTGCCCATTAGTGCCGCCTCTCAGAGCCCATCAGTGCTGCCTATCAGTGCAGCCTATCAGTGCCCATCAATGCCACCTATCAGTGCCCATTAGTGCCGCCTCTCAGAACCCATCAGTCCTGCCTATCAGGGCCCATCAATGCCACCTATCAGTGCCACATATCAGTGCAGCCTCATCAGTACCTCCTCATCAGTGCTGCCTCATTATTGCCCATGAGTGTCATATATCAGTGCATCCTCATCAGTGCCCATCAGTGCAGAATATCAGTGCCCATCAGTGCCACCTATCAGTGTCCATTAGTGCTGCGTATTAGTGCCTCCTATCAGGGCCCATGAATGCCTATCAGTGCAGCCTCATCAGTACCTCCTCATCAGTGCTGCCTCATTAGTGCCCTCATTTATAACAGAAACTAAGAAAACTTTATTTGTTTTTAATTTTCAGGGTTTTTTTTGTTTGTTTTCCACAAAAAGAAAACCCAATGGTAATTAAATAAGACCAAAAGAAAGCACTATTTATGTGAAAAGAATGCTAAAAATGTCATATAATTACAGTGTTGCATGACCGTGCAATTGTCATTCAAAATGTGACAGAGCTGAAAGCTGTAAATTGGAACCCCCCTGGGCAGGAAGGGAGTAAAAGTGTCCGATATTTCAGTGGTTAATCAGGAAGGCTACAGTTCGAGATGCAGCGATAGTCCCTACTCTGTCCTTCCTCCACCAGAAACTGACCGTATGCTAATCCGACTGTCCCTAGCCAGCCGGAGATCAGTCCCTGACCTTCCCTCTATGCAGAACCCGACCCAAAGGGCACAGCGCTTTTTTTATAAGCACTGCCCACATGAAAGATGGCCACCAGATCAGTCAGTGTCCAATCAGAGAGCTGCTCCCCTGATACCTATGGATGCCTCTGAGGAACCTGGTTTCCCCCTTGTCCTCCACCCTCCCCGCACAGCGCCTGCCTAACAGCGCCACCCTTGGAGGGAGGCTAAACTACATCCACCTACAACTAGATGGGGACCTCCTTAGCCCTTGTACACACGGTCGGAGATTCCGACGGAATGCGTCCTATCGGACCATTTTGTCGGATAATCCGACTGTGTGTGGTCTCCATCGGACTGTTTCCGTCGGAGTATCCGACGGACCAAGTTTTCCAACTTTTTCGTAAAATTTTCAGACAAAATGCTCCGATCGGACATACTCCGATCATGTGTAGCCTACTCCGACGGACAAAGTGCCACGCATGCTCAGATCAAATTCCTAGACCAAAGCAATTGGCTACTAGCCTGAACGTAGTCCTGCCGTAACGAAATAACGTCATCACGTTATGTACAATCGGATTTTCTGACAACTTTGTCCGACCGTGTGTATGCAACAGTTTCGGACAAAATTCAACGGATTTGGTTGTCAGAATGTCCGACCGTGTGTACAAGGGCTTAGAGATCTGAAGTGAAGGCTAGAGGTCAGCAAGTCAAGTAAACGTTACCCAGAGAGTGCTTGGTTCTAAACTGGCTTCTGCCGAAGAAAGAAAATATTATTTAATTTTCGGTGCCACAGCCGACGTCTCTTATCTGCACTCTTCAACTACAATTATTTTCGCGCGTCTGTTCCATTCATCGCGGGGAGTCAAGAAGGTGAAATCGTCATTATGCGCCTTTTCATGGTGACATAATCAGTATTATTGGCGCATTGTTCCTTCAAGACGTGGCAGAATCTCCGGGCCGCGCGGATTTATGTCTGCGATCGGTCTGCGGTCTGGAATCGTTGCCCATCATCACTCAGGAATCCTAATTTGCAATGCATATAATGGAGGCTTCGGAGAGCATAAATCCTCGGGGTTTTCTTGTAATGATTCTTAAATGATTTTCGAACATGAGAGCCCAGGACCTGTCTGATCCCGGGTTTGGCAACAACGTGAAACTTGTCAGAGCGAAGACATAGCGAGGTCCCGGCGACTGGGGACAGACGAGTTGCCAAGACGTTTTCTATACTTGTGTTGAAAAAATTGGATGTGGGGGGGGGGGGGGGTGGCTGTTCCTTAGCTATGTTAATTATATTCCTGTTTACAGTTTGTATTGTTAGAATGACGTGACCAAACCCTTATATGCCCTTGCATGGTATATACCAGTGATGGCGAACCTTGGCACCCCAGATGTTTTGAAACTGCATTTCCCATAATGCTCCACTACACTGCAAAGTGCAGGAGAATAATGGGAAATGCAGTTCCAAAACATCTGGGGTGCCGAGGTTCGCCATTCACTGGTATATACCGTGTGTGAATTTACAATAAAGAGTTCCAGTTTGCACCTAAGCTAGTGCCATCTAGTATCCACTTCCGGTCGCCCACCGTCGGTACTTTGAAGAGGAATATCATTGTTATGGCAGCAGCTAGCTACCATAATCCCATATCCTCTTTTTCAGTGAGCTGTCCAGTTTCAGATAAAAGTGGTCCCTGCGACGGATTCACCGAAAGATCACTTTTATCTGCGGCGGGAGAAGGGCCCCCCCCCCTCCCGCCACGCTCCGCGGTGCCTTCCGCAGCTTACCGGAGCCGTCGGCAGCGGCGGAGGCGATCAGATCTTCACCCTTGCTGGGCATGGAGAAGAGTGAGAGGAAGATGGCCCCCACCCATTTCCATATCAATGCAGGGCGGAGACGACGTCAAAACGCCACTTCCGCCCATAGCTATTAAAGGGCCATTTTTTAAATTTTTTTTTTTAAATGACAATTTTTCGTTTTTATTGCATTTTAGTGTAAATATGAGATTTGAGGTCTTTTTGACCCCCCCCCCCAGATCTCACATTTGAAGGGGTTGTAAAGGTAAATGTTTTTTCACCTTAATGCATTCTATGCATTAAGGTGAAAAAACATCTGACACTGCCTGCGCTCCCAGCCCCCCCGTTTTACTTACCTCACCCCTCGAAAGTCCAGCGCTCGTCCCCCGACATCCTTTCCACCGCTCAGCCTGGCCGCTGATTGGCTGGAGTGGATGGATGGAAAGCAGCGCAGCCATTGGCTCGCAGTGCTGTCAATCACATCCACTGACGCGGAGCGCCGGGGGGCGGGGCCGTGTGATACAGCGAGCGGCTATAGCCTCCGGCTGTATCACGGGAGCGCGCCCGCAGGTGCTTCTCACCATAAGAGGCCCTGTCGTGCTTTTTTTCTATTACAAGGGATGTTTACATTGCCCATCATCACTCAGGAATCCCAATTTGCAATGCATATAATGGAGGCTTCGGAGAGCATAAATCCTCGGGGTTTTCTTGATTCTTAAATGATTTTCGAACACGAGAGCCCAGGACCTGTCTGATCCCGGATTTGGCAACAACGTGAAACTTGTCAGAGCGAAGACATAGCGAGGTCCCGGCGACTGGGGACAGACGAGTTGCCAAGACGTTTTCTATACTTGTGTTGAAAAATCAGGGGTGGGGGGGGGGGGGTGCTGTTCCTTAGCTATGTTAATTATATTCCTGTTTACAGTTTGTATTGTTAGAATGACGTGACCAAACCCTTATCTGCTCTTGCATGGTATATACCAGTGATGGCGAACCTTGGCACCCCAGATGTTTTGGAATTACGATCCCCATGATGCTCAACTACACTGCAAAGTGCAGGAGAATAATGGGAAATGCAGTTCCAAAACATCTGGGGTGCCGAGGTTCGCCATTCACTGGTATATACTCTGTGTGTGAATTTACAATAAAGAGTTCCAGTTTGCACCTAAGCTAGTGCCATCTAGTATCCACTTCCGGACTGCCCGCCGCCCTTATACGTCTGTACTTTGAAGAGGAATATCGTTGTTATGGCAGCAGCTAGCTACCATAACCCCAATATCCTCTTCTTCAGTAAATGGTCTGGTTTCAGATAAAAGTGGTCTCTGCGGCAGATTCACCGCAAGATCACTTTTATCGGCAGTGGGAGAAGGACCCCCACCCCCTCACGCCGTGCTTCGGTGACCTCCGCCGCTTACCGGAAACCATCGGATCTTCACTCTTGCTGGCCACAGAGACAAGTGAGGGGAAGATGGCCTCCATCCATCTCCATAACAATGCAGGGCGGAGACGACGTCAAAACGCCACTTCCGCCCATAGCTATTAAAGGGACATTTAAAAAAAAAAAATTTTTAAATGACAATTTTTAGTTTTTATTGCATTTTAGTGTAAATATTAGATTTGAGGTCTTTTTGACCCCCCAGATCTTACATTTAAGAGGCCCTGTCATGCTTTTTTTTTCTATTACAAGGGATGTTTACATTGCCCATCATCACTCAGGAATCAAAAGGTAAAACAAATAAGAAAAAAAAATTTAAAAAATGTAAATGCGCCCCGCCCCGACGAGCTCGCGCTCAGAAGCGAACGCAAATGTGAGTAACGCCCGCATATGAAAACGGCGTTCAAACCAAACATGTGAGATATCGCCATGATCGGTAGAGCGAGAGCAATAATTCTACCCCTAGAACTCCTCTGTAACTCAACATATGCAACCTGTTGTGTTTTTGAAACGTCGCCAATGGAGATTTTTAAGAGTAAAAGTTTGTCGCCATTCCATGAGCGGGCACAATTTTGAAGCGTGACACGTTGGGTATCAATTTATTCGGTGCAACATTATCTTTCACAATATAAAAATAAATTGGGCTAACTTTACTGTTGTCTTATTTTTTAATGCAAAAAAGTGTTTTTTTTTCCCAAAAAAAGTGCACTTGTAAGCCCTTGTACACACGGTCGGAGAATCTGTCAGAATGAGTCTTATCGGACCGTGTCGTCAGATAATCTAACTGTGTGTGGTATGCGTCGGACTGATTCCGAATCTCCGTCCGACCCAATTTTCCAACTTGTTGGAAAGATTTCCCGACCAACTGGGCTGGACGGACCTAATCCGATCATGTGTAGAGCATTTTCATCGGACCAAGTGCCACGCATGCTCAGATCAAATTCCTACATCAAAGCTATTGGCTACTAGCCTAAATGTAGTCCCATCGTAACGAAATTACGTCATCACGTTCTGAAAGATCGGATTTTTCGCCAACTTGGCCCGACCGTGTGTATGCAACAGTTTCGGACACAATCCGTCGGACTAAATCCGACAGGCAAAATCCGACAGGCAAAATCCGACGGATTTGGTTGGCAAAATCTCCGACCGTGTGTACGTGGGCTAAGACCGCTGCGCAAATACAGTGTGTCCAATATTTAATAGAAAAAATATGTAATTGTTTAATAAAGGTAAAAATAGAGAGAGATGGTGGGGGAGAGAAAAGGGAGGGGGTAAGAGAGAAGAGAGAGGGAAGATAGAGTAAGGGAAAGGGGGGCAGAGAAGAGAGAGGGAAGGTAGAGTAAGGGAAAAGGGCAGGGGGGAAGCGAGAGGGAAGGTAGAGTAAGGGAAAAGGAGGGGATGAGAGAAGAGAGAGGGAAGGTAGAGTAAGGGGAAAGGGGGGGGGGGGAGAAGAGAGAGGGAAGGTAGAGTAAGGGAAAAGAGGGAGGGGAAGAGAGAGGGAAGGTAGAGTAAGGGAAAAGGGGGGGATGAGAGAAGAGAGAGGGAAGGTAGAGTAAGGGAAAGGGGGGGGGAGAAGAGAGAGGGAAGGTAGAGTAAGGGGAAAGGGGGGCAGAGAAGAGAGAGGGAAGGTAGAGTAAGGGAAAAGAGGGAGGGGAAGAGAGAGGGAAGGTAGAGTAAGGGAAAAGGGGGGGGAGAATAGAGAGGGAAGGTAGAGTAAGGGAAAAGGGGGGGGGGGAAGAGAGAGGGAAGGTAGAGTAAGGGGAAAGGGGGGGAGAGAAGAGAGAGGGAAGGTAGAGTAAGGGAAAAGAGGGGGGGGGAAGAGAGAGGGAAGGTAGAGTAAGGGAAAAGGGGGGTGAGAGAAGAGAGAAGAGAGAAAAGGAAGGTAGAGTAAAGGGAAAAGGGGGGGGGGAGAGAAGAGAAAGGAAATGTAGAGTAAGGGAAAAAGGGGGGGAGAAGAGAGAGGGAAGGTAGAGTAAGGGAAAAGGGGGGGTGAGAGAAGAGAGAGGGTAGGTAGAGTAAGGGAAAAGGGGGGGAGAGAAGAGAGAGGGGAGGTAGAGTAAGGGAAAAGGGGGCGTGAGAGAGAAGAGAAAAGGAAGGTAGAGTAAGGGAAAAGGGGGGGTGAGAGAAGAGAGAGGGAAGGTAGAGTAAGGGAAAAGGGGGGGAGAGAAGAGAGAGGGGAGGTAGAGTAAGGGAAAAGGGGGGGAGAGAAGAGAGAGGGGAGGTAGAGTAAGGGGAAAGGGGGGAGAGAAGAGAGAGGGGAGGTAGAGTAAGGGGAAATGGGGGGAGAGAAGAGAGAGGGAATGTAAAGTAAGGGAAAAGAGGGCGTGAGAGAGAAGCGAAAAGGAAGGTAGAGTAAGGGAAAAGGGGGGGGTGAGAGAAGAGAGAGAGGGAAGGTAGAGTAAGGGAAAAGGGGGGGAGAGAAGAGAGAGGGGAGGTAGAGTAAGGGAAAAGGGGGGGAGAGAAGAGAGAGGAGAGGTAGAGTAAGGGGGAAAGGGGGCGAGAGAAGAGAGAGGGGAGGTAGAGTAAGGGGAAATGGGGGGAGAGAAGAGAGAGGGAATGTAAAAGTAAGGGAAAAGAGGGCGTGAGAGAGAAGTGAAAAGGAAGGTAGAGTAAGGGAAAAGGGGGGGAGAGAAGAGAGAGGGAAGGTAGAGGAAGGGAAAGGGGGGGAGAGAAGAGAGAGGGAAGGTAGAGTAAGGGAAAAGGGGGTATAAAAGAGAAGAGAAATGGAAGGTAGAGTAAGGGAAAAGGGGGGTGAGAGAAGACAGAGGGAAGGTAGAATAAGGGAAAAGGGGGGAGAGAAGAGAGAGGGAAGGTAGAATAAGGGAAAAGGGGGGGAGAAGAGAGAGGGAAGGTACAGTAAGGGAAAGGGGGGAGGGAGGAGAGGGAGAGAGATAGGAAGAAAGAAGGGGGAGGTAGAGAGAGAGAGAGAAGGGGACAGAAGTGAGGAGGAGGAAGAGAGACAAAGAGAGAACGAGAGAAAGGGTTGGGGGAGAGAAGAGGAGAGACATAGTGAAAAGGGGGAGGAGAGAGGAGAGGTAGAGAGAGAAGGTGAGAGGGGAGGATAAACGTATAGAGAGAAAGGAAGAGGAGGAGGAGGGAAAAATAAGAGAGAGGGAGGAGAAAGACAGGAAGGAGAGAGGGACTAGAGGGAAGCGGAAAGAAAGGTAGGGGAGAGAGAAAATGAGAGGGGAAGGGAGGAGTGTGGGAGAGATAGATACTGTGGATAGATATATACACTATATTTCCAAAAGTATTGGGACACCTGCCTTTACATGAACATGAACTTTAATGGCATCCCAGTCTTAGTCCGTAGGGTTCAATATTGAGTTGGCCCCGCCCTTTGCAGCTATAACAGCTTCAACTCTTCTGGGAAGGCCGTCCACAAGGTTTAGGAGATGTGTCTATGGGAATGTTTGACCATTCTTCCAGAATTTCATTTGTGAGGTCAGGCACTGATGTTGGACAAAAAGGCTCCGCTCCAAGGTGTTCTATGGGGGTTGAGGTCAGGACTCTGTGCAGGCCAGTCAAGTTCCATCACCCCAAACCCACTCATCCATGTCTTTATGGACCTCGCTTTGTGCTCTGGTGCGCAGTCATGTTGGAACAGGAAGGGGCCGTCCCCCAAACTGTGCCCACAATGTTGGGGGCATGAAATTGTCCAAAATGTCTTGGTATGCTGATGCCTCAAGAGTTTCCTGCACTGGAACTAAGGGGCCAAGCCCAACCCCTGAAAAGCAACCCCTACACCATAATCCCCCCTCTACCAAATGATTTGGAGGGGTGGCCCAATACCTTTGGCAATTTAGTGTGGATGAGTGCATTTGGGGTGGAGGAACTTGACTGGCCTGCACAAAGTCCTGAACTCAACCTGATAGAACACATTTGGGGTGAATTAGAGAGGAGAATGCGAGCCAGGCCTTTTCGTCCGGTCAGGGCCTGACCTCACAAATGTACTTCTGGAAGAATGGTCAAACATTCCCATAGACACATCTCCTAAACCTTGTGGACGGCTTTCCCAGAAGAGTTGAAGCTGTTATAGCTGCAAAGGGTGGGCCAACTCAATATTGAACCCTACGGACTAAGACTGGGATGCCATTAAAGTTCATGTGCGTGTAAAGGTAGGTGTCCCAATACTTTAGCAATGATAGATAGATGGATGGATAGATGGATAGATAGATAGATAGATAGATAGATAGATAGATAGATAGATAGATAGATAGATAGATAGATAGATAGATAGATAGATAGATAGATAGATAGATAGATAGATAGAAGTTAAAGAAAGAAATCCAGAGAAAGGGACGGGAAAGTAAACATTAATGCAAAAATTTGAATGTAAACATGAAATCTTTACAAAGAATTTCCCTAAATACTGAGAACGAAGCACATTTATTGAAATTTCCACTAGAAAATTGCTTTTAAATGCATCCAGACGTATCTTCAAAGTATCTGTGATGTACTTTCAACAAGTACAGTGTAAGCAGCACTGGGGCTCCTCAGATGGATAAAAGAGAAGGAATCCAGGTTAGATATCTGAAAATAAAATCACAGAAGATTTGCTCCTTTGGAGATTTACATTTACCGTATGTTTGTAGATGTAGAAATCTCAACTATATACCAAGATCAGCAAATGTATTATTAGATCATCACAGTCCAAGAAATAATTGTTCTATAGGTTGGTATTGAATGACCAACATGTACAATGGGCCATTGATGCCAGTAATTGGCGTTCCCGTGCCCCATGGCAGGAGGGAAGGGAAGGGAAAAGAAAGGAAAGGGGATGGAAGGGTAGAGAAGGGGGGCGGGAGGGAAGGGAAGGTAAAGGAGAGGGAAGGGTGAGGGAAGGGTGAGGGAAGGGAAAAGAAGAGACGGGAAATGGGAGGAAAGGGAAGATAAAAGGGAGGGGAGGAAAGGGAAGAGAAGGGAAAGGTGAGGGAAGGGAAAAGAAGAGAAGAGAAAGGGAAGAGAATGGACAGGAGAGGGAAGGGAAGAGAAGGAAAAGGAGAGGGAAGGGAAGAGGAGTGAAAGGGGAAGGAAGGGAAGAGAAGAGAAAGGGGAAGAGAAGAGAAGGGAAAAGAAGGCTAAGGGGAGTGAAGGGAAAAGAAAGGAAAGGGGAGGGAAGGGAGGAAAAGGGGAAGGGAGGGGAAGGGAATGAAATGGACAGAAATGGAAGGAAAGGGAAAAGAAGGGAAAGAGGAGGGGAGAGAATAGAAGGGAAAGGGGAGGGAAGGGAAGGGAGGAAAAGGGATAGGAGAGGGAAGGGCAGAGAAGGGAACAGAAGAGAAAGGAAAGGGGGGAAGGGGAGAGAAGGGAATGAAAGAAAAAGGAAAGGAGAGGGAAGGGAAGTGAAGGGAAGGGAAAGGGGAGGAAGGAAAGAGAAGGGAAGGGATGAGAATGGAAGGAGGAGGGAAGGGAAGAGAAGGGAAGGAGGAGGATAGAGATTAGGAAAAATGAAAGGAAGGAACCCTGCTTGTAAGCTGGCACTTTCAAAAGGGTTATGAAGTGTTACGTGTTTGTTTTTACTGTGTTGATGCCAGGGGTCAAGTCCTGGGAAAAAAAAAAAGTGTGGGAACTCACCCAAGATTCTCCACCCAACCTCAAAAATAAGAAAAAGGTGTGTGTGATATACACAATTTATTGACAGTTTACGAGGACACCTCCAAAATTCACATGCATCAAAAAAATAAATAACAGATCTAACAACAAAATAATTTAATGCTATACCAACAAAAAAAACACAATATGTGATAATGGTTCAATGCAGCCTCACTGTTCCCATCATTGCAGCCTCACTGTGCCCATCATTGCAGCCTCACTGTGCTCATTATTGTAGCCTCACTGTGCCCATCATTGCTACTAGACAAGTTTTCCTGCTCTTTTCAGGAATGTTACTGCCCCCTGCAGGTCATACCAAATAAATAGGGGCGTATTAGTCCCCTGGGAGGTTGGCCTGGGGAAAGACTGCCAAAATGTAGCTGTTAAACTGTCGGTCTTAATCACCCCTTGAGGGGGAGTCCAGTCAGGGTTCCCAGTGAATCTATGGACTTATATGAACTTGTGCTAGCTTAAAGAGGAGTTCCACCACTCCCCCACCCCACCCCACCCCACCAAAAAAATGTAAAGTCAGCAGTGAAAAATACTGTAGCTGCTGACTTTTAATATCAGGGCACTTACCTGGATCCCGCAATGTCGGCACCACAGCCGATTTTCTGATCGGCTCTCGGGTGCTGCCGCTGCCATTCTTGATAAGGGAAACCGGCAGCAAAGTCTTTTGGCTTCACAGCCGGTTCCCAACTGCACATGTGAGAAGTGCGTTGTAGTTTCTAACTGGCCCAGGGGCGGAGGAATGGGGGGCCGAACTTCCAGGGGACCCCACCACATCTCGCCGCACCCAGGTCTCCCAGAAGTGGGGATGGGTACCTGTCAGAAAAAGATACCCGTCCGCCCGTCCACCCCCCCCCCCCCCCAAAAGGTGCCAAATGTGGCACCGGAAGAGGGAGGAAGCAAACAAGCAGAGCTTCCACTTTTAAGTGCAACTCCGCTTTAAGCTGGACCCTGTTGTTATTACAGCTATCTTTTGTGGATTTCCTGCCTATTATGGACTCTTCTACTGAGATGAATAACAGAACTGCAAAATACTGAAATGACTTGAACAAGCAGCTGCCATCTAATTGATGTTTGATCAATAGTGATAAATTAGGTGTGCTAAAGACAGCTCTCTTGTATAATAAATAATGCATGGAGTAGTATATAGCACTAGAACATTGTCTGCGCCAATTGGGTTTATTATATACAGTATGCACTTTGAATTAAGTTTTTAGCGCTGCTATTTACCAATGTTGTTACTTAATCTGGGTAAAGGTATAATGCAGGCTTTCTCAACCTTTTAACCCTTCAGGAACCCCAAAAATAATTGACACGTCTCAAGGAACCCTTATGCCGCGTACACCCGATCTGACTTTTCGACGGATCAGGTCCTTCGGTCTTCCCGACTGACTTTTGGTGCAGGTCCGACCGACTTTCCGAACGAACGGACGTGCCCACACACGATCGGACTAAGTCCGGTCGAAAGTCCGTTAGTTTTGAACGTGATGACGTACGACGGGACTAGAAAAGGAAGTTCAATAGCCAGTAGCCAATAGCTGCCCTTGCGTCGTATTTGGTCCGTCGTACTAGCACACAGACGAACGGTTTTCCCGATTTTTAGTCCGTCGGACAGATTTGAAACATGTTCTATTTCTAGGTCCGTCTGATTTTTTTTTTTTTTTAAATGATCGGACTAGCCCTCAAATGATCGGATTGTCCAACGGACTGATCCCGATGGACCTAGTCTGCCAGAAAGTCCGGTCGTGTGTACGTGGCATTACTAGAACCAATTCACCAGGGCTCAATAGGAACAATGCCCCTTACATTGGTGGTCAATAGGAAGAATGCCCCCCTTAACCACTTCCCGACCAGCGCACGACGATGTACGTCGACAGAATGGCACGGGCAGGCATATTGGCGTACAGGTAGGTCCAATATTCAATGCCGCCCTGCCATTGGGAGCGCGCTGCCGGCGGCGCGCTCCCACGCTGGTCGGGACCCCCGTGAGTCCGGTCGCGGGACCCGCGGACTCGATCGCCGCGGGCATCCCCGCGATCGTCTCACGGAGCGGCTGAATGGAGGAAATGCTGAGTAAACAGCATTTCTCCATTCTGCCTAGCAACTAGTGACGCTGATCTCTGCTCCATGTGATTGGAGCAGAGATCAGTGTTCACTAAATGAAAGCCCAACCCCCCCACAGTTAGTAACACACCCGAGGAACACTTAACCCCTACACTGCCACCCACTGGTTAACCCTTTCACTGCCAGTGTCATTTACACAGGAATCACTGCATTTATATAGCAGTGATTACTGTATAAATGACAATGGTCCCAAAAATGTGTCAAAAATGTCCGATGGGTCCCCCACAATGTCGCAGTCATAATAAAAATCGCTGATCGCCGCCATTACTAGTAAAAAAAATAATAATAAAAAATTATTAATAAAAATGCTATAAAACTATTCCTATTTTGTAAACGCTATAACTTTTGCGCAAACCAATCAATAATCGCTTATTGTGATTTTTTTTACCAAAAATATGTAGAAGAATACGTATCGGCCTAAACTGAGGGAAAAAAAAGTTTTTTTATATATTTTTGGGGGATATTTATTATAACAAAAAGTAAAAAATAATGTGTTTTTTTCAAAATTGTCGCTCTATTTTTGTTTATAGCGCAAAAAATAAAAACCGCAGGGTGATCAAATACCACCAAAAGAAAATTGGTCCGGTCTGAAAGTGGTTAAAGTGGTGCTCAGAATGCCACCCTTAAAGAGGAAGTAAACCCTGATGAGTTTACTTCCTCTTTGATTCCCTGCAAAGGTAAAGCATAATGGACTACTATGCATCGCATAGTACAACATAGTGCATCGCATAGTAGATCATTATGTGTCACTTACCTGACACAGGAGCCAGCGAAGTCACCGCTGTCCCCTGTATTCCGCCGCATCCATCTTCTCGGTGGGGTCTCGCAGCTCCGCCGCTGTCATTTGGCGAAGCCGGCACCCCCGCGCATGCGCACGGGAGCCGACACGCGTGGCAGCTCCGTCACTGAAAATGCATGCGCCGTAGACAGCGGTGCCTGTCTTCAGGCAAATATCTCCTAAACCGTGTAGGTTTAGGAGATATTTCTTGGACCTACAGGTAAGCCTTAATCTAGGCTTACCTGTAGGTCAAAGTGTGTTGTAAGGGTTTACAACCACCTTAAGCCCCCGTACACACGATGAGATTATCGGATGAATGATGGTGCTTTTTTTTTTTTTTTTTTGCATGCTAATCTCCGATCAAATCTGATGAGTTTACTAAAGTCCGGAAAATTCCCATTCAACAGAAAAAAAAATATCGGAAGTGATGTCACGTGTTGTAATGCATTTGTATTGCATTTTCAAACGATAGCTGTACCGATTAACTGCTTCCCAACTGGCGCACGCCGATGTACGTCGGCAGAATGGCACGGCTGAGCAAATGGGCGTACCTGTACGTCCCTTTAAATTTGCCGCCGTGCCATTACGCGTTCGCGCCGGCCGGGACCTCTGTGAGTCGGATTGCTGGTCCCGTGGACTCGATCGCCACAGGGATACCCGCGATCGCCTCACAGAGAGGAAGAATGGGGAGATGCTAATGTAAACAAGCATCTCCCCGTTCTGCCTAGTGACAGCACAAACCAATCAATAAACGCTTATTGCGATTTTTTTTTTTTTAACAAAAATATGTAGAAGAATGCGTATTGGCCTAAACTGAAGGAAAAAATTTTTTTTTTTATATATTTTTGGGGGATATTTATTATAGCAAAATGTAAAAAATAATGCATTTTTTTTTTCAAAATCGCTACTTTTTTGTTTATAGCGCAAAAAATAAAAACCGCAGGGGCGATCAAATACCACCAAAGAAAGCTCTATTTGTGGTAAAAAAAAAAAAGGGCGTCAATGTTTGGGAGCCACGTCGCACGGCCGCGCGATTGTCAGTTAAAGCGACGCAGTGCCGAATCACAAAAAGTGCTCTGGTCTTTGGCCTGGAAAATGGTCCAGGGGCTGAAGTGGTTAAACGAAAATCGTACGATCTGGCATCGTACGAAAACATTTTTCATGCACATCCGAATAATATCGGATGAACTGTCGTGACCGGCTCCCGAAAGCTCTGTACTAAAGATCCGATTATCGTATGATTGATTCGAAAGCGGTAGTTTCCGTACGATTTTCTGATCGTGTGTACGGGGCATTAAAGAGAACTAAAAAGATATTTGGTGTTGTGCTGTTGACTTTGCTAAGTGATGTTGAATCTTGAACTCTGTAGGCGTCATCAAATAGATGGTTCATCAGCCACAGCTCAAGGAAACCCTAGCAACCTCTGGAGGAACCAGGACCGTTTTTAAGGCAGGGAAAAAGGGGCAGCTGCCCTGGGCCCTGTCATTGTTGTGGGGCCCAAAGCAGCTGCCTCATACTTGCCAACTATCCTGGTTTAAATTCCCTCATCCCTTGAGGTTTTAGTCCTGTTCTGTGTCCCAATATCTCAGTGTGAAGTGCTGCAACTAATGCTGCCCAGCTCTGCCCTATTGTGTAAGGATGACTCACCTGCAAACCCTGTGTTTACATGTAAATTACCGGCATTCATATGTAAACACGCAGAAATCATGTGCTGTAACCTCTAGCAACTAATCAGTGAGCCATAATGTGTGCTGTAAGCTCTAGCAACCAGTCAGTGAGCGATAATGATACACTGTAACCTCTGGCAACCAATCGCAATAGCTGCCTGATCTGATTCAGTAAACTGATTTTGAGTCTAGCTGCTATTTATTGTATGTCTCAGAGCAGGTGGAGAGCAAAACTGCATGGGGGGGGGGGGGGGCCCAAGAAAAGTTTTGCCCAGGGTCCAATCAATATTAAAGACGGCCCTGGGAGGAACCCTGGTTGAGAATGGCTGGTATAGAGTTCTTCTAATATTTAGACCCCTTTCACACTGGGGGGCATTTTGCAGGCGCTATAGCTTTAAAAATAGCGCCTGAATACCGCCCTAAAACAGCTGTTCGGGCTTTCACACTGGAGCGGTGCACTGGCAGGGAGTTAGAAAAAGTCCTGCCAGCAGCTTCTTTGGAGCGGTGAAGGAGCGGTGCATTCACCGCTCCTCCACATCAAAATCAATGCAGCAAAGAGACATCCCCAGACCAGTAAAGAGACATCCCCAGACCAGTAAAGAGACATCCCCAGACCAGTAAAGAGACATCCCCAGACCAGTAAAGAGATGGCCTCAGACCAGCAAAGAGACATCCCCAGACCAGTAAAGAGACATCCCCAGACCAGTAAAGAGACATCCCCAGACCAGTAAAGAGACATCCCCAGACCAGTAAAGAGACATCCCCAGACCAGTAAAGAGATGGCCTCAGACCAGCAAAGAGACATCCCCAGACCAGTAAAGAGACATCCCCAGACCAGTAAAGAGACATCCCCAGACCAGTAAAGAGACATCCCCAGACCCAGTAAAGAGACATCCCCAGACCAGTAAAGAGATGGCCTCAGACCAGCAAAGAGACATCCCCAGACCCAGTAAAGAGATGGCCTCAGACCAGCAAAGAAATTGCCTCAGACCAGTAGAGAGACAGCCCCATGTTTTTTTTAGGACAATGTAAATAAATAAATAAGAAAAAATATATTTTAAAAGCGCCCCCGTCCCCGCGTGCTCGCACAACAAAGAAAATGCATACATAAGTCGCGCCTGAAAATGTAAACGGTATTCAAATCACACATGTGAGATATCGTTGTGATCGCCAGAGTGAGAGCAATAATTCCAGACCTGCGCAATTTCAAAGCATGACATGTTTGGCATCTATTTACTCTGCGTAACATCATCTTTGACATTATACAAATTGGGCTAATTTTACTGTTTTGTTTTCTTTTAATTCATGAATGTGTCTCAAAAAAAAAAATGCGTTTGAAAGAGCGCTGTGCAAATACTCTGTGACATAAAATATTGCAACAATTGCCATTTTATTCTCTATGGTCTCATTAAAAAATAAATACATATATATATATATATATATTTATTTATTTTTTAATGAGACCATAGAGAATAAAATGGCAATTGTTGCAATATTTTATGCCACAGAGTATTTGCACAGCGCTCTTTCAAACGCATAAAAAAAAAAAGACACATTCATGAATTAAAAGTAAACAAAACAGTAAAATTAGCCCAATTGGTATAATGTCAAAGATGATGTTACGCAGAGTAAATAGATACCAAACATGTCATGCTTAGAAATTGCGCAGGTCTAGAATTATTGCTCTCACTCTGGCGATCACAACAATATCTTGCATGTGTGATTTGAATACCGTTTACATTTGCAGGCGCGACTTATGTATGCATTTTCTTTGTTGTGCGAGCACGCGGGGACGGGGGCGCTTTTAACCACTTGCTTACTGGGCACTTAAACACCCTTCCTGCCCAGACCAATTTTCAGCTTTCGGTGCTCTCACACTTTGAATGACAATTACTCAGTCATGCAGCACTGTACCCAAATGAATTTTTTGTCCTTTTTTTCCCACAAATAGAGCTTTCTTTTGGTGGTATTTGATCACCTCTGGGGTTTTTATTTTTTGCGCTATAAATGAAAAAAGACAGACAATTTTGAAAAAAAAACGCATATTTCTTTGTTTCTGTAACAGAATTATGCAAATTATTAATTTTTCTTCATAAATTTTGGCCACAATTTATACTGCTACATGTCTTTGGTAAAAATAACCCAAATTAGTGGATATTATTTGGTCTTTGTGAAAGTTAGAGAGTCTACAAGCTGTGGTGCGAATCGCACAAAATTGATCACATTTGATGTACTGGTGGCCTATCTCATTTCTTGTGACCCGAACAAGCCAGGAAAGTACAAATACCCCCCAAATGACCCCTTTTTGGAAAGTAGACATTCCAAGGTATTTAGTAAGAGGCATAGTGAGCTTTTTGATGTTGTCATTTTTTTCCCACAATTCTTTGCAAAATTAAGATTTTTCATTTTTTTCCCACAAAATTGTCATTGTAATAGGTTATTTCTCTCACATGGCATGTGTATACCACAAATGACACCCCCCAAAAAATTCTGCTACTCCTCCTGAGTATTACAATACCACATGTGTGGAACTTTTTCACAGCCTGGCCACATAGAGAGGCCCAACATGCAGGTAGCGCCATCATGTGTTCTAGGAACATAAATTACACATCTAACTTGTTGACTACTTATTACACTTTTGAAAGCCCTGGAGCACCAGGACAATGACACGTGGCACTGATGACAGATGGCACTGATACGTGGCACTGATGACACGTGGCACTGATGACAGATGGCACTAATATGTGGCACTGATGACACTTATACGTGGTACTGATGACACGTGGCACTGATGACAGATGGCACTGATACGTGGCACTGATGACACTTATACGTGGCACTGATGACACGTGACACTGATGACAGATGGCACTAATATGTGGCACTGATGACAGATGGCACTTATACGTGGCACTGATGACACGTGGCACTTATACGTGGCACTGATGACACGTGGCACTAATACGTGGCACTGATGACACGTGGCACTAATACGTGGCACTGATGACAGATGGCACTAATACGTGGCACTAATACGTGCCACCGATGACAGATGGCACTAATACGTGGCACCGATCACGCGTGCCACTGATGACAGATGGCACTGATAAGTGGCATTGATGACATGTGACACTGACCACAGATGGCACGTGACACTGACAGGTGGCACTGATGACAAATGGCACTGATACGTGGCACTGATGACAGATGGCACTAATATGTGGCACTGATGACAGATGGCACTAATATGTGGCACTGATGACATGTGGTACTGATGACAGATGGCACTTATACGTGGCACTGATGACAGATGGCACTGGGGACAAATGGCACTGACAACAGGTGGCACTGGGGACAGATAGCACTAACAGGTGGCACTGGGGGCAGGTAGCACTGGGGGGGATGGCACTGGGGCGGATGGCACTGGGGCGGATGGCACTGGGGCAGGATGGCACTGGGGCGGATGGCACTGGGGCAGGATTGCACTGGGGCGGATGGCACTGGGGCAGGATGGCACTGGGGCAGGATGGCACTGGGGGAGGATGGCACTTTTTTTACTTTTTTTTTTTTACACTTACGGCGCTGCAGCCGTTCATCTCTCCCCTCTCACATGCTGTCTGTGTGAGGAGGGAGAGCGGCGCTGAGAGATGATCTCATATATTTACATATGAGATCATCTCACATTAGACACGCCGATCGTGCTGTAAACGGCCGCTGTGATTGGCCGTTTACAGCGATCTGTGTTTGCCTGTCTCCGGGAGACATGGCAAACACAGAACTTCCCCGATGCGCGCCCACGGCGGCGCGCATTGCGGAAGTAAACAACAGGACGTCCAGGGAGGGCCACCCGGATGAAAGCCCCTGCTCTACGGCCGTCATTCGGCTATAGGGCGGGCGTGAGGTGGTTAAAATATTTTTTTTCTTATTTATTTATTTACATTGTCCTAAAAAAAAAAATATGGGGCTGTCTCCTTACTGGTCTGAGGAAATTTCTTTATATAATATCTGGTGGTCCTAAATAATTTTCTAGCAAAAAATAGAAGGGGTTATAAACCAGCCAGTACCCCCTCTGGGAGTAACAATCTGCAGTGTCTGCAATTGTATTGTTTAAATGCTCGAAGGGCCATCCATATGTCGGTGGAGAAGAGAGGACAGTTCCCATAGCCTAAAACCATTTTTCAAACATTTTATTCTTAAAACACTCACATTTTAATGTGTATCCAGTGACACAAGTTGTAAACGTATAATCCTAAAACCAGTCATCACATCCAAATCCTCTCCCTACGCGTTTCTGGGAAATGCTGCACACCTGGAGGGAGAGGTGTTCATCAACAGATGTTGTGTCTAAAATGCTCTGGTGTCAACAGTGTAAGAAGTATGGCCTACTGATTATAGAGTGTTAACCGGACAAGTGCTCTGCTTGCTTCTAAGTCTGGCATATCACCTTAATGCTGAATTCACGCGACCGCCACCCCTGCCTATGGTTTAGGGATCAGCGAGTTCCACAGTGTCCCCACTAGAGCACACCAAGCCCTGCCCACACGCTGACCCATTATCAGGAAGGATAATAAAAAGAAGGAAGGCGAAATAAGGGGAATATTGGCATACCTTAACTTTGCTGACCCATTCTTGGGGATGCTAGGAAATAAAAAGGAAAAGAGGAAAGAGAGCAAAGATGGAAAAGAGGGTGGAAGAAAGCATGGAAGGAAGAGGAGGGAGAAAGGAGGGAAAAAGGGAAGGTATACTGACATAACTTTACCATGCTGGCCCATGTTTGGGACCAAAGGAAGGAAGACGGGAAACAAAAGGAGGGAGGAAGGAAGGAAGGAAAGAATGAAGGGAGGGAGGAAGGGAGGGAAGATGGAAAGAAGGAAAAAAGATCAATGCAGGAGGGGAAAGCAGAGAAGGAAGGAAGGCGGCCGAGGGAAGGAAGGTAGGAAGAGGTGGGGGACCTAGGGAAGGAGTAAGTGGGAGGGGGAAGGAAAGAAGGAAGATAGGGATGGAAGGAGGTAGTGGGTAGGAGGGAAAGATGGAAGGCAGGAAGGAGGAAAAGATATAAAGCAGAAAGGAATAACGGCAAACTTTGAGCCTGATAAACCCTTCTTCAAGTGCTACAAAGGAAGAGAGTAAGGAGAGAACGAGGGCAGAAAAGTGGAAGGAAGGAAGGAAGGAAGGAAGGAAGGAAGGAAGGAAGGAAGGAAGGAAGGAAAGACCCCTTCCTAGGATGCTAGGAAAAAAGAAGGAAGGAAGGATTTATAGAAGGAAGGTGTGAAGGGTGGAAGAAAGCAAGGAAGGAAGAGGAGAAAGAAAAGAAGGAAAGAGGTGAGGAATATTGACATACTGTAACTTGACCATGCTGACTCATGCTTGTGATGAAAGGAAGGAAGGAAGGAAGGAAGGAAGGAAGGAAGGAAGGAAGGAAGGGGAAAAAAGGCATACCTTAACTCTGCTGACCCATTCTTGGGATACAAGGAAGAAAGGAAGAAAAGAAGGAAGGATGGATAATAGAAAGAAGGAGAAAGAAAAGTGGAGGGAGAACAGATGGAAAGAGGGAAGGAATGTTGATATAACTTGACCATGCTGATGTATGCTTGGTATGAAAGGAAGGAAGAAAGAGAAGGAAGGAAGGAAGGAAGGAAGGAAGAGAAGGAAGGAAGGGAAAGGAAGGAAGAAAAGGAAGAAAGAGAAGAAATGGGAAGGAAGAGAAGGAGAGAAGAAACGGGAAGGAAGGAAGGAAGAGAAGAAATGGGAACAAAGGAAGAGAAGAAATGGGAAGGAAGGAAGAGAAGAAGGAGAGAAGAAACGGGAAGGAAGGAAGGAAGGAAGAGAAGAAATGGGAACAAAGGAAGAGAAGAAATGAGAAGGAATGAAGAGAAGGAAGGAAGGAAGAGAAGGAAGGGAAAGGAAGGAAGGAAGGAAGAGAAGAAACAGAAAGGAAGGAAGAGAAGGAAGAGAAGAAATGGGAAGGAGGGAAGAGAAGGAAGGAAGAGAAGGAAGGAAGAGAAGGAAGGGAAAGGAAGGAAGTAGAAGAAATGGGAAGGAAGGAAGAGAATAAGGGAAGGAAGGAAGGAAGAGAAGGAAGGAAGGGGGTTTCTTATAATCCTGGTGGCAGCATCTTATTCCGTGCTCCTTGCTGTGACGTACAGTACAGGATCTCTGACAGGTACTCTTTAGGAAGTTAAATAAGTAACTCTTCTGTTACAGAACTTTCTTCCCCTCCTCAGCCCAGTAAGCCAACAATTAGAGGGAATGCACACTCTGTATCCAGCCTATTAATCAGCAGCCTCTATTTCTTCACAGCAGATTAACAGAAGAGTAAATTCTCTCTTTGAACAGCCCCAGGATCCTCCGCCCTCCCCCCACGCCGTGACCCGGTACACCAGAATCTCTGCAATATATAAACTCAGCACAGTAACTTTAATTAACTGTCAGGAGTCACATCTCGCCATTGTGCTCTACATTGATCATAATAAGCAATTTACCAAATAACGAGTGTACAACAGCAACAGCAACAGTATTAATTAATGACAATTAATTATTAATACTAGAAAAACTTAATTATCTTTTATCTGCAGGTGTTACCTCTCGGCGCGGCGGGGAAGGCTTTAAAGATGATTCTGGAACATTCCCCTTAGAATTCCTATTGTTTTACATACCTAATTAGTCTTTCCTCGTCCGTATGGCTCTCTCGCTCGGCATAGTGTCGGCGCTCATCGCCGCCATGGCGGCATTTAATGAGTCCTCCGTCTGAGATCCCAGCCCCGCTACAGGATTTATTATTTGCATAAGACAACTTTTGTTTGCCCGTCCTAAGCTGTAATTTGAGTTTCTAAAGAAATTTGTTACTCACCATGGAGAAAAACGACTGTGAGATGGTTTTAACGGAAGCTTATTTAAAAAAAAAGAAAAAACTAATTTCTATAAATGGTTGCAAATTGATATTTTGCTGTTAGAATATTAATATTTGGCCTATTTATAAGCAGTAGACCCAAGTGAAGGATGAGCTACTGGGGACCAAAACAGGAGCCATTGCCAACCGTGCAACAGACAGCCATGTCCCACAAAGATGACCACCATGGAGATGACCAAGTGCCCAATTGACATGCGGTTCATCCTTTTGTCCAGTAAACAATACAGCAAAGTTAATGAACTGCCCCCAAATGCTGACTGGACACTGAAGGATAAGCAGAACACTGATAAGGTAATCACTCTGCTCACTCATCCTTCTTCTCCTGTATGTAGAGATGAGTGAACTTCCGAAATGCTTGACAGGCCGTGGTTTGAGGGAACCTATTAATAGTTTGCAAACCTCTGAAATTCAGAATTTCCAAAACAGAAGTCGCTTTAATGTTAATAAAAATTCAAATCAGGCAGTTATTATAGAGTATAAAAAGAGCAAAAATTGTGCAAAATGGCGTCAGAGGCTCCTGGCAAGATGAGATGATGGGGCTAATCAACAGACTGGATTCTGGGTATGGCAGGTTTTTCATAGTTGCATGGTTCAGCTTGGATCAATATATCTATGTATGTGCCATACCTGTGCAATCTTTGTGGAGGCTAGAAATCTCTTTAGTAGGCACTGCTACTACACTGCTACAATGATCCAATGCTAGATCTGGGCCCCAACATACTGGCCAGCAGAAAAGGGGTTTATAGTGATAGTTACATGGTTCAGCTTGGATCAATATACTGTATGTACTGTATCTATGTGCCATACCTGTGCAATCTTTGTGGAAGCTAGAAATCTCTTTAGTAGACACTGCTACTACACTGCTACAACGATCCAATGCTAGATCTGGGCCTCAACATACTGGCCAGCAGAAAAGAGGTTTATAGTGATAGTTACATGGTTCAGCTTGGATCAATATATGTATGTATGTGCCATACCTGTTCAATCTTTGTGGAAGCTAGAAATCTCTTTAGTAGACACTGCTACTACACTGCTACAATGATCCAATGCTAGATCTGGGCCCCAACATACTGGCCAGCAGAAAAGGGGTTTATAGTGATAGTTACATGGTTCAGCTTGGATCAATATATGTATGTATGTGCCATACCTGTGCAATCTTTGTGGAAGCTAGAAATCTCTTTAGTAGGCACTGCTACTACACTGCTACAACGATCCAGTGCTAGATCTGGGCCCCAACATACTGGCCAGCAGAAAAAGGGTTTATAGTGATTGCAAAGATTCTGATAAAAAAAAAAAAAAGAAAGAAAAAACACGTTATACTTGCCTGCTTAATGCAATGATTTTGCACAGAGCAGCCCCAATCCTTATTTTTTCGGGTCCCCGGCCGGTGATCCTAGCCCCTCCCCCCTGCGGAATGCCCCTACAGACTATATATATATATATATATATATATATATATATATATATATATATATATATATACACGGGGGGATGAGGGGGGACAGGCACACAGGGGGGAATCAGTTGTGGGCAACCCACAGAGGAGGATCAGTGTGCCGTTATGAGATGGGAGAAAAATTACAGAACAATGCACTGTGTCTCTCCCTCCAGCCGCTGAAAGCCGGCGGGGGGGGGGGGGGGGGGAAACTGCTTTTAGCCACTGGAGAGACACAGACACGGTGGATTGTTCTGTAATTGTCCTCCCATCCCGTCCCACTGCACCAATTCCCCTGCTGTCTGGGCCCTATGTGTGCCCGAGCACCCTACAGGAGGCCTGATGGTTCCCCCCTACTGGTGGCCCTGTCTGATGGTATGGCATGATGGATAATTATCTGCCTGTATTTCTCAACATTTTTCAAATTTTGACTCACCAGTCCAGAGCACCCGCTGCCATTTTCCTGCACCCCGGCTCCTATGTTTTCCTGCATAGTTATGTCGTTTAGCATTGTTTCCACCTCATAAGATTTTTGGCTGCAATTCTTCAATGAAGACCACTTCTGGCCAGACTTCTCCGGACAGTAGGTGGGGGTACCTGGGTCCCACTGGTTTCCACCAGTTCTGTGCTGATTAATGCTCAGAGTCTTTATGGGGGGCATTTGAGTCGGGGGGAATTGGGTGGTGGGGGGCAAAGATTGGTGCTGAGAAGGGAATTTCAACGGGGGGGGCAGATTGGTCCTGGGAGGAGGGTGAATTTATGCTTAGGGGGTAAGCATGCAGATTAATGCTCAGAGTATTTATGGGGGGGGGGGGGCATTTGAGCCGGGGGCAATTGGGTGGTGGGGGGAAAAGATTGGTGCTGAGATGGGGATTTCAACAGGGGGGCAGATATGTACTGGGAGGAGGGTGAATTTATGCTTAGGTGGTATGCATGCAGATTAATGCTCAGAGTCTTTATGGGGGGGGGGGCATTTGAGCCAAGGGCAATTGGGTGGTGGGGGGCAAAGATTGGTGCTGAGAGGGGGATTTCAACAGGGAGCAGATTTGTACTGGGAGGAGAGTGAATTTATGCTTAGGTGGTATGCATGCAGATTAATGCTCAGAGTCTTTATGGGCGGCATTTGAGCCGGGGAATTGGGTGGTGAGGGGCAAAGATTGGTGCTGAGAGGGGGATTTAACCAGGGGGGGGCAGATTTGTACTGGAAGGAGGGTGAATTTATGCTTAGGGGGTATGCATGCAGATTATTGCTCAGAGTCTTTATGGGGGGGGGGGGCATTTGAGATGGTGCAATTGGGTGGTGGGGGGGCAAAGATTGGTGATGAGAGGGGGTTTAGGGGAGACTTAGCGCTGGAAGGGGGGTTTTGAAGTGGGGGGATGTGTACTAGGAGGGGAAATTTTAGGGGTAAAGGATGTGCGCTAGGAGGGGTGAATTTTTTTATGGGGGGGCATTTGAGCTGGGGCAATTGGGTGGTGGGGGGAAAAGATTGGTGCTGAGAGGGGGATTTCAACAGGGAGGGCAGATTAGTATTGGGAGGAGGGTGAATTTATGCTTAGGGGGGTATGCATGCAGATTATTGCTCAGAGTCTTTATGAGGGGGGGGGGCATTTGAGATGGGGCAATTGGGTGGTGGGGGGGCAAAGATTGGTGCTGAGAGGGGGATTTCAACAGGGGGGCAGATTTGTACTTAGTAGGAGGGTGAATTTATGCTTAGGGGGGTATGCATGCAGATTAATGCTCAGAGTCTTTGTGGGGGGGGGGGATTTTTGGTGACACATAATGCTCATACATCTTGAAGGGTGGGGGGGGGGGCACAGCTTGGCATGTTCGCCCTGGCCTTGTCCCAGTGTCCCATGATGTAAGGTCCCCCATCAGATAGTGTCCGCTGTGTACTGCGCATGCGCAGTACACAGCAACACAGATTCCGAAAATAGCCGAGGATGAACGGCGCCTGCGCCGCGAGTCCAGGTTCTAGCCCCACCATCCAAGTGGACATAGAGTAGGAATAAAAAAGAGCCGAGTGCAGCGAGGCCGAGCCCGAAGCGTGGCGAGCTAAGCTCGCCCGTCAGGGGCCCTCTAATTTTCACAACCCTATGTCCGCTTGGATGGTGGGGCTACCACCTCCACTCACGGCGCAGGCGCCGTTCAGCTTCGGAGATTTTCCGAAGCTTCTTCTGCCCAGTACTGCGCATGCGCAGTACGGGGCGGACACTATATGATGGCAGGACACTATCTGCCAGAACACCGACACTGGGTGAGAGAGTGTGGTGTCGTTTCCAAAGTCAGGAGATCTGAGAACAGGAGACCCGAGAGAATAGCGACTCCTTTGGGGGCGGAAGCAATACACAGTTTTTACTACTCTAAGTGGATATTATATGTATTTTCATAAGAAACGATAATCCATCGAGAGAACAATTTCCCTTCCTATTAGATGGCATTAAGGCGACATCCGGCAATCCTCTATATTAAAAGCACTCTGGGAAGAAACACGACCCTTCATATACTCCTACACTCCATGACCCTTCATATACTCCTCAACATAAAGATAAATGGTTTAGGGATTTTCATTACATTTACCAGGAAAACAACATCTTAAACCATTTGAAGCTCACAATACGTACAAATACAGCGCCTATGAAAAAGTATTCATACCCCTTGAAACTCTCTACATTTTGTCATGTTACAACCAAAAAAATACGTAAATGTTTTTTATTGGGATTTTATGTGATAGACCAACACAAAGTGGCACATAATTGTGAAGTGGAAGGAAAATGATAAATGGTTTTTAACATTTTTTTTACAAATAAATATGTGAAAAGTGTGGGGGGTACATTTGTATGGCGCCCCCCGGAGTCAATACTTTGTAGAACCCCCTTTCTCTGCAATTACAGCTGCAAGTCTTTTTGGGGATGTCTCTACCAGCTTTGCACATCTAGAGAGGACATTTCTGCCCATTCTTCTTCTGTGCAAAATATCTCAAGCTCTGTCAGATTGGATGGAGAGCGTCTGTGATCAGCAATTTTCAAGTCTTGCCACAGATTGTCAATGGGATTTAGGTCTGGACTGTGACTGGGCCATTCCAACACATGAAGATGCTTTGATCTAAACCAGTGATTCTCAAACAGGGTTCCTCCAGAGGTTGCGTTCCTTCAGCATTGGGCAATTTCTGACCCCCAGATCAGTTCCAACTGACACCATTGATCTTTTTTCGCTATCTGTAAGGAGGTAGAATTCCCAATGACCACAAGCTGTAAGGACCACCCCTCTCACTGACCATCACACTAATGCCGCGTACACACGGTCGAACTGTATGACGTACTTAGTCCGTCATACAATCCGACGGACAATCCGGCGTACTTTCTACTGAACGGACTTGACCACACACGGATACACAAACAGTCCGACGAAAGCTTGCGCGATGACGTGTACAGCACGTACGACGGGACTAGAAATAGGAAGTCCAAGACACAGCAAAGCCCTGTAAATCCTTTCTGGGCATGCGCCATTCTTAGTCCGTCGGACTAGCATACTGACGACCATATTGTCCACTGAAACCAAAGTACGACGGAAAGATTTTTGGAAAAACCGAATTTTCTAGTACTCCGGACTGCACGCTGAAAAAGTGCGCTGAAGCCCACACACGAGCGGATTGTCCGTTGAAATGTGTTTCAACGGACTAAGTACGTCATACAATTCGACCGTGTGTACGCGGCATAATGTATCATTAGTTGTAGATTTATAATTTTTAGCAGGTGGTTCCCCAAGACCGGAGAACTATTTTAAGGGTTCCTCTGTGTTGAAAAGGTTGAGAAAGGCTGATGTAAACCATTCCATTGTAGCTCTGGCTGGATGTTTCGGGTCGTTGTCCTGCTGGAAGGTGAACCTCCGCCCCGGTCTCAAGTCTTTTGTAGACTCTAATGCCCCATACACACTATCAGATTTTCTGCTGATTTTTTTCCTTCAGGTTTACCAAAACCATGTAGTGCAAGGGCCTGCCTGATTGCATACAGTTTGACCTCATATTACATGGTTTTCGGTAAATCTGAAGGAAAAACTGATAGTGTGTATGGGGCTTAACAGGTTTTCTTCTAAGATTGTCCTGTATTTGGCTCCATCCATCTTCCCATCAACTCTGACCAGATTCCCTGTCCCTGCTGAAGAAAAGCATCCCCACAACATGGTCCTGCCACCACCATGTCTCACGGTGGGGATGGTGTGTTCAGGGTGATGTGCAGTCTTCGTTTTCTGCCACACATAGCGTTTTGCCTTTAGACCAAAAAGTTAATTTTTGGTCTCATCTGACCAGATCACCTTCTTCCACATGTTTGCTGTGTCCCCCACATGGCTTCTCCCAAACTGCAAACTGGACTTCTTATGACTTTCTTTCACCAATGTCTTTTTTCTTGTCACTCTTCCATAAAGGGCAGATTTGTGGAGAGACGACTAATAGTTGTCCTGTGGACAGATTCTCCCCCCTGAGCTGTGGATCTCTGCAGCTCCTCCAGAGTTACCATGGACCTCTTGGCTCTTCTCTGATGAATGCTCTCCTTGCCCGGCTGGTCAGTTTAGGTGGGCGGCCATGTCTTGGTAGGTCTGCAGTTGTGCCATACTCTTTCCATTTTCCGATGATGGACTGAACAGAGCTCCGTGAGATGATCAAAGCTTGGGATATTTTTTATAACCTGTATAACTGGGGGGTGGGTTGCGCTATGGATCCTTAAGAGTGAATGTAGAAAGGAAAAGAAAAGAAAAGTTAAAAGGTAAGAGCAGCCTCTATTGATTTCCACCCACGGGTGGAACGATGCAAAGACAAAGGGGGGTAATAGATATGGCGCTTATACCTATATGTGGGGACTAGTAGTGTGTTGGTGTATAAAAATGTATTGTATTGTATAGGTCAATTTTCACATGTGTGGCAATATATAATTCTTAAAGTGCTGACTAATTTTGGGCCAAAGTGTATATAATATATATTTTCCAGCGTGCTGGTTCAAAACCCAAAATTTTAAAATTAAATGAAAATTAAATAAAAATACAATAAACTCAAAGTGCACGCCAATGGCAACAGGTTACAATGTAGCAAACCATATAACTTATTACTCTAAATAGCAATATGCAGTTATTAAAGTGTTAATCTAAATGGCAATATGCAGTTATTAAAGTGCGCGTGCAAATAAATTCTTACAGACCTATAGGTGAAGACTAATTGTGATAGCTGGTGGATTAGTCGTGAAAAAAGAATATTAAAGTATATTACGTATACTGTGGTGCCAAACTATAATAAATAAACATATATGAAATATCACGGTGGTAGCATAAACTGGTCTGATAGTGATGCTTTACATAAATTAGTATAAAATTAATAAAAATTAAAAATTAAAATACCATCTACATGAAGCATAAATGTGCTAAAATGATAAAACACAGAAAAATTAAATAAAATTAAAAAATCCAAAAAAAAAAAAAAAACGTGCAAAATTAGTGCAAGAAAATGTGCAAACAATGCAGGCAAATTTTAAACATTGGACGTGATGGAGCAAGTCTCTATTGGGTGGCGGAAAAAACCGCAGGTGCAGAAAAGGAGGGGGGTGATGTTTTCCAACTGTGTTCTTCACATTCGGTGGCTTAAAAGGGTGTTAAAATTATTATGCTCTCACCAGAAGGAGGACCCCATCCGGGGTGGATCAACATTCACAATATTAGCTATTGTGCGGCTCTCTGGCTTCCTTCCACTTTAAAGATTAGGGATCCCTCGTTCCTCCGTGAGTAGCAATAAGCCCCGTTTATATGGAGTAGAGAAGAGGCACAACCATAGTGTGATACCGTTTTTAAAGAATTTTATTGCAGAAAATAGTTAAAAAATTACTCACAAACAACTGGTTTAAAAGTGCGGTGTGTACAGCTTTTAAAATTCCCGCTGTTGCAATCTCCGTCTGAGCTCGAGGTGTACGCTGCCTGGCCACGCCCTACGCGTTTCGTCACATGGACGTCATCTGGAGCGGCCATTTTCGTACACCTTTCCTGTTTTATAGGGTGTATTGTGCCTGTTGCGCATGCGCGATCAATCGGCGCCATTTTAAGTGAGGGAAATGCCCTCTTACACATGTACTGCTCGACAAGCACTATACGCCAGGGGAATGGAGACGCTGCAACGAAAACAATATCGGACGTATATCGAACCTTATACATAATAAAATAAACTACAGATATATACTGACATTTGTACCGGCATATAAAATAAAGAAAGCGGATGGTATTAGATGTGAAGGAAGCAGATGGTATTAAATATGTGTAGTTTCAAAATAGAAGTGGGGAAGGTTAGGTATGTTATACTTGTTCATAGTGAGTGAAATGAAGGAAAAAAGTTGGAAATTAACAGGGATCAAAATAAAAAGTGTAAAGTGAAAAGACTCATGATAATAGTATATATATACTAGTGAGAGAGTTATTACTGAAAAAGATGTTATAATCCGAGCGAAAATCCAGGTATAATAGGTATATCATAAAATATGGGAAATGTATAAGAGGAATATGTATAAAATATATATAAGAAAAATTGTATATAAAAAATATATATATATAAGAAAAAATAATAAAATAATAAAAATAAAAATAATATAAAAATGAGAAAAAGACACTACAAAATGGGAAGAAAAGGGGAGAAATGTATATATTGGGAACCGTAAAAAATTTTTTTTGAGAACCGGAAAATTTTAAAACCGAAAAATTCAGAAAAATTTAAAATTGCAAGGGGGAGTGGATATGGAAGGGCTTACTTTGCCAGGGGTATGTGTTGATCTAGTTGTATATGTGAAAAATTCTTTTGTGCTTATATAGAGCATTAGCGAGCTTTGTTAAAGGGGGGGGATCTTACAGAGACCTTCAGCCTTATTCACAAAATTCTTGAATAATTGCTGTATTAGAGGAGATGTCAAAAAATATCAAAAATTATCAAAAAATGCCAAAAAAAATTTTTTATATTAAAATGGAATAGTATAAAAATGGAATAGTATAAAAATAAAGAGAAGTAATGCGTATATGTAAGCAAAGTTGAATGAAGATTAGTGGATAGTATAATAGTCATGGTGGATATCCGTGTGGACCTTGATATGACAAATGGTATATTGAAGTCCCGGTAAAAGTCGGGAGCTCAGATAAAATCAGTGGTATTATCTTATGCGTGGTGTGATAAAATTTGCTGATTGGTGGGATGTGTTATATTCTCTCTGCTCAGTCCACATGAATTAAAAAATAGTTAAAAAATAGTTAAAAATAAGTTAAAAAATGGTTAAAAGTTAGTTAAAAAACAGTTGAGGTCCAGGTCTACATTCATTCCTCTAGGGTGTAGCGTATCTAAGTTAAAAATCCACTTAGTTTCATTCTGTGAAATCTTAATAGTCATATCTTCACCTCGCCAGTGTCCTTTGACCTTGTCAATGGCATAGAAGGTCATTTGTTTAGGGTCTTGATTATGGAATTCTTTAAAATGTCTCGAGACACTATGTTTCTCATACCCTATTTTAATATTTTTGATGTGTTCTCTTATCCTTTCATGTAGTTCGCGTGTTGTCCTTCCTACATACTGTTTGTGACAGGGGCACTCTAAAACGTATGTCACATGAGTGCTTTTGCAGGAAATTAATTCTTTTATCGAGAATTCTCTCCCGTTCGTGGTGGAGGTGAATTTAGTAGTTTTCCTATGTGTCTGCTTACTTCTGCGGCAAGGTAGGCATTGCCCACATTTGAAGAACCCTTTTAGGTGTTTGCTGATCTTAATGTTGCGTGGAGGATCAATTGTATTCTTGACAATTTTACTTCTCAGGTTGGGGGCTCTTCTATAGATGAATGCTGGGTTGTTAGGTAAAATTTGTTTTAGCACATCATCGGTTTTCAAAATGGACCAATGTTTCTTTATGATTTTTTCCACTTCCTTGTGCTGTCTGCTGAACCCCGTGAGGAAGGCTGTCTCTATATTCTTATTTTTCTTACCAATTGCTTTGTTTTCTATTAGTTTTTTCCTCTCCATTTTAGTTACGATATCTTTGAGTGCCCTCAGATAGGGCTCTTTATACCCCTTATGTATAAATCTTTTGATAATGGTTTCCGCTTGTTTATCAAAGTCCTCTTTTTTGGTACAATTTCTATATATTCTTAGGAGTTGTCCCTTGGGTATATTGCCAATCCATTTAGGATGGTGGCAACTAGAAGTGGGTATGTAGGCATTTCGGTCTGTGGTTTTGAAGAAGGTTCTTGTACCTAGATGACCTTCCGTTTTGAAGATTTGCAGATCTAAGTAATCAATGCTGTGGATATCCCATTTGCCGGTAAATGTGATTCCATAGATATTGTTATTTATTTCTTCCAGAAAGGACTCTAATTCTGTCTGAGATCCGCCCCATATGATTAAAATGTCATCTATGTATCTTTTATACATTTTAAGGTGCTTTCTGGGTGTTCCATAAATTTGTTCCTCCTCCCAATGGTCTAGGAAAAGATTCGCCACACTGGGTGCATATTTTGCGCCCATCGCTACTCCCTTAGTTTGTGCGTAGTATTTACCTTTGTACCAGAAGTGATTGTGGCTCATCGCCAGCTCTAATCCTTCCAATATATAATTTATTTGTGCGTGTTTTAATTCTGATTTATTGTGGAGAGCCCACTCCACTGCATTTAGGCCATCTTTTTGTCTGATGTTGGTGTATAGGGAGTTGACGTCAATTGTAACTAGTAAATCCTGGTCTTCTATTTTAATATTCTCCAACTCCTTTAGTAGTTGTCTGCTGTCCTTCAGATAGGATTTCCCTTTTGTTACTAATGGTTGTAAATATCCGTCTATATAGGCTCCCAATCTAGAAAATACGGAGTCTATTCCGCTTACTATTGGTCTTCCGGGAGGTTGCGTTTGGCTTTTGTGGATTTTTGGGACATAATAAATAACTGGAGTTTTCGGTGCATTGGGTGTTAGATACCTTGCCTCTTTTTTGTTCAGGATCCCTTTAGATAGACCCTTTTGGGTATATTTATGCAGTTTCTTATTGTATTCTTCCTTAGGGTTCTTCTTTAGTTGTTTATAGGTGTTAGGAATGTTGAGGAGGTTGGACATCTCTTGTTCATAGTCAGTCTTGTTGAGAATAACTAGTCCTCCTCCTTTATCGGCCGGTCTGATGACTATATCCCTATTCTTCTCCAATTGTTTGATGTGTTTCCAGATCCCCTTCTTCTTGGAAGGTTTGATTGTTAATGCCCTGATGTCTTTTTCCACCATTTTTTTAAAAACCTTTATACCCTCATTCTGTGGTTGGTTCGGATTAAAAGTTGAGTTGTTTCTTAGTGTTGAATGTCTATAACTAGAACTAGATTCTTCTTCCACTTTCCCTGCATTTTTTGTGTTAGCAAAATATTTTTTAATGTTTAATTTTCTGACGAATTTTTGTACATCAATGAAAGTTTCGAATTTGTCCAGATCTTTGTCTGGAGCGAATTTTAGCCCTAAATCCAATATTTTTAGTTCATCTTCGTTGAAGGTTGCATTACTCAGGTTGTAAATACCTTCTCCTAGTATTCTCGCCTTCTTTTTCTTGACACCTCCTCTCTTTCCCCTCTTGCGCTTTCTTCTGCCCATCTTGGTGGTCTGTACTCCCTTCTCTGGTTCTCTTGGTAGTCCTGATGTTCTAGATGTTCCATCCTCGTATTCCCTGGGTCCGACCATCTGGGGTTCCATCCGTTTCTTCTGAATTGGTCTTGATGTTGGCTTCTTATTGGATACCGGAACGGTCTCCATCCTCCTCTTGGCCCAAATGGGGGGTTCCTCGGGGGTCTGTATCCTTGGCCCCTGTATAAAAAATCCCTTTGGTACCTGCCTTGGGATGGGGTGGTTTGGGGGTATCTTCTAAGAGGGGAGTACCTGTTCTGGTGTCTTGGTATGCTGTGTAGGTCTGGTTCACGTTGTAGTGGTCCTCTGGGAGTGTTCCATTCTCCTCTGTTCTGGTATCTACTATTATTTGTTTCTGGCCTTCTGTAATTTGGTGTATTTGGTACCCTAATTCTTTCTATCCTGTTGGGTGTGGGAGTGGGTGGTTGCCATGTTTCTTCTGTTCCATTCGGTTGGTCTTCTTCTGAATCCTCACCCATAGAAATGTTGTTGTCCTCTTCTATATATGTGGCGTCCGTTTGCCACTTATAGACTTGTTGATTTTTATAATCGAGTACATCCCTCCGAAACTTTTTCTGTTTCTTTTGTTGTATCTCTTTATCATACTTTTTGATCATTTCTTGTAAGTTTTTTTCTTTCTCTTTGTATTCATTTGTGTTAATATGTGGTGATAGTTGGTCTTTGATTATTGAGATTTCCGTCTCAATATTTTTGAGTTTGACCTGCCTCCTAAGTACGATTTTTTGTAAGAGTAAGGTTTCGCTTTCATTGAAGAATTTGTACCAGTCCTCCATCAGATGTTTATCGTTAAGAGCATCGTTAGGGGAGACATCCCATCTTAGCCTTCTTGGAGTGATCTTTTCAGAGATGTACATTTCTAGGATGGCTATGTCCCACCATACTCTTAATTGTTTTTCTAGGCTGTGTTTGAGTTGTTTGAACAAACTATCTAGGTCTTGCTTAATGGCTACATTTTCTTGGTTAAAAATTTCCATTATATTAATTGCTCTGCTTTCAATATATTTAAAGAGGTCCATTGCTGCAACCCAATATAGGGAGTCAGTAGAGGCTCCGAATATAAAGATGTATAACTGGGGGGTGGGTTGCGCTATGGATCCTTAAGAGTGAATGTAGAAAGGAAAAGAAAAAGAAGATACCCCCAAACCACCCCATCCCAAGGCAGGTACCAAAGGGATTTTTTATACAGGGGCCAAGGATACAGACCCCCGAGGAACCCCCCATTTGGGCCAAGAGGAGGATGGAGACCGTTCCGGTATCCAATAAGAAGCCAACATCAAGACCAATTCAGAAGAAACGGATGGAACCCCAGATGGTCGGACCCAGGGAATACGAGGATGGAACATCTAGAACATCAGGACTACCAAGAGAACCAGAGAAGGGAGTACAGACCACCAAGATGGGCAGAAGAAAGCGCAAGAGGGGAAAGAGAGGAGGTGTCAAGAAAAAGAAGGCGAGAATACTAGGAGAAGGTATTTACAACCTGAGTAATGCAACCTTCAACGAAGATGAACTAAAAATATTGGATTTAGGGCTAAAATTCGCTCCAGACAAAGATCTGGACAAATTCGAAACTTTCATTGATGTACAAAAATTCGTCAGAAAATTAAACATTAAAAAATATTTTGCTAACACAAAAAATGCAGGGAAAGTGGAAGAAGAATCTAGTTCTAGTTATAGACATTCAACACTAAGAAACAACTCAACTTTTAATCCGAACCAACCACAGAATGAGGGTATAAAGGTTTTTAAAAAAATGGTGGAAAAAGACATCAGGGCATTAACAATCAAACCTTCCAAGAAGAAGGGGATCTGGAAACACATCAAACAATTGGAGAAGAATAGGGATATAGTCATCAGACCGGCCGATAAAGGAGGAGGACTAGTTATTCTCAACAAGACTGACTATGAACAAGAGATGTCCAACCTCCTCAACATTCCTAACACCTATAAACAACTAAAGAAGAACCCTAAGGAAGAATACAATAAGAAACTGCATAAATATACCCAAAAGGGTCTATCTAAAGGGATCCTGAACAAAAAAGAGGCAAGGTATCTAACACCCAATGCACCGAAAACTCCAGTTATTTATTATGTCCCAAAAATCCACAAAAGCCAAACGCAACCTCCCGGAAGACCAATAGTAAGCGGAATAGACTCCGTATTTTCTAGATTGGGAGCCTATATAGACGGATATTTACAACCATTAGTAACAAAAGGGAAATCCTATCTGAAGGACAGCAGACAACTACTAAAGGAGTTGGAGAATATTAAAATAGAAGACCAGGATTTACTAGTTACAATTGACGTCAACTCCCTATACACCAACATCAGACAAAAAGATGGCCTAAATGCAGTGGAGTGGGCTCTCCACAATAAATCAGAATTAAAACACGCACAAATAAATTATATATTGGAAGGATTAGAGCTGGCGATGAGCCACAATCACTTCTGGTACAAAGGTAAATACTACGCACAAACTAAGGGAGTAGCGATGGGCGCAAAATATGCACCCAGTGTGGCGAATCTTTTCCTAGACCATTGGGAGGAGGAACAAATTTATGGAACACCCAGAAAGCACCTTAAAATGTATAAAAGATACATAGATGACATTTTAATCATATGGGGCGGATCTCAGACAGAATTAGAGTCCTTTCTGGAAGAAATAAATAACAATATCTATGGAATCACATTTACCGGCAAATGGGATATCCACAGCATTGATTACTTAGATCTGCAAATCTTCAAAACGGAAGGTCATCTAGGTACAAGAACCTTCTTCAAAACCACAGACCGAAATGCCTACATACCCACTTCTAGTTGCCACCATCCTAAATGGATTGGCAATATACCCAAGGGACAACTCCTAAGAATATATAGAAATTGTACCAAAAAAGAGGACTTTGATAAACAAGCGGAAACCATTATCAAAAGATTTATACACAAGGGGTATAAAGAGCCCTATCTGAGGGCACTCAAAGATATCGTAACTAAAATGGAGAGGAAAAAACTAATAGAAAACAAAGCAATTGGTAAGAAAAATAAGAATATAGAGACAGCCTTCCTCACGGGGTTCAGCAGACAGCACAAGGAAGTGGAAAAAATCATAAAGAAACATTGGTCCATTTTGAAAACCGATGATGTGCTAAAACAAATTTTACCTAACAACCCAGCATTCATCTATAGAAGAGCCCCCAACCTGAGAAGTAAAATTGTCAAGAATACAATTGATCCTCCACGCAACATTAAGATCAGCAAACACCTAAAAGGGTTCTTCAAATGTGGGCAATGCCTACCTTGCCGCAGAAGTAAGCAGACACATAGGAAAACTACTAAATTCACCTCCACCACGAACGGGAGAGAATTCTCGATAAAAGAATTAATTTCCTGCAAAAGCACTCATGTGACATACGTTTTAGAGTGCCCCTGTCACAAACAGTATGTAGGAAGGACAACACGCGAACTACATGAAAGGATAAGAGAACACATCAAAAATATTAAAATAGGGTATGAGAAACATAGTGTCTCGAGACATTTTAAAGAATTCCATAATCAAGACCCTAAACAAATGACCTTCTATGCCATTGACAAGGTCAAAGGACACTGGCGAGGTGAAGATATGACTATTAAGATTTCACAGAATGAAACTAAGTGGATTTTTAACTTAGATACGCTACACCCTAGAGGAATGAATGTAGACCTGGACCTCAACTGTTTTTTAACTAACTTTTAACCATTTTTTAACTTATTTTTAACTATTTTTTAACTATTTTTTAATTCATGTGGACTGAGCAGAGAGAATATAACACATCCCACCAATCAGCAAATTTTATCACACCACGCATAAGATAATACCACTGATTTTATCTGAGCTCCCGACTTTTACCGGGACTTCAATATACCATTTGTCATATCAAGGTCCACACGGATATCCACCATGACTATTATACTATCCACTAATCTTCATTCAACTTTGCTTACATATACGCATTACTTCTCTTTATTTTTATACTATTCCATTTTTATACTATTCCATTTTAATATAAAAAATTTTTTTTTGGCATTTTTTGATAATTTTTGATATTTTTTGACATCTCCTCTAATACAGCAATTATTCAAGAATTTTGTGAATAAGGCTGAAGGTCTCTGTAAGATCCCCCCCCTTTAACAAAGCTCGCTAATGCTCTATATAAGCACAAAAGAATTTTTCACATATACAACTAGATCAACACATACCCCTGGCAAAGTAAGCCCTTCCATATCCACTCCCCCTTGCAATTTTAAATTTTTCTGAATTTTTCGGTTTTAAAATTTTCCGGTTCTCAAAAAAAATTTTTTACGGTTCCCAATATATACATTTCTCCCCTTTTCTTCCCATTTTGTAGTGTCTTTTTCTCATTTTTATATTATTTTTATTTTTATTATTTTATTATTTTTTCTTATATATATATATTTTTTATATACAATTTTTCTTATATATATTTTATACATATTCCTCTTATACATTTCCCATATTTTATGATATACCTATTATACCTGGATTTTCGCTCGGATTATAACATCTTTTTCAGTAATAACTCTCTCACTAGTATATATATACTATTATCATGAGTCTTTTCACTTTACACTTTTTATTTTGATCCCTGTTAATTTCCAACTTTTTTCCTTCATTTCACTCACTATGAACAAGTATAACATACCTAACCTTCCCCACTTCTATTTTGAAACTACACATATTTAATACCATCTGCTTCCTTCACATCTAATACCATCCGCTTTCTTTATTTTATATGCCGGTACAAATGTCAGTATATATCTGTAGTTTATTTTATTATGTATAAGGTTCGATATACGTCCGATATTGTTTTCGTTGCAGCGTCTCCATTCCCCTGGCGTATAGTGCTTGTCGAGCAGTACATGTGTAAGAGGGCATTTCCCTCACTTAAAATGGCGCCGATTGATCGCGCATGCGCAACAGGCACAATACACCCTATAAAACAGGAAAGGTGTACGAAAATGGCCGCTCCAGATGACGTCCATGTGACGAAACGCGTAGGGCGTGGCCAGGCAGCGTACACCTCGAGCTCAGACGGAGATTGCAACAGCGGGAATTTTAAAAGCTGTACACACCGCACTTTTAAACCAGTTGTTTGTGAGTAATTTTTTAACTATTTTCTGCAATAAAATTCTTTAAAAACGGTATCACACTATGGTTGTGCCTCTTCTCTACTCCATATAAACGGGGCTTATTGCTACTCACGGAGGAACGAGGGATCCCTAATCTTTAAAGTGGAAGGAAGCCAGAGAGCCGCACAATAGCTAATATTGTGAATGTTGATCCACCCCGGATGGGGTCCTCCTTCTGGTGAGAGCATAATAATTTTAACACCCTTTTAAGCCACCGAATGTGAAGAACACAGTTGGAAAACATCACCCCCCTCCTTTTCTGCACCTGCGGTTTTTTCCGCCACCCAATAGAGACTTGCTCCATCACGTCCAATGTTTAAAATTTGCCTGCATTGTTTGCACATTTTCTTGCACTAATTTTGCACGTTTTTTTTTTTTTTTTTGGATTTTTTAATTTTATTTAATTTTTCTGTGTTTTATCATTTTAGCACATTTATGCTTCATGTAGATGGTATTTTAATTTTTAATTTTTATTAATTTTATACTAATTTATGTAAAGCATCACTATCAGACCAGTTTATGCTACCACCGTGATATTTCATATATGTTTATTTATTATAGTTTGGCACCACAGTATACGTAATATACTTTAATATTCTTTTTTCACGACTAATCCACCAGCTATCACAATTAGTCTTCACCTATAGGTCTGTAAGAATTTATTTGCACGCGCACTTTAATAACTGCATATTGCCATTTAGATTAACACTTTAATAACTGCATATTGCTATTTAGAGTAATAAGTTATATGGTTTGCTACATTGTAACCTGTTGCCATTGGCGTGCACTTTGAGTTTATTGTATTTTTATTTAATTTTCATTTAATTTTAAAATTTTGGGTTTTGAACCAGCACGCTGGAAAATATATATTATATACACTTTGGCCCAAAATTAGTCAGCACTTTAAGAATTATATATTGCCACACATGTGAAAATTGACCTATACAATACAATACATTTTTATACACCAACACACTACTAGTCCCCACATATAGGTATAAGCGCCATATCTATTACCCCCCTTTGTCTTTGCATTTTTTATAACCTAACCCTGCTTTAACCGCTTGCCTCACGGCTCACGCAGATATACGTCGGCAGAAGGGCACGTACAGGCAGATTAACATACCTGTATGTTGCTCTTTAATAAGCGGCTTGCAGGGCACGTTCGCTACCTCCGTGAGTGTGAGTCCCCTGTCCACACCTCCCATCCCCCTGTCCCATGTCCTCTGTCCTCCATCCTGTGTCCCCCTGTCTCCCAGTCCCCTGTTCCCCTGTCACCTGGTCCCCCTGTCCCCCTGGCACCTGGTCCCCCTGTCCCCCATCCTCTATCCCCCTGTCCCATGTCCTCTGTCCTCTGTCTTCTGTCCCCCTGTCTCCCAGGTCCCTGTCCCCCTGTCCCCCGTCCTCTATCCCCCTGTCCCCTGGTCCCCGTCCCCTTATCCCCTGTCCCCCATCACCACCAGCGGCCGACCATAAAAGGGTTAAAGAATAAAGAAGCGACGTGCTCAGTAAGTGATTAAATCAGCTGCTGAATGTTTAATATCACTTCGTTCCTCCGCTTTCCTCTCGGAGATCCCAACTGTCACCAAAGCTCTCGCAACAAAACTGTCCGGCAGATGGCTGCGGTCTCTGAAAACAGGCGATGGGGGGGGGGGCAGTTTGCAAAGTGATTTTACGCTGCCCTCCGGGGGGCGCTCCTGTCACGTGACCCTCTCCACTTTGAGGACGATACAGCCGAAAAAAGCACTTTTTTTTTTTTTGATGGTCAATTAAAAAAAAACTCGCCTGAGTTCCCCCCCCCCTCCACCGCTGGCGTAGTCCCAGAATGCCACTTTGGCTCCCGTTCAGTTGTAGGAAGACGCCAAACGGGAATCTGTCATTTTATCTGCATTTCGATTTTTTTTTTTTTTCGGATGAAGTCAGATTGTTGAAATGTTTCTGCTGTACCGGGAGCGACTCGGAGCGGAATGACTTCAGTCAGCCCCCCCTCCCCCCTCGTGTCCCGATGTCAGCGCGGGAATTATCGCTCGCTGAAGACGCTGATTATGTGAGATGGATTCTTAAACATATAATCGTTCAATCACGTGCGGACGCTCAACATGGAAAATATACACTCACCGGACACTTTATTAGGCACACCTGTGAGGTGGAAGGAAAATTCTAGATGGATTACAATTTTTTTTTTTACAAATAAATATGTGAAAAGTGTGTGTGTGGGGGAGGGGGGGGGGGGTATTTGTATTCAGCCCCCTTTACTCTGATACCCTTAACTACAGTGGTGTGAAAAAGTGTTTGCCCCCTTCCTCATTTCCTGTTCCTTTGCACGTTTGTCACACTTAAGTGTTTCGGAACATCAAACCAATTTAAACAATAGTCAAGGACAACACAAGTAAACACAAAATGCAATTTGTAAATGAAGGTGTTTATTATTAAAGGTGAAAAAAAATCCAAACCATCATGGCCCTGTGTGAAAAAGTGATTGCCCCCTAAACCTAATAACTGGTTGGGCCACCCTTAGCAGCAACAACTGCAACCAAGCGTTTGCGACAACGTGCAATGAGGCTTTTACAGCGTCCTGGAGGAATTTTGGCCCACTCATCTTTGCAGAATTGTCCTAATTCAGTTACATTAGAGGGTTTTCGAGCATGAACGGCCTTTTTAAGGTCATACCACAACATCTCAATAGGATTCTGGTCAGGACTTTGGCTAGGCCACTCCAAAGTCTTCATTTTGTTTTTCTTCAGCCATTCGGTGGTGGACTTGTTGGTGTGTTTAGGATCATTGTCCTGCTGCAGAACCCAAGTTCGTTTCAGCTTGAGTACACGAACAGATGGTCGGACATTCTCCTTCAGGATCTCTTGGTAGACAGCAGAATTCATAGTTCCCTTTATCACGGCAAGTCTTCCAGGTCCTGAAGCAGCAAAACAGCCCCAGACCATCACACTACCACCACCATATTTTACTGTTGGTATAATGTTCTTTTTCTGAAATGCAGTGTTCCTTCTACGCCAGATATACTTGGACACACACCTTCCAAAGAGTTCCACTTTTGTCTCATCGGTCCACAGAATGTTGTCCCAAAAGTCTTGGGGATCATCAAGATGTGTTGTGGAGAAATTGAGACGAGCTTTGATGTTCTTTTTGCTCAGCAGTGGTTTTCTCCTTGGAACTCTGCCATGCAGGCCATTTTTGCCCAGTCTTTTCCTGATGGTGGAGGCATGAACGCTGACCTTAACTGAGGCAAGTGAGGCCTGCAGTTCCTTGGACGTTGTTGTGGGGTCTTTTGTGACCTCTTGGATGAGTCTTCGCTGCGCTCTTGGGGTAATTTTGGGCGGCCGGCCACTCCTGGGAAGGTTCACCACTGTTCCATGTCTTCGCCATTTGTGGATAATGGCTCTCACTGTGGTTCGCTGGATTCCCAAAGCTTTGGAAATGGCTTTATAACCCTTTCCAGACTGATAGATCTCAATTACTTTCTTTCTCAATTGTTCCTGAATTTCTTTGGGTCTCGGCATGATGTGTAGCTTTTAAGGATCTTCTGGTGGACCTTACTGTGTCAAGCAGCTCCTATTTAAGTGATGCCTTGATTGTGAACAGGTGTGGCAATAATCAGGCCTGGGTGTGGCTAGAGAAATTGAACTCAGGTGTGGACAACCACAGTTATAGTATGTTTTAACAAGGGGGGCAATCACTTTTTCACACAGGGCCATGATGGTTTGGATTTTTTTTCATCTTTAATAATAAACACCTTCATTTACAAATTGCATTTTGTGTTTACTTGTGTTGTCCTTGACTATTGTTTAAATTGGTTTGATGTTCCGAAACACTTAAGTGTGACAAACATGCAAAGGAACAGGAAATGAGGAAGGGGGCAAACACTTTTTCACACCACTGTAAAATCTAGTGGAACCAATTGCCTTCAGAAGTCACCTAATTAGTAAATAGTCCAGCTGTGTGTAATTTAATCTCAGTATAAATACAACTGTTCTGTGAAGCCTTCAGAGGTTTGTTAGAGAACCTTAGTGGACAAACAGCATCATGAAGGCCAAGGAACACACCAGACAGGTCAGGGATAAAGTTGTGGAGAAGTATAAAGAAGGGTTAGGTTATAAAAAAAAAATATCTCAAGCTTTGAACATCTCACGGAGCTCTGTTCAATCCATCATCCGAAAATAAGAGTATGGCACAACTGCAAACCTACCAAGACATGGCCGTCCACCTAAACTGACCAGCCGGGCAAGGAGAGCATTCATCAGAGAAGAGCCAAGAGGTCCATGGTAACTCTGGAGGAGCTGCAGAGATCCACAGCTCAGGGGGGAGAATCTGTCCACAGGACAACTATTAGTCGTCTCTCCACAAATCTGCCCTTTATGGAAGAGTGACAAGAAGAAAGACATTGGTGACAGAAAGTCATAAGAAGTCCTGTTTGCAGTTTGTGAGAAGCCATGTGGAGGACACAGCAAACATGTGGAAGAAGGTGATCTGGTCAGATGAGACCAAAATTGAACTTTTTGGCCTAAAAGCAAAACGCTGTGTGGGGGGAAAACAAACACTGCACATCACCCTGAACACACCATCCCCACCGTGAGACATGGTGGTGGCATCATCATGTGGTGGGGATGCTTTTCTTCAGCAGGGACAGGGAAGCTGGTCAGAGTTGATGAAAAGATGGATGGAGACAAATACAGGACAATCTTAGAAGAAAACCTGTTAGAGTCGGCAAAAGACTTGAGACCGGGGCGGAGGTTCACCTTCCAGCAGGACAACGACCCGAAACATCCAGCCAGAGCTACAATGGAATGGTTTACATCAAAGCATATTCATGTGTTGGAATGGCCCAGTCACAGTCCAGACCTAAATCACATTGAGAATCTGTGGCAAGACTTGAAAATTGCTGATCACAGACGCTCTCCATCCAATCTGACAGAGCTTGAGATATTTTACAAAGAAGAAAAATGCAAAAATGTCCTCTCTAGATGTGCAAAGCTGGTAGAGACATCCCCAAAAAGACTTGCAGCTGTAATTTCAATGAAAGGCTGTTCTACAAAGTATTGACTCTGGGGGGCGCCATACAAATGTCCCCTACACTTTTTACATATTTATTTGTAAAACATTTTGAAATCCATTTATCATTTTCCTTCCACTTCACAATTATGTGCCACTTTGTGTTGGTTTATCACATAAAATCCCAATAAAATACATTTATGTTTTTGGTTGTAACATGACAAAAATGTGGGAAATTTCAAGAGGTAGGAATACTTTTTCAAGGCACTGTATTTATAACATAAATTGAGTCCAAATTTTGATTCTTAATGAAATAAATCGCACATTTTTACTAATGACCCAGAAGCAATGGCGTCACTTGGGGTGGCTTCTGGGGCTATAGCCCCAAATCTGAGCCCATAGCCAAGAGTCTCCGCAGGGGTCCCCAAGGGGAGGGGAGATTCTCTGTGGATCCTGATATAAGTGGGGGGCTCTCTGGGGATCCTGGTTTTAAGGGGGAAGCTCTCTGGGGACCCTGATGCAAGGGGGAGGATCTCTGGGGACCCTGATGCAAGGGGGAGGCTCTCTGGGGACCCTGATTTTAAGGGGGAGGCTCTCTGGGGACCCTGATTTTAAGGGGGAGGCTCTCTGGGGACCCTGATTTTAAGGGGGCTCTCTGGGACTCTAATGTAAGGGGGGATCTCTGGGGACTCTGATGTAAGGAGGAGGCTCTCTGGGCTCCCTGATGCAAGGGGGAAGCTCTCTGGGGACCCTGACTTTAAGGGGGAGGCTCTCTGGGGATCCTGGTTTTAAGGGGGAGGATCTCTGGGGACCCTGATGCAAGGGGGAGGCTCTCTGGGGACCCTGATGCAAGGGGGAGGCTCTCTGGGGACCCTGACTTTAAGGGGGAGGCTCTCTGGGGACCCTGGTTTTAAGGGCGGCTCTCTGGGGACCCTAATGTAAGGGGAGGCTCTCTGGGGACTCTGATGTAAGGAGGAGGCTCTCTGGGGACCCTGATGCAAGGAGGAAGCTCTCTGGGGACCCTGACTTTAAAGGGGAGGCTCTCTGGGGACCCTGATTTTAAGGGGGGCTCTCTGGGGACCCTAATGTAAGGTGGGGCTCTCTGGGGACTCTGATGTAAGGAGGAGGCTCTCTGGGGACCCTGATGTAAGGAAGGGCTCTCTGGGGACCCTGATATAAGTGGGGGCTCTCTGGGGATATACACACACATATATTATATACATGTGTATGCCCGCCCAAGCGTATGACTTTCTTTACTACACTCCTATGGGCTCTAGCCTGAGATATTTTGTAGACCTTGCAATGTCCCTACCCAGAAGAGGGGCTTTTTCTTCAGTGGGAACGTGGGAAAATTCAGTTCCAGCACCTCCAACACTAAATGTATTTTATGGCAAGGTGAGCTGGAGGGTCTATTGATGCTGGCTGCTGGAGGGATCTATTGTCACTGGCTGCTGGGGGGATCTATTGTCACTGGTGGGCAACTATTTTTTGTGGGGGTCTATTGTTGCTGGCTAGGTCTATTCTCTTTGGCTGGGGGGGGGGGGGGTCGTATATGTTGCTGGCAGGGATCTATTGTTGAGGGAGAGGTCTATTGGTCCTGGCTGCTGGAGGGTCTCTTGATGCTGGCTGCTGGGGGGATCTATTGTCACTGGTGGGCAACTTTTTTTTGTGGGGTTCTATTGTTGCTGGCTAGGTCTATTGTCTTTGGCTGGGGGGGGGAGGGTCGTATATGTTTCTGGCAGGGATCTATTGTTGAGGGAGAGGTCTATTGGTCCTGGCTGCTGGAAGGTCTATTGATGTTGGCTGCTGGGAGATCTAAGGTAAAAAATATCCCTGCGCCAACCAAATGAATAAAGCAAATACTGCTGCAAACACTGAGGGAAATGCCAAAACCCAGGTGAACAGAGAAGGTAAAAGTAGTGCTGTGCTGTATAAATTATAAAGTAAAGTGCAAGAGTGCTCTGAGGTAAATACACTAAATGTGCACTAATGAGAGGCAACGCATGTAAACTTCAACACAAGATAAAGTGCATGTGAATTGGCACATATAGGCTTGAGCATATACCCTGTTTCCCCTAAAATAAGACCTAGCGTGATTGTCGGTGTTGGCTGCAATATAAGCCCTACCCCCCAAATAAGCCCTACCCTGTTTCCTCAAAAATAAGCCCTACCCTGAAAAGAAGACCTACAAGGACTTTAACTAGGGCTTATTTGGGGGGTAGGGCTTTTATTGCAGCTATCACAGACAATCACACTAGGTCTTATTTTAGGGGAAACAGGGTAGTAAAGTGCATAAATCACACACTGGTCATTGTTGATCCTAAATGGACCAATGTGATAAAGTCCCAGTGATGGTAAATTACTACAATAAGATAATCCAATACAGTAAAAGATATAAAATGTAAAAATAATAATATATCATAGGTGAATAAATGCGTCAGTGAAAAGTTCCTTTTTCAGTATTATAGTATGGTGCAGCATAGATGGTGACTGTATAGCAATAAACAAATATAAAGTGCTGGTGGTCACTTTCTGTGGTGAGGTGCTGGTGACAAATGGCTTCTGGTGACATGTGACTTCTTATCCTCTAGGTGTATGGGTGTCCCCTTACCTTACTGCTGTAAGGTAACAGTATGTAAATATATGTAAATATATCTTTTGTGGATGGAGCTGTTGTGTGTCACCTTGTCTACGTCCCAAAATGACGATTGATGATTGGGGGGTATTTGTGCTAGGTGGGGAACTATGAGGGGGGGTGAAGGGATTTGTGCTAGGATGGGGAATTGGGGTAGGGGGTGTGCTCAGAGAGGACATTTGAGCAGTTTGTGCTTGGAGGGGTATTTTTCAGGGGGGGGGGGATCAGTGCGATTATGAACTTTGGGGGGTATTTGTGCTAGGAGGGGAACTATGGGGGGGAGGGATTTGTGCTAGGATGGGGAATTGGGGGGGGGGGAATTGTGCTCAGAGAGGACATTTGAGGGGTATGTGTTTTGGAAGGGGTAATTTTTTTTTTTGGGGGGGGGGGTATGTGGTGGGGCATAATGGGGAGAGATGATTTTAGCTGAGAGGGGGGCAAAGATTTGTTCTGGGAAGGAGGACATTTCAGTAGGGAAGCAGATGTGTACTGCTCGATCTTTTTTTATTTCCTGGTGGGGGATGTTTGCAGACACATAATGTTCATACATCTTGGGGGGTGAGGGGCACAATTTGGCATGTTCACCCTGGACTCTAGGTAACCTTGTCCCAGCACTGCTCTTAGCATAACTAATAGGTTGAAGGTCTCTGTGTAACAGCTGCAAAGGGACAGTCTTTAGTCCTAATTTATTAGCTGGCTAGTGTTGGGGTTCAGTTGTACTGTTGGTGCACATGTGAATAGTCCCAGTCAAGCCAGCAGGCAGCAATAAGGCTACTAGATGGCTGTGTGGTCAGCTCCTAAAGGGCTCCTAAGTCTCTCTAGTAGCAGATAGTAAATCCCCGGCAGCTCACCAGCGATATTGCAGCTCACTATTCGGTCACACACAGCGATTAGTTCAGTCTCTGTGAGTGAATACTTACCACAATGTCCTTTGTCTGTATTGTTATGTTTATATTGAGGATTTTTTTTTTAAGGGCGTGGTCAGGATTGTTGCAGTAACAATAGGTATTTATATTTGGATACATTTGGATTAGACATGTGCACTGCCACAAAAAAAAAATTCTAGTTTTCATTTAATTTTTATTTATTTTTTCATGTTTTGGGTTATTTGTTATGATCTCAATTGATAAATTCGTACATTCGAAAATTCGAAAACCCGAAAATATGAAAGAAAATCTGAAAATTTGAAAGAATAACTAACTAATAATACCAGGTATTGGAATTTCCTTTTGAATTTGGCTGTTAGTGAACGTAACGAATATTAATTTATCCGAAATAACGAATGCTGCATCTAAACGAATGGAATGGAAGGAATGATCAATAAATAACAATAATAATAAAATGTTTTTATTATTGTTATTTATTATTATTAATTTGTTAGGTTCAATTTGTTTAAATGCAGCATTTGTTATTTTGGATAATTCGTAACTTTGGATAAATTTGTATTCGTTACGTTCACTAACAGCCAAATTTGAAAGAATTTTTTTTTTTTTATTATTATTATTATTGTTATTTATTATTATTAATTTGTTATGTTCAATTTGTTTAGATATGGCATTTGTTATTTTGGATAATTCGTAACTTTGGATAAATTTGTATTCGTTACGTTCACTGACAGCCAAATTTGAAAGAAAATTAAACAATTTTTATTATTATTATTGTTATTTATTATTATTAATTTGTTATGTTCAATTTGTTTAGATATGGCATTTGTTATTTCGGATAATTCGTAACTTCGGATAAATTTGTATTTGTTACTTTCACTAACAGACAAATTTGAAAGGAAATTCCAATCCCTATAATTTAATAGTTAGTAATAGTTTAGTTATTATTATTACTTAGTTATTATTTCAGATTTTAGAATTTTTGGGTTTTCCGATTTCCGAATTTTTTAATTTCCGAATTTTTCCAATTTCCGAATTTTGAATTTCCAAATTTTCGAATATTCGAATTTACGAAAAACCTGAAAATATGAAAGAAAATCTGAAATTTTGAAAGAGTTACTGACCAACTAATAATAACAGGTATTGGAATTTCCTTTTGAATTCGGCTGTTAGTGAACGTAGCGAATACAAATTTATCCGAAATAACAAATGCTGCATCTAAACGAATGGAATGGAAGGAATGATCAATAAATAATAATGATAATAAAAAGTTTTCATTATTGTTATTTATTGTTATTAATTAGTTATGTTCAATTCGTTTACATATGGCATTTGTTATTTTGGATAATTCATAACTTCGGATAAATATGTATTCGTTACATTCACTAACAGCCAAATTTGAAAGGAAATTAAATTTTTTTATTATTATTATTATTGTTATTTATTATTATTAATTTGTTACGTTCAATTTGTTTAGATATGGCATTTGTTATTTCGGATAATTCGTAACTTCGGATAAATTTGTATTCGTTACTTTCACTAACAGCCAAATTTTAAAGGAAATTCCAATACCTATAATTTAATAGTTAGTAATAGTTAAGTTATTATTATTATTAGTTAGTTATTATTTCAGATTTTTAAACTTTTGGGTTTTCGGATTTCCGAATTTCCAATTTCCGAATTTTTGAATTTCCAAATTTTTGAATATTCGAATTTCCGAAAATTTGAAAATCCGAAAATATGAAAGAAAAATCTGAAAATTTGAAAGAATAACTAACTAACTAACTAATAATAACAGTTATTGGAATTTCCTTTCGAATTTGGCTGTTAGTGAATGTAACGAATACAAATTTATCCGAAATAACGGATGCTGCATCTAAACAAATGGAATGGAATAGATGCAGCATAATCCGTAACTTCGGATAAATTTGTATTCATTACGTTCACTAACTTCCAATTTGAAAGGAAATTACATTTTTTTATTAGCATTATTGTTATTTATTATTATTAGTTACTTTCAATTCGTTTAGATGTGCCATTTGTTATTTCGGATAATTCGTAATTTCGGTTAAATACGTATTCGTTACGTTCATTAACAGCGAGATTTTAAAGAAAATTCTAATTTTTTATTATTATTATTATTGTTATTTATTATTATTAATTTGTTACTTTCAATTTGTTTAGATATGGTTTTCGGATTTCCGAAATTTCCAGTTTCCGAATTTCCAAATTTTAGAATATTCGAATTTACGAAAAATTGGAAAACCCAAAAATATGAAAGAAAATTTGAAAATTTGAAAAAATAACTAACTAACTAACAATAATATGTATTGGAATTTACTTTCAAATTTGGCTGTTAGTGAATGTAATGAATACAAATTTATCCAAAATAACGAATGCTGCATCTAAACAAATGGCAAATGAAATAGAATAGGCGCGGCATTTGTTACTTCGGATAATTCGTAGACTTCGGATGAATTTGTATTCGTTGAGTTCACTAACTTCCAAATTTGAAAGGAAATTCCAATTTTTTATTATCATTATTGTTATTTATTATTATTAATTAGTTATGTTTAATTTGTTTAGATATGGCATTTGTTATTTTGGATAATTCCTAACTTCGGATAAAAACTCATTCATTACGTTCACTAACAGGCAAATTTGAAAGGAAATTCCAATTTTTTATTATTATTATTGTTATTTATTATTATTAATTTGTTACGTTCAATTCTTTTATTTATGGTTTTCGGATTTCTGAATTTCCAAAAATTTTCAAATTTACGAATTTTTGAATTTCAGAATTTTCGAATTTACAAATTTACTAATTTTTGAATATTCTAATTTACGAAAATTTGAAAACCCGAAAATATGAAATAAAATCAGAAAATTTGAAAGAATAACTACCTAATAAAAACAGGTATTGGCATTTCCTTTACGAATTTGGCTGTTAGTGAACGTAACGAATACGAATTTATCCGAAATAACGAATGCTGCATCTAAACAAATGGAATGGAAGGAATGATCAATAAATAACAATAATAATAAAACGTTTTTATTATTGTTATTTATTATTATTAATTTGTTATGTTCAATTTGTTTAGATGCAGCATTTGTTATTTTGGATAATTCGTAACTTCGGATACATTTGTATTTGTTACTTTCACTAACAGACAAATTTGAAAGGAAATTCCAATACCTATAATTTAATAGTTATTAATAGTTTATTTATTGTTATTACTTAGTTATTATTTCAGATTTTAGAATTTTTGGGTTTTCCGATTTCCGCATTAACAAATTTTCGAATTTTCCAATTTCCGAATTTAGAATTTCCAAATTTTCGAATTTACGAAAACCCGAAAATATGAAAGAAAATCTGAAAGAGTAACTAACCAACTAGTAATAACAGGTATTGGAATTTCGTAACGAATACAAATTTATCTGAAATAACGAATGCTGCATCTAAACAAAGGGAATGGAATGGATGCGGCATTTGTTGTTTCGGATAATTCGTAAACTTCGAATAAATACGTATTGGTTACATTCACTAACAGACACATTTTTTTGAATTATTATTATTGTTATTTATTATTATTAATTTGTTACCTTCAATTTGTTTAGATATGGTTTTTGGATTTCCGAATTTTTGAATTTTTGAATTTCCGAATTTTCTAATTTCCGAATTTTCTAATTTCCAAATTTTCAAATATTTGAATTTACGAAAATTTGAAAACCCGAAAATATGAAAGAAAATCAGAAAATTTGAAAGAATAACTAACTAGCTAATAATAGCAGGTATTGGAATTTCCTTTCGAATTTGTCTGTTAGTGAATGTAACGAATACAAATTTATCCAAAATAAGGAATGCTGCATCTAAACAAATGGAACGGAATGGATGCAGCATTTGTTATTTCGGATAATTCGGAACTTCGGATAAATTTGTATTCGTTAAGTTCACTAACTTCCAAATTTGAATGGAAATTCAAATTTTTTATTAGCATCATTGTTATTTATTATTATTCGTATTATTATTATTGTTATTTATTATTATTATCAATTCGTTTAGATATGGCATTTGTTATTTTGGATAATTCGTAAATTCGGATAAATACGTATTCTTTACATTCACTAACAGCCAAATTTGAAAGGAAATTCCAATTTTTTTATTATTATTGTTATTTATTATTACCAATTTGTTACGTTCAATTTGTTTAGATATGGTTTTCGGATTTCCGAATTTTCAAATTTCCGAATTTTCAAATTTCCGAATTTCCGAGTTTTCAAATTTCCGAATTTCCGAATTTCCAAATTTCAGAATCTTTCGAATTTTCGAATTTTTCGAATTTTCAAATTTATATTCTGAAAAAATCGTTAAACGGGTTTTTGTCAATTCGGATATTTACGAATGAACTAATTTGTCGAAATTTGTTAAAAAAACGAGTTTGGAACAAAACGAATTGCATCTAATTCGGATATATTTGGATGTTTGTACTGGTTTGCAACCTATTTTTGTCATATAATTTTTTTGTCCTGCCTGGGATAACAGCCGGTGTGTCTAGAACCGTCCAGGGCAGCTTCATAAACGATCAAAATTGATATTTCCGCTGCAATAAAACCGGTACCGGATCAATTTCAGCACTTCATAAAGAGCCTCTGCAGAGAAGCCGCGGGACTCGCCTCCATTGTTCCGTCATGTGTGGGATTAATGCACGTTGTGAGTAATAAGCAATTAATAGACCCGGCTTGTAATTATTAATCAGCTCTTTCTATTTAAAGATGCTTTGTAACAAGCGGCGGTGGAGGGATAATGTGTCTCAATGTCACGGGCGGACAGAGGACGTGGAAAACGTGGCAATCTGATCTGGAATGATTTCGCAAAGTCAACGAAGCCAATAATTTTCACCCCGTGTCACCGAAACCATGCGAGGCTTTCAGGAGAAGAAGGCAATGGTGCCGAATGTTTTGTATCACTTGATTCAATCTGAACAATGCAAAAATTGAAATAACACTCCTAAAGCCATATCCATATAAACTTGATTGGAAGAGAGAAGAGGCAAAGGGCCACAGGGCCCCAAATCGGACTTTACAGGAAAAAATGGGCAATGATATAGTACAAAAATATACTTTGTTAACAATAAATCATATCAAACAGGTCAGGTAACAAAAGAATTAAAAACATACGATAGGCGTATGATAGTAACGAGTGTCTAGTGTAAAACCAGAGAGTTGACACCAAATAAACGACATTGAGCCCCTACGCGTCAACGCGTTTCACCGTTTTGCTTCGTCGGGACACACTTAGGGGTAGACTAATAGAGAGGAGAAGGGTAGAACAAACAACACCCTTCCACCTGTTATCAGTCCACAGTAACAGGGGCTTCAGCAATAATCCATATGGACAAATATGTATTCCTTCCAAACTGGATATATCAAACTCTCCTATACCTGCCCACAGTCAGTAAAACTATATAGGCTCCATAGGTATATTTAAACAGGCCATAGTAGCATGAGATTCGGTGTCTCCCCCAAGAACAAACAAACCACCTGTGGTTTACTCTCCCCCTAAATATTTGGATTCTCATGGTGTATCTCCTTCCTCCCTCAGTGAACCATATGAGTTTATATTCATATCTATGTATGCTTACGGCATCAGCCCTATACACGGTCGCTGATATTAGTAAGAAACTGCCTCCTGCTTTACGCGGTGATTCCTGGGTGATCATCTGGGAGCTTTCCATGTGGAGATATTTCTATGTTGACAAGTGAGACCTGTTCCTTTCAACTACCCCCAAGTGTGTCCTGATGAAGCAAAACAGTGAAACGCGTTGACGCGCAGGGGCTCACTGTCGTTTCTTTGGTGTCAACTTTCTTGTTTACACTTGATACTCATTACTATCATATGCCTATCGTATGTTTTTAATTCTTTTTTACTTGACCTGTTTGATATGACTTATTGTTGATAACATATATTTTTGTACTATATCATTGTGCATCTTGCCTGTAAAGTTCGAATTAGGGCCCTGTGGCCCAGAGGATATAGCAATGTTTGAAAGTTTTTTTTTATCATAAATTATTGTAATATAATGTCTTATGGATTTATTTCATCTTTGATAGTGAGATCTTTTCCTTCCAACTACCCCCAAGTGTGTCCTGACGAAGCAAAACAGCAAAACGCGTTGACGCGCAGGGGCTCACTGTCGTTTATTTGTTGTCAATTCTCTTGTTTACGCTAGATGCTCATTACTATCATATGCCTATCGTATGTTTTTAATTCTTTTTTACTTGACCTGTTTGATATGACTTATTGTTGATAACATATATTTTTGTACTATATCATTGTGCATCTTGCCTGTAAAGTTCGAATTAGGGCCCTGTGGCCCAGAGGATATAGCAATGTTTGAAAGTTTTTTTTTATCATAATTTATTGTAATATAATGTCTTATGGATTTATTTCATCTTTGATAGTGAGATCTTTTCCTTCCAACTACCCCCAAGTGTGTCCTGATGAAGCAAAACAGCGAAACGCGTTGACGCGCACGGGCTCACTGTCGTTTATTTGTTGTCAACTCTCTTATTTACGCTAGATACTCATTACTATCATATGCCTATCGTGTGTTTTTAATTCTTTTTTACTTGACCTTTTGATATGACTTATTGTTGATAACATATATTTTTGTACTATATCATTGTCCATCTTGCCTGTAAAGTTCGAATTAGGGCCCTGTGGACCAGAGGATATAGCAATGTTTGAAAGTTTTTTATCATCTATTATTGTAATATAATGTCTTATGGATTTATTTCATCTTTGATAGTGAGATCTTTTCCTTCCAACTACCCCCAAGTGTGTCCTGATGAAGCAAAACAGCGAAACGCGTTGACGCGCATAGGCTCACTGTCATTTATTTGGTGTCAACTCTATTGTTTACGCTAGATACTCATTACTATCATACGCCTATCCTATGTTTTTTTTTTCTTTTTTACTTGACGTGTTTGATATGACTTTTTGTTAATAAAGTATATTTTTGTACTATATTATTGTCCATTTTAGCCTGTAAAGTCCGATTTAGGGCCCTGTGGCCCTTAACCTCTTCTCTCTTCCAACCAATCTGAACAAGATAACCCATTCAGTGTTTAGTAAGAGGCATGGCATTTTTTTTTTTGAGGTTTTAATTTCCTGTTGCTTTTTTGGAAAATTAAGAAATTTAAAAAAAAATTGCCTTTTTCGCATTTTTTGATTTTACACACTGTGTGTCTTTTTTTTCAGGCTTTTTTAAGCTTTAGAGACAAATGCCGACCTGCAAAGGTGGTTTATGTCCCTGGATATTGAATTCACTGCAAAACTGTTTTGTAAGTTGACCTCTTTTTCTTTATATATTATTTTTATTTTCTGGAGAATCATTTCCATTTTTTGACATTGATACTAACAACAATTTTTGTGTTATTATTGCTGGTCCATGAATTGGTCCTATGGTTGCCTATATAGCTCCTAAAAGGTCTCCTTGATGCTGGCAGACATTTTGACCCATATGGTGTTTCGATTAGAGTACACTATTTTTCAAGGGACGAGGGTAAGCAACGGTGTCGTCGGAGTGAATGTGCACATGTATGGAAGAATCGATTTGGACTGAGAAATAACCTCTAAGAGGAGTCGAAAAATGAATGTGTGTATGTATGAATCTAAATAGATTTTTGAAGTGATTATTTATAAAAATTCTCTTTAATGGAAGGCTTGTACCTCTAATGGACAGCGTGCCCTGAAGAAGCCCGGAATATGGGCGAAACATGTTGGGAATTCTTTCTAAGCCCTTGTACACACACGGTCAGGACATTCCGACGGAAAAATGTCCGATCGGACCGCGTTGTCGGATAATCCGACCGTGTGTGGGCTCCATCGGACTGTTTCCGTCGGAATATCCGACAGACAAAGTTTTAGAGCTGGGGTTATAAAATTTTCCCGACAACATGATCCGATTGGACTTTGTCCGATCGTTTGTAGAGAATTTTCCGATCGGACAAAGTGCCACGCATGCTCAGATCAAATTCCTAGACCAAAGCTATTGGCTACTAGCCTGAACGTAGTCCCGTCGTAACGAAATAACGTCATCGCGTTACGTATGATCGGATTTTCCGACAACTTTGTCCGACCGTGTGTATGCAACACCAGTTTCGGCCAAAATCCGTCGGACAAAATCCGACGGATTTCGTTGTTGGAATGTCCGACCGTGTGTACAAGGGCTTAGAGTTCATTCTAAAGTGCTGTATCCATAAAACTGCATTGTACCGTACTTGCCATAATTGTTTTTTAACAATTTTTGTAATTGTCTTTAACCACTTCCCGACCAGCGCACGACAATGTACGTCGACAGAATGGCACGGGCAGGCATATTGGCGTACATGTACGTCCAATCTTCAATGCCGCCCTGCCATCGGGAGCGTGCCGCCAGCGGCGCGCTCCCGCGCTGGTCGGGACCCCCGTGAGTCCGGTCGCGGGACCCGCGGACTCGATCGCCGTGGGCATACCCGCGATCGTCTCACGGGACGGCTGAATGGAGGAAATGCTGTGTAAACAGCATTTCTCCATTCTGCCTAGCAACTAGTGACGCTGATCTCTGCTCCATGTGATTGGAGCAGAGATCAGTGTTCACTAAATGAAAGCCCAACCCCCCCACAGTTAGTAACACGCCCCTAGGAACACTTAACCCCTACACTGCCACCCACTGGTTAACCCCTTCACTGCCAGTGTCATTTACACAGGAATCACTGCATTTATATAGCACTGATTACTGTATAAATGACAATGGTCCCAAAAATGTGTCAAAAATGTCCGATGTGTCCCCCACAATGTCGCAGTCACAATAAAAATCGCTAATCGCCGCCATTACTAGTAAAAAAAAATAATAATAAAAAATTATTAATAAAAATGCTATAAAACTATCCCTATTTTGTAAACGCTATAACTTTTGCGCAAACCAATCAATAATCGCTTATTGCGATTTTTTTTACCAAAAATATGTAGAAGAATACGTATCGGCCTAAACTGAGGGAAAAAAATGTTTTTTTTTTTTTTTTTTTTTCCAAAAAAGATTTTATTGAAAAACTGCAAGACATACAAACGTGCAAGTCATATAAGCATCTCAAACATAAGGTGCTGCCATGACCTTAGCTACTCGCAATACAGACAACGCTAATACCCTGCTACATAGGTCGTGGCTAATAGAACATTGCTATACAGAGGCACAACTGATTAGCAAACACAGAAATAATGTGGACCTATCTTATAAAGAGGCTTACTCAGGTCGTGCCGGGTAGTGCTGGGCCAGAGTCCCCAGCCTGCAGGACCGGTATCCGCCGGACCCGCTAGGGTGCGTAGAGTTGGCGTAGTTCCCGACACTCGTGACCGAGTGGGAGAGCAAACGGCTGCTGTATTCAAGCCCCATAAAATGAAATATTCTAGGTTTGACTGAGGAAATGTGAGGGGGCAAAAGGAGTGAGGGGGGGGGGGGTAAAGGGAGAGGGAAAGAAAGTAACTCGGGGGGGAGAAGAGGAGGGGGCGGGTAGGTGTCCCCCCCCAGCCCCCGCCGACCGCGCGCCAACTTGGTTTATATATGTAGGGGAAAGAATGTTTTGTATCTATCCGTGGTTTGAAAATGTTTCCAGCACGCCCAAATAGTCGAGAATTTCTGTAATCGGTCCTGAGTGGTGTATATCAGCTCTTCCATCTCCTCTATCTTAGCGACCCTGGTCAACCATTCCCTAATGGAAGGGGTGTCGGTAGATCGCCAGTGTGTAGGAACACACAGCCTGGCCGCGTTGACCATATGCATGGCCAATGATTTAAGGTAGGTCCGTTTAGGTAGAGTCGTAAGGTGAAGGAGATATTGCGCTGGATTATAATTTAAGGTGTATGTGGTGACTTGTGCGATAATGGAGTGAACTTCCTTCCAGAAGGGTTGTATCAAGGGGCATTCCCACCATATATGAATCATTGAGCCTATCGCCGTGTGGCATCTCCAGCATGTGTTGGGAATCGTAGGAGAGAATTTGTGTAGTCTGGCAGGAGTCCTGTACCATTTAGTAGCTATCTTATACCCATTTTCTTGGATGGCCACGTTCAGCGAGCCTTTATGGACATAAGTAAATATATCCTCCCATTGTTCATTAGTAATGTTGGCCTGCAAATCCTTTTCCCAGGAGCTACGCGTGGGAGTCATCAGTGTCTGGTCCGTCTCCTCCTGTAGGAGAACGTATATGCTCGAGATTAAGTGTCGCAAAGGAGTGGTGCTTGAGCAGAGGCGTTCAAATGGGAGAAGTTGTCTGGACCACGTGGTAGATGGATTCACCGAGGCCAGGAAGTGGCTCAGTTGTCTATACGACCAGAAGGGGAAGCTGAGGGTCGGGGAGAGTGCCACTAGGTTGTCATAGGAGCGTGGTCTATGTTTGTGAAAGAAGTGGTGTGCTAGAACCTCTGCATGAGGCCACTCTCTGCTTAAGAATGCAGTGCCTGCTCCCGGGCTGAACTCTGGGTTGCTGCGCAAGGGTGTCATGGGTCCCGGTCGCGAGGAGATTTTGTATAGACGTAACGCTTGGTTGAAAGCCACCAGGGAAGGAAAGATAAAAGGGTGTGTCTTAATGGCCGTATTCCAATGGGTCGGGGTAATCCAGGGGAGGGAGTGAAGAACTCCGTTCGCAAAATGCTGTTCCAGAGCAATCCACACCTTCCTGACCTTGTGGATCCGCCAATCTACCACCCTGGTTAGGTGGCAGGCCAAGTAGTATTTAGAAAGGTCAGGGAGGCCAATCCCTCCCCCTGTCTTAATCCGAGTTAGGCGGGAATATTTTATACGCGGGATCGAGTTCTTCCAGATAAACATGGTGCAGGACTTTTTATACGTTGCAAAAAAGGAGGGAGGGAGGTGAATCGGGATCGTTTGCATCAGGTATAAAAGCCGGGGGAGGACCATCATCTTTACCAGCGCCGCCCTGCCGAACCAGGAGACATTTAAGTTGGCCCAGTCTGCTAGTTCCGTTTGAATTTTGGAGAGCGCGGGTAGGAAATTTTTTTTGTACAACTCAGAAATTTTCTTTGTGATTTGGATACCCAGATAAGGGATGCTATCCTTCTGCCACCTAAATGGGAAGGAATCTTGACAGTGAGTTGCTTCTTGCGGGGGAAGGGAGACATTAAGGGCGTATGATTTAGAGTAATTAATCTTTAAGTTTGACAATTCACCGAATTGTTTCAAATCACTAAGGAGATTAGGCAAGGACGTGCGTGGGGACTGCAATGAGAGCAGGATATCGTCCGCATACGCTGCTACCTTGAACTCCCTCTCGCCCACTACACACCCCTTTATATCAGGGTTGGCTCTTAATCTATTGAGCAGGGGCTCAAGTGTCAAAACAAAGATTAAGGGCGACAGGGGGCAGCCCTGTCGCGTCCCGTTACTGATGGAGAAGGCGTCTGACAGGAGGCCATTGACTTTCACTTTGGCTGAAGGGTTCACATACAAGGCGTCAATATGCGTGCACATGCGTGGCAGGAGTCCAACTCCCTTCAGTACTGCCTGCATATAGTCCCAAGCCACCCTGTCAAACGCCTTCTCCGCATCAAGGGACAGAAAGAACCCCTGAGACAGGGTAGAGGTAAACCAGTGGTGAAGATTCAGCGTGCGTATGGTGTTGTCCCTAGCCTCCCTGCCGGGGATGAAGCCTACCTGGTCGGGGAAAATTAGGCCAGGAATGAGGGGGAGCAATCTATTGGCAAGCATTTTTGCATATAGTTTAATATCCACATTAAGTAGCGAAATGGGCCTGTAATTGGATACCTGCGTTAGGTCCTTGCCGGATTTGGGGATAACTGTTATGTGTGCCTCCAGCATGCGGCCTGGAGGGGTGGTGGGGTCTGCCAGAGTATTAAGTGCCTGTAGTAGGGGAGGCGTCAGTTCGTCTGGAAAGGTTTTGTAGTATATAAGAGGTAGACCATCCGGGCCCGGGCTTTTACCCACCTTCATTTGTTTAATTGCTAATAAAAGTTCCTCTGAGGAGAGAGGAAGTTCTAAGGCTTGCGCTTGTTGAGGTGTGATCGGTTTCGGACAGTATTGGGAGAGGAAGTCTGCTATTTTGTCCTTACGGTCACCTACAGTATGTGACGCTATCCTGTCTCTTGGCAAATTGTACAATTTAGAGTAAAAGAGTTCGAATTGTTTGGCAATGGCTGTGTTTTTGGAAAATACATTTCCCTGGTTGTCCCGTATCTGGTGTACAGTCGTCTGGGATTTGGCTGCCTGGACCGTGCGGGCCAGGAGTCTCCCGCTTTTATTCCCATGTTCGTAAAAGATTTTTTGGCCAAGGATGTAACGTCTTCTGGTGCGTTTCCCTAGTTCATCCAGAAGCACGGAGCGTGCGTGGATGAGGTCCTGGAGAGTCAATAGGGAGGTGGTCTGTTTATGCGCCCGTTCGAGTTTTTGGATTTGTGCAATGAGGGAGTTAATCCGTTCCTGACTTCTCCTTTTTGAGGCAGTTGCTAGGGATATAAGTACCCCCCTGAGGACACATTTGTGGGCCTCCCAGAGGGTGAGAGGCGAGATGTCAGGGGATAGGTTTTCCTGAAAGTAAAGTTTAATTCGGGAGCGTATTTGCTGTAAAGTTACCGGGTCTTTCAAGAGGGAGGGGTTCAGTCTCCACATCTTGGACTTGGGCGTCGTGTCCGCAAAGGTGAGAGTCATGGTAATGGGATGGTGATCCGATAGAAACATCGGTTCTATGGATGCCTGGGAGAGGTAGGTCAGGTCGCGTTGAGACAAGAAAAAGTAATCAAGTCTGGAGTACTTTTGGTGTGGTGCGGAGAAGAAGGTATAATCCTTAACAGTGGGGAATAAGGTTCGCCAGGAGTCATGTAAGGTCAAAGTTTGAAGTTGCAATTTGATTTGGCGTAGTGCCCGGTATGGCAGGGACGACGTCCCAGTGGAGGAGTCTAGAAGAGGATTCATTGGGATATTGAAGTCCCCCCCCAGTATTACTACGCCCTCCTGGAAGGACGCCAACTCATCGCATACCGTTCTAAGGAAGGGTAGCTGACGCTCGTTGGGGCAGTACACATTAGCTAGCGTAATTGGTTTGGAGGCATATATACCCTTAATAAAGAGAAATCTCCCCCCCGGATCTACCTTGGACTCCTTAAGTTGGAAATCAGCGTGTTTGGCAATGAGGATCGAGACCCCTTTTGTTTTGGCCTCTGAGTTGGTGGAGTGTAGCGACCTATTGTAAATGTGGTTAGCTAGTTTGGGTACAGCGTCAGAACGGAAATGGGTTTCTTGCAAGAATAGAAAGTGGGCTCTATGCTTCGTCAGAGCAGTTAGAACCTGTGACCTCTTCTCTGGGATGTTCAATCCTTTAACATTTAGTGATATGCATTTCAGAGTTAATTGCTGCTGCATTGTCAGAGACGATAGTGTGCTAGACTGGAGAGCAAGGGCCTACGAGAAAACGACGTTGAGGTGCCGGCAAGCCGGCAGCCCTCTTACAAGTCTGGCTGTTCTAGCAGCAGACTCGTGCGGCACACGGGTGGCCGGCGGGGGGGGACACCCCCGTCCCGAAAGGATGGGGAGAGAGAGGCGGGGAGACAGAGGGGAGAGAGAAAAAAAAATTAACAAAAAAAAATAAAAAATAAAGGAGGGGGGTGGGGGAGAGGTTGAGGAAAGAGCAGGGGGGGTGGGCTGGGTGGAGTCGGGAGAGGGAAATAGGTAGTGTATAGCAGGTCCAATAGAGCACAGACAAGGTCTGTGGGCAGAACTACCGGAGGTGGACGTGGAGGTTCCCGTCCACCTAGGAAAGGAAAAAAAACACCAAAAAAAAAAAAAAGGGGAACTAAACAAAACTGGGCCGGGATGTCAGCTAAGGCCCGCAAGGGCAGCTGTGGGGTGGATGTAAACCCTAGGGTGAGCGAGAGCTCCAACATCGGAGAGGGCGATCTGTGATCATGAGTCAGTGGTGACTGGGGGCACAACGATCCAGATCGGTACCTTGGGGAAGGCAGGGGGTCGGCCGAGAGGCCATCTTGGCAGGTCAGGTGAAACCCCCCCGGGGAGATTCCAGGGGTACCAATATATTTCTAAACAATGAACTGGTTAGAACAACTGAACAGAATCAGATCTTTGAAGTAACAAAATAAATGAAGTAACAGAAGATAAGAAACAAAACAAAGGGAAAACCAGACGCACCGCTCTGCGGCACACAGACAGCATACAGTAAATTCTGCTCATAGCGTGTATTCTACGGATCAGGAAATCAGTACATCATTGGTGGGGCAATACAAAGAGTCAGGGGTGCAAGGGGACCTGGTATGCGCACCAGACTCAGGTGGCTAAAAAAGCCGAGACATAAGGTCAATTGGTAGTCTGCTATTATAGGAACAAACGGTATGCTGTCCGGCAGAACCTATCGTCAAATATATATGGTACAGTATACCCGTGAGCTGTTTGGAGAAGGCCGGGGCCCCCACCGGAGGGGCGGCAATGTTCGGCAATACCGAATGGCGCATAAAGCGCGTTTGAAAAAAAGTCCAGAAGCCACAAAACAAAAGAGACCAAGACACCCCAAAAAAAGAAAAACCGGGGAGTTCAATAGAGTATGGGTGTCCTGGTTGAGGTGTCATAGGGGCGAGAAAAGTACCTGACTCCACGCTGATAGTGGCCTTGAAATGCCTTGAAAGTGTTCCAGAAGCACAGCAGGTCTCTGCAGAATCATGGCGTTGAGGAAAGCTGAATTCCTGTGGGGGTAATCTAGAAAGATAAAAAAAAAAGAAAAAAGAAAAGACAAGGATGGGCTAGTCTGTGTGTACGCAAAGCGATCCACTTCTACACCGCCTTAGGCCATAGGATGATTCCGTCGCGGCGTGGCTGCCGGGCCCGGGCTGCGAATCGACGAGTCTCTGCGGGAGGGCCTCTCTCCAGGTGACATGGGTTCAAGTCTGCGACGTCTGGAGCGGTGTCTTTGCGCCCTAGGCGACGTATTGTGCGAAACTGGTTTCCAAGGCTCCGTAGGGAAATAGAAGGAGTACCATTCAGGCAGATCCACCGGAGGCAGGTCCAGCTGTTCACAAAAGGAAGGCAGGTCCTCAGGCGTCCGAAGCAGTGCGGTGCGACCTCTAGCCGAAGCGGAGAGACAGAAAGGAAATTTCCAGCGATATTGAATGTTGCGAGTGCGAAGCACTTCCAGCAGTGGGCGTAAACTGCGCCTGTTCTGTAAGGTAATCTGTGACAGATCTTGAAAGAGTTTTATCTCAGCGCCATTGAATAGTATGCGCCCTCTGTCTCTAGCTTTTCTGAGAATTTCTTCCTTGAGAGGGAAATTCACAATGCAGCAAACAATGTCTCTGGGAGGTTCCGAGTCACGGGGAGGGGGTCTCAATGCCCGATGTAACCGTTCCATTTCAATGGGAGAGTCCGCGGGCCGGTCAAGAAGATCATTGAAAATAGAGCAGACAGTTTGCGGTAGTGCATTCTGGTCTATTCCCTCCGGGACTCCCCTCACCCGTACATTATGCCTGCGTCCCCTGTTGTCGAGGTCTTCTACTTGTCTGTGTAACTCGAACATGTGCGGCAGGTGCATGTCATAGGTTCTTTGTACCTGCTTAATCGCTGTGGCCTGCATCCGGGAGGTCTCCTCCACCTCCGAAAGTCTGTTGGTCATCTCATGAAAGTCCGCTTTCAGGTCGGAGATCGCCTCTGTGAAAGTGCGCTTAAGGTCCAGGGCTACCTTTTGGAGGTCTCTTTGGATGTCCAGGAGACTGGGGCGTGGGGTGCCAAGTCCAGCGTCCTCCTCGTCCATAGTCGGGCCTAAGGGGTCACTGAATGCGGCCGGAGATGTAGCTTGTGACACTTGGGATGTCTGCGCCACGTCGTGATGCGTCGCCTGGCGTGTTCGGAACAGCTCCGGGATATTTCCAGATGTTTGGGTACACGGGTCCCTTTGGGTGCGGGGTGTGGAGGAGCTCTTGGTGGATCTGCCCATGTTGGGGGGGGAATTAACTGGAGTCCCCTAGCAGGCTTCTGTTCGCCCTCAGGATGTGGGAGCTGGCCCTTTACATGGCCATGGTGGGGCTCCCCAGGGTCACTTCCCCTAAATAGGGTGTTGATATGGTATGAAGGGAGTCAGGCTCTGGCTCTGGAGGGATGCTGAGGGTTCGAGTGTACCAAGATGGCTGTCACCTACCTCCACTCCTGGAGCCTGGGCTTTGTGAAGGAGAGGCCGGCCGCCTCCAGGCACCCGCTATCTTCTGCCCCACGGTCTGGGGGATCGCCTCCTGGTCTGGATCAATCTCCGTTTTCGCCGGCCGCGGCGGTACCAGATCGCTGTGGATCCCTCGTAGGCCGCAAGATGGCGGCAGGGCCTCGTGTATGGCGCCGGTCTCGGGCCTGGCTGCGGAGCAGAAGGGCCACCTCGGGTCCCCGCGGTGTTACGGAGGCCGGCTGGGTGGCGTTCCGCAAGGCTGGGCGACGCGTTCGCCGCCCGCGGCAGTAATTTAGTCCGGAGGAGCCTGTGTAGGCCGCAAGATGGCGGCCGTCAATACTGGGATGGCGCCGGTTTCTTGATGAGTGCTTGGGTCCGCGGGCCGCTGCTCACCTCCAAAACGGCCAGAAAGTATGCCGACGATGCTCCGGGCACTGATGGTGTGATCTTGGGGCACAGATCGTACACCCAGGAGCAGGATGGCGATGGATGTAAAGTCGGCCGGCGGAGCCTAGATTCGGAGCATCCGTCCTCTTTCACGTCCGGCCACGCCCCCCAAAAATGTTTTTTTATATATTTTTGGGGGACATTTATTATAACAAAAAGTAAAAAATAATGCGTTTTTTTCAAAATTGTCGCTCTATTTTTGTTTATAGCGCAAAAAATAAAAACCGCAGGGGTGATCAAATACCACCAAAAGAAAGCTCTATTTGTGGGAAAAAAGGATGCAATTTTGTTTGGGAGCCACGTCGCACGACCGCGCAATTGTCAGTTAAAGCGACGCAGTGCCGAATCGCAAAAAGTGGTCTGGTCTTTGACCAGCAAAATGGTCCGGTCTGTAAGTGGCTAAATAAAGCTTTTTTATACTATATTCTGAGATCACTATTTCTTATATATAAAATATATTTTTGCACCTTAAAAATCCCATAAAATCCCTCCATATTTATTCAACTTAGGGATGTGGTGCTAATAGTATGTTGATGTGCCCATGGTTATAAAGTTTTGATTTTACATACTGTCGCCAGTGCGGTACAGCGTCATCATATAATTGGTGCGGTGGTGATCAGGGACACTTACTGGTCAGATTGGTCTAGGTTTTTTTTTTTTTTTTTTTTCTGTTCTTATTTAACCACTTCAGCCTCGAGCCTCTTTTTTTTTTTTTTTGTTTGCTAGAAAATTACTTAGAACCCTGAAACCCGAACCAACACGTCACTCTGCAAAACTGCGCCCGCTCGTGGAATGGCGACAAACTTTGGCACTTAAAAATCTCCATAGGCGATGTTTAAAAATGTCTACAGGTTACTAGTTTGGAGTTACAGAGGAGGCCCAGTGCTAGAATGATTGTTCTCGCTCTAACGATCGTGGCGATACCTCACATGTGTGGTTTGAACACCGTTTTCATATACGGGCGCGACTTACCTATGTGTTCGCTTCTGTGCGTGAGGTCGGCGGGACGGGGCACTTTTTAACCACTTGAGGACCGCCGTATTGCCATTGTACGTCAGCACAATGGCACAGGCAGGCATAATCACGTACATCTACGTGATTGCCTTCCAGCGGGTGGGGGGTCCGATCGGACCCCCTCCCGCTGGATACGGCGGTCCGATTCGGTCCAGGAGCGCTCCGTGATGAGGGGATGGCCGTTGGTTTTCGGCCACCCCCTCTGGATCGCTCCTGGCCAATGAGAAGCTTCCTCCCCTGTGTATTGTTTACACAGGAAGGAGGAAGTGATGTCATTCTCCTCGGGGCGGTCTTTTTGACCGGACTACGAGGAGAACAGTAAAAGTAAGTGTGCACCAACACTACACTGACATGTAGGTACACACAGGCACACAAACCCCCCCCGATCCCCCCCCCCGATCGCCCCCCGATCCCCCCCCCGCCCCCCCTCCCCCCCCAGTCACAGTGTCACTGATTGCATTGATCATTTCTTTACTGATCAATGCATTCAGTGTCAGTTGTGACAGTAAAAACTGTCAGGACAGTTAGTGTTAGGTCCAGGGTAGCCCCCTATCACCCCCCAATAAAGATTTAACCCCCTGATTGCCCCTAGAGTTAACCCTTTCACCCCCTTTTGCCAGTGTCACTAAGCGATCATTTTTCTGATCGCTGCATGTGTCGCTAGTGTCGCTAGGTAGCTAGTTATTTTTTTAGGTTCACCGCCAGGTTTTTATATCGCTAGGTACCCCGATATACTACCCAATAATGTTTTTAACCCCCTGATTGCCGCTAGTTAACCCTTTCACCCCCTTTTGCCAGTGTCACTAAGCGATCGTTTTTCTGATCGCTGCATTAGTGTCGCTACAGTCGCTAGGTAGCTAGTTATTTTTTTAGGTTCACCGCCAGGTTTTTATAGCGCTAGGTACCCCGATATACTACCCAATAATGTTTTTAACCCCCTGATTGCCGCTAGTTAACCCTTTCACCCCCTTTTGCCAGTGTCACTAAGCGATCATTTTTCTGATCGCTGCATTAGTGTCGCTAGGTAGCTAGTTATTTTTTTAGGTTCACCGCCAGGTTTTTATAGCGCTAGGTACCCCGATATACTACCCAATAATGGTTTTAACCCCCTGATTTCCGCTAGTTAACCCTTTCACCCCCTTTTGCCAGTGTCACTAAGCGATAATTTTTTCTGAACGCTGCATCAGTGTCGCTAGTGTCGCTAGGTAGCTAGTTATTTTTTTAGGTTCACCGCCAGGTTTTTATAGCGCTAGGTACCCCGATATACTACCCAATAATGGTTTTAACCCCCTGATTGCTGCTAGTTAACCCTTTCACCAGCGATCACAGTATAAGTGTCACTGGTGACGCTGGTTAGCCAGTTAGTTATTTAGGTTCCCCGTCAGGTTTTTATATAGCGCCAGGGACCCCCATATACTACCTAATAAAAATTTGAACCACCTGATTGCCCCTAGTTAACCCTTTCACCACTGATCACCGTATAAGTGTTACGGGTGACTCTGGTTAGTTTGTTTTTTATAGCATTTTATATTCAAATCCGGAAGGCAGTGCTTGGTTTTCGGGGTCCCGTACGTGGCTAGGCTCCCAAAAAGTCCCCCACATGTGGTATCCCCGTACTCGGGAGAAGCAGCAGAATTTATTTTGGGGTGTAATTTGACTTCTGCCCATAGCATGTGTGAGCAATATATCATTTAGTGACAACTTTGTGCAAAAAAAAAAAAGTTTGTAATATTCCCGCAACTTTTGGCAAAATATAAAATATTCCATGGACTCAACATGCCTCTCAGTAAATAGCTTGGGGTGTCTACTTTCCAAAATGGGGCCGTGCGCGACTAGACTCCCAAAAAGTCCCACACATGTGGTATCCCCGTACTCGGGAGAAGCAGCAGAATGTATTTTGGGGTGCAATTCCACATATAACCATGGCATGTGTGAGCAATATATCATTTAGTGACAACTTTTTGTAAAAAAAATTTTTTTTTTTTTTTTTTGTCATTATTCAATCCCTTAGGACAAAAAAAATAAATATTCAATGGGCTCAACATACCCATCAGCAATTTCCTTGGGGTGTCTACTTTCCAAAATGGGGTCATTTGGGGGGGATTTGTACTGCCCTGCCATTTTAGCACCTCAAGAAATGAGATCGGCAGTCATAAATTAAAAGCTGTGTAAATTCCAGAAAATGTACTCTAGTTTGTAGACGCTATAACTTTTGCGCAAACCAAAAAATATTCGCTTATTGACATTTTTTTTACTAAAGACATGTGGCTGAATAAATTTTGCCCTCAATGTATGACTAAAATTTAGTTTATTCGATTTTTCTTATAACAAAAAGAAGAAAATATCTTTTTTTTTCAAAATTTTCGCTCTTTTTCCATTTATATCGCAAAAAAAAAAATCGCAGAGGCAATCAAATACCATCAAAAGAAAGCTCTATTTGTGGGAAGAAAAGGACGCAAATTTCGTTTGGGTGCAATATTGCATGACCGCGCAATTACCAGTTAAAGCAGCGCAGTGCGAAATTGCAAAAAGACCTCTGGTCCTTAAGGTATTTATTGGTCCGAGGCTGAAGTGGTTAAAGAAAAAAAAAAAAAATTTTTATTCTTATTTATTTTACTTTTTATTTTTTATTTTTACACTGTCCTTTAAAAAAAAAAAAAAAAAATGGGTCACTTTTTTTCCTATTGCAGGGAATGTAAACATCCCTTGTAATATATAAAAAAAAAAAAAAACATGACAGGACCTCTTTAATGTGAAGTCAAAAAGACCTCAGATCTAACATTTACACTTAAAGCAGGAGTCCGCCGGGAGTTCCGCCGTTTTTTTTTTTTTTTTTTTTTTAAAGCCAGCAGCTACAAATACTGCAGCTGCTGACTTTTAAAATAATGACACTTACCCGCCCAGCGCGCCCGCGATGTCGGCACCCGAAGCCGATCTCTCGATCGTCTCTCGGGTGCTGCCGCCGCCATCTTGGGTATGGGAATCAGGAAGTGGAGCCTTTCGGCTTCATTTCCCGGTTCACTACTGCGCATGCGCAAGTCGCGCTGCGCAATAAGGATGGTCCCCGCTGTCTCTGGGATCCGTGTGTTTCCCAGCAGGCAGCGGGGGACCTTCGGAAAGGGGCGTAGATTCTGCAGAAAGGGGCGTGCCTTCTGCAGAATCTACGCCGGAAGTGGGTGCAGATACCTGTACTGTACAGGTACCTGCACCCCCCTCCCCCCTGAAAGGTGCCAATTGTGGCGCCGGAGGGGGGGAGGATTCCAATGAGCGGAAGGTCCACTTTAGGGTGGACCTCCGCTTTAAATACAATAAAAAAAAAAATTAAATAAAAAAAAAAAATTCCTCTTTAAGAGCATTGGGTGGAAGTGACGCTTGACATCGCTTCCGCCATCAAATGGTATGGTGTAGAGGGGGAGCCATCTTTCCCTCACTCGGCATTAAGGCTCAGAGAGGGGAAGAACACGATTTTTGCATACTGTCACCAGTGCAGTACAGCATCATCATATAACTGGTGTGGCGGTGATCAGGGACACTGACTGGTGACAGAATGTTGGAGGGGGGGGGGGGGGGGGGAATCATATTTTTTATTTTATTTTATATTTTCTTATTTAAAAACCTTTTTTCCTTCTTCTATGTTTTTTATTTTAATTTTTTTTCTAACGCGCCACGACCAGAGAAATACAGTGTTATCATAGGAACATTTTACTACTCTGGGGAAATGATCAGGATTTTTTGTTTTCTTTTATACATTAGGATTGCTTATACCAGTGAATTTCACTGTTGTAAGCAACCATTTTTACAGAATGAAATTGATTCATTCAGTGCGTATTGTTGTGGTTAGCTGTGATTGGCCACAGCTAATCACATGGTACAGATGGGCTGTGATTGGCCCTGTCTGTGTATGACCACAGTGAGATCGAGCCACATGTTCGTGCCCTACCCGGAAGAGGCGGATCACGTATATATATATATATACGTGATCCAGTGAACAGGTGCCGCCCTGTAGCAGTAAAACTGCTATGGGGTGGACCTGAAGAGGATAAAAGGTGTTTTTTCCTTTTTTTTTTTACGATTTTTTTTAACACACTGTGACCAGTGTTTTTATTTTTTTTCTTACACATTATGATAGCTTTTACCAGTAAATTTCACTGTTGTAAGCAATCATTTTTACTGACTGCAGTTGATTAATTCAGTGGGCATTGTTGTGATTAGCTGTGATTGGCCACAGCTAATCACATGGTAGAGCTAGGCTTTGATTGGCCTCATCTGTACCATGTGATCACTTTGACTAATCACAGCTAGCAACACAATTGTACCACAAGGAAAGGCATGAAAGGAAGCCATCCATTGTTTACAATTGTCATGTGATCTGCTGTGATTCGTCACAGCGATCACATGGTACAGATGGGCTGTGATTGACCCTGTCTGTAAGCAATCGTTTTTACAGACTGTAGTTGATTAATTCAGTGTGCATTGTTGTGATAATTGTGATTAGCCACAGCTAATCACATGGTACAGCTGGGCTGTGATTGGCCTGCGCCTGTACCATGTGATCACTTTGACTAATCACAGCTAGCAATGAAATTGTACCACAAGGAACGGCATGAAAGGAAGTCAATCTTTGTTTACAATTGTCATGTGATCTTCTGTGATTGATCACAGCGATCACGTGGTACAGATGAGCTGTGATTGACCCAGTCTGTAAGCAATCATTTTTACTGACTGTAGTTGATTAAGTCAGTGTGCATTGTTGTGATTAGCTGAGATTGGCCAGAGCTAATCACATGGTACAGCTAGGCTGTGATTGGCCCCTTCTGTACCATGTGATCACTTTGACCAATCACAGCTAGCAACACAATTGTAGCACAAGGAATGGCATGAAAGGAAGCCACCCATTGTTTACAATTGTCATGTGATCTGCTGTGATTGGTCACAGCGATCACATGGTACAGATGGGCTGTGATTGACCCTGTCTGTAAGCAATCACGTTTTCCTGGTGCCTCCATGGCAGCATACCTGTGACAAGCTCCGCCTTGGCTCCTCCCTCAGGACTAGTGAATATTATAAAAAGAAATGGTTAGCGCAGCCCCAGCATTCTTCTTTTTTTCCTCATACCTCATGGCAGTGAATTCTGGTCAAACGTCCTTACCTTCTGCATTCAGCAGCTTCCGTCCGGGTTCAAGCCTCTCCCGGACGCAGTTCCTTCTCTTGGGCAGCTAAACGCGCTTATAAGGTTGGAAGTCCCTTCTGTAGGATCTTTTGGGACAAGCAGTTTGTCTCTTAAACTAAGAGCGTTACCTGCAAATTAATCAGGCACCAGCTCATTCATGGTAACGGAGGCAGCAGCTATTTCTACATTTCTTTTCTTTTTTTTCTCCTCCCCTTCTCTCCCCCCTTCTTCTTTCCTTCCCCTTTTATGTTTCACATCTTTTTCTTTCCTCTCCTTTCTCTTTCCTCTTCACTCTCTCTCCCTTCCCCAACCTTCCTTATCTGTCATTCATCCATTCTTTCTTTCTTTTTTTTTTTTTCCTGTCCTTTCATTTCTCTTTTATTTTTGTTTCTTTTGAGGGAAAACCCCTCTCCTAGTCTCTGCCGCTTTGGTCAGCTCCGTAGGAGCCGCGCGCGTTCAGCCCCGGCACTTTATTCCCCCCTCGGCGTTCCCCGCCGTGCTCTGCACATGCGCTGGTGGTGCGAGGCTCCTGGGTCTCCGTTCCCACCGGTCGGCGCATGCGCAGTGGTTCCGAAGGCCGCGGCGGCCATTTTGGATAAGGACATAGTGACAACTATGCCCTTAAAGTGGAGGTCCACCCTAAAATGGACCTTCCGCTCATCGGAATCCTCCCCCCCTCCGGCGCCACAATTGGCACCTTTCAGGGGGGAGGGGGGTGCAGTTACCTGGATAATTCAGGTAACTGCACCCACTTCCGGGATAGCTCTCTGCGGAAAGGGGCATAGATTACGCCCCTTTCCGCAAGTGCCCGCCCCCTTCCGCAAGTGCCCCGCTGCCTGCTGGGAAACACACAAATCCCAGAGGCAGCGGGGACCGTCCTTATTGCGCAGCGCAACTCGCGCATGCGCAGTAGGGAACCGGGAAATGAAGCCGAAAGGCTCCATTTCCTGATTCCCATACCCAAGATGGCGGCGGCAGCACCCGAGTGACGATCTACAGATCGGCTTCGGGTGCCGACATCGCGGGCGCGCTGGACAGGTAAGTGTCACTATTTTAAAAGTCAGCAGCTGCAGTATTTGTAGCTGCTGGCTTTTAAAAAAAAAAAAACGTGGACTCCCGGTGGACTCCCGCTTTAAAACGTTTTTGACAGTTTCACTATTTATCTCCCTGGCAGCCTCAGTGGTGACGCCTGTGGCTGCAGGGAGAACTGCCTCTGAGAGCTCCAGGGGGAAAATACCTACTTCCAGGTAAAAAAAAAAAAAGGGGGGGGAAGGAATTATTTAATTAAATAATATAGAATAAAATAAATACATACATTATTATATAAAAAAAAAAAAAAGAATTTTTTTTTATGTTTAAGTGGGTGAAAAAAAATAAAAAATAAAAAATTAACCCATTTTTTGATAAAGGTATTTTCCTTTTTACCAAATCAGGACACGGCGGGTTGATTTCTCTCCTCTAAAACTCTTTTCTTAGCCGCTGCTTCTGCTAATCCATCTAGTATGAGCCATTCGCCGCCCGCACAAGATCCTACTCTACACCTGAGGTAAGGACCTACGTCCAGGTAAGTTGATACATTTTAAAAAAAATAAATAAATAAAAGAGTGCACTGAGGCTGGTACTTTTATGTATTTCAGTCCTGTACGCCAGAAGACATCTAAGAGGACCTCAAGGCGACATGAAGACGATGATGACTCTAGTTACAGCAGAGACAGGTCACCCAGGAGAAGTGGCAGGAAAGCATCGGCCAAAAAGCGCCGTCATTCATGCTCTCCTAGACCTAGATCTCCAAGATGTCAGGCCTGTGGAGCTACCCCACTTCCAGACAAACTGATCTGTCGAAATTGCCTCATGGACTATGCAGCGGACAGAGAATCTGAAAGTCTGCAAGGGGCGGACCTACTTAAGAAAGCAGTAAAGGATTCCCTTGCAGAATTGGTAGCCACAATGCCGACGCAACAACCAGCATCTCCTCCTCAGGAGCAAACGGCTGAGGTTCCCATTCCTGGGCCGTCCACAAGTGGATTTTCTTGTCTGACGCCGGCATCTTCCTCTAAACATCAGGAAGAGAATGCCATCTCAGAGGAATCATCTGATGACCTAGATGCCTCTGGCTTTGCTTTCGCCATGGTCCAGCCTTCTGTACAGGCAGTTAAACAAGCGATCGGCTGGGAAGAGACCAACACAGAGGTTAAGAAGTTTAAATCGTACTTCCCCTTTCTCAAACGCCAGATATCCTTTTTCCCTCTCATGGATGAGATCAGGGATGTGATTGAGGAAGAGTGGAAAAAGACAGAGAAAAGATTCCCCATTAATCGGTTGGGAAAGTTATACCCTCTCTCAGAGGCTGATTCTGCAATGCTAGAGGGTTCTCCAGTGGTCGATGTGGTGGACACAGCCGGTGACAGATCGCGCCGCAGCTTGGCCCGCGGGCGTACTCTGGGAGGACGTCATATGAAGTCCACCTGGAACAATGAAGGTCCCACCCGGCCATCATCTGACTATAGGCTGGCCAGGAACTGGGTAAGAATACTTTCAGAAATAGAAACATTAATAGTTCATTTTTATTAAAATGGAAACTAAATGAAGAGAAGAGAAATCCAAATCAAAACAATATTTGGTGTGACCTCCTTTTGCCTTCAAACCAGCATCACATCTTCTAGGTAGAGTCGCACACAAATCGCACTCAAACTGCCTCAAATCCTCCTGTCTCTTCATATCATACCAGAGAAATTCCATGATGGTGAGATCAGGGCTCTATAGAGGCCAAACCAGGGCTTTTCTTTCTCAGAAAATATGTGCAGGAACTTCTGAGTCACCCTTCGTCTCTGCCCCCTACCCACCTCTGAGCACTGTCTCTTGGCTCCACCCCCTACCCACCTCCAAGTACCACCCCTTTTAGAGAAAAAGGAACCAAGTATCATTTTGTGCTACTAAGTAATTTGTATGAAATGTGATAGACCCCACCCCAGCAACAATAGATCCCCCCCCCAGCAACAATAGACACCCCAGCAAACAACAGACCACACCACAGCAACAATAGACACCCCCAGCAAACAACAGACCACACCACAGCAACAATAGATCCCACACACAACATCTGACCTTCCACCCAGCAGCAATGAACCCCTTCTGCAACAAAATACCACCCCCGCAACAATAGACCCCCAGCAGCAAAACAGATCTCCCAGCAGCCAGCAACAATAGACCTCTCCCTGAACAGTAGATCCAACCCAGCATCAAGTGACGACCCCCCCCACAGCAACATTAACCCCCCCCCCCCAGTCAACAACACTAGACCTACCCAGCAAGAATAGACTCCCACAAAAAAAAAAATAGATCCCCACCAGAGACAATAGATCCACAGCAGAGACAATAGATCCCCACCAGAGACAATAGATCCACAGCAGAGACAATAGATCCCCACCAGAGACAATAGATCCCCAGCAGCCAGCATCAATAGACCCTCCAGCACACCTGGCCATAAAATATGTTCAGTGTTGGAGGTGGCAAGGCTGCGTTCCCCCCCGCGTGCCTGGTCCAAAAAAAAGCCCCGGGCCAAACCATCACTTCCAGGACTTCTTGTTCATGGAAGAATGGGTGGCCCAGGGGAGCAGGGGAAATCTGTGCAGTGCAGGGTGATTAGGGTGTGCCCGGGCCCATCCGGCTCACCCCGTGTGCATGTTATTGGTTCAGTGTATAAGAAAAAAACAAAGTTCCATCCAAAGGCAAGAAAGCAAAAAAAAAAAAAAAGAAAAATGATATTGGATGACGTACAATTGGTTTTGTGTGATACCATCAGATAGCGGCGTGTGTGTGTTTTCAGTTACAGTTATCGATATCTTTGGGTTGTGTGATCGGAATCCTCTGTGTAAATAACTTAATCTTCAAGATCAGCCCAAAATAAAGAAAAAATAAGAGAGCATTTACTTATTTTTTTTTTTTTTTTTTTTATGGTTCATTTTATTTCTCCCGTTTGAACTTCTGGAATGTGGCTCGCATTGAGTTAGGTGGCCGCCGCCGCTCCGTGTTCTTGTTGCTGGGATCCACGTCTAATCGTTCCCTTTGTGTCCGTTGGATTCCTCGTCTCTGTAAATCTTTGTGTTCCTTTTGGTGCATTTTCAGAAAGTGAACTAAAACTGTGTGGACCTAATAGAACTCTATGAGAAAAGTGCAGCCAACCCGTACAAACACAGCGCGTTAAAGCATCCGCTACTTTAACTGGTAATTGCACGGTCATGCAACAAATGAAATTTAATTTATATATTTTTTTTCACACAAATAGAGCTTTCTTTGGTGGTATTTGATCTGCAAAGTTTTTTTTTTTTTTGCTAAATACAGTATCTCACAAAAGTGAATCTTTTCTTCTATCTTTTCATGTAACAACACTGAAGAAATGACACTTGTCTACAATGTAAAGTAGTGAGTGTACAGCTTGCATAACAGTGTAAATTTGCCGTCCCCTCAAAATAACTCAACACACAGCCATTAATGTCTAAACCGCTGGCAACAAAAGTCAGTACACCCCTAAGTGATAATGTCCAAATTGAGACCAATTAGCCATTTTCCCTCCCCGGTGTCATGTGACTCGTTAGTGTTACAAGGTCTCGGGTGTGAATGGGGAGCAGGTGTGTTAAATTTGGTGTTATCGCTCTCACTCTCTCATACTGGCCACTGGAAGTTCAACATGGCACCTCATGGCAAAAAACTCTCTGAGAATCTGAAAAAAAGAATTGTTGCTCTACCTAAAAGATGTCCTAGGCCAGTGATGGCGAACCTTGGCACCCCAGATGTTTTGGAACTACATTTCCCATGATGCTCATGCACTCTGCGGTGTAGTGGAGCATCATGGGAAATGTAGTTCCAAAACATCTGAGGTGCCAAGGTTCGCCATCACAGTCCTAGGCTATAAGAAGATTGCCAAGACCCTGAAACTGAGCTGCAGCACGGCGGCCAAGACCATACAGCGGTATAACAGGACAGGTTCCCCTCAGAACAGGCCTCGCCATGGTCAACCAAAGAAGTTGAGTGCACGTGCTCAGCGTCATATCCAGAGGTTGTCTTTGGGAAATAGATGTATGAGTGCTGCCAGCATTGCTGCAGAGGTTGTAGGGGTGGGGGGTCAGCCTGTCAGTGCTCAGACCATACGCCGCACACTGCATCAAATTGGTCTGCATGGTTGTCATCATAGAAGGAAGCCTCTTATAAAGATGATGCACAAGAAAGCCCGCACACAGTTTGCTGTAGACAAGCAGGCTAAGGAGATGGATTACTGGAACCATGTCCTGTGGTCTGATGAGACCAAGATAAACTTATTTGGTGTCAGATGGTGTCAGGCGTGTGTGGGGGCAACCAGGTGAGGAGGACAAAGACAAGTGTGTCTTGCCTACAGTCAAGCATGGTGGTGGGAGTGTCATGGTCTGGGGCTGCATGAGTGCTGCCGGCACTGGGGAGCTACAGATCATTGAGGGAACCATGAATGCCAACATGTACTGTGACATACTGAAGCAAAGCATGATCCCCTCCCTTCAGAGACTGGGCCGCAGGGCAGTATTCCAACATGATAACAACCCCAAACACACCTCCAAGATGACCACTGCCTTACTAAAGAAGCTGAGGGTAAAGGTGATGGACTGGCCAAGCATGTCTCCAGACCTAAACCCTATTGATCATCTGTGGGACATCCTCAAACGGAAGGTGGAGGAGCGCAAGGTCTCCAACATCCACCAGCTCCGTGATGTCATCATGGGGGAGGGGAAGAGGACTCCAGTGCCAACCTGGGAAGCTCTGGTGACCTCCATGCCCAAGAGGGTTAAGGCAATGCTGGAAAATAATGGTCGCCACACAAAATATTGACACTTTGGGCCCAATTTGAACATTTTCACTTAGGGGGTGTACTCACTTTTGTTGCCAGCGGTTTAGACATTAATGGCTGTGTGTTGAGTTATTTTGAGGGGACAGCAAATTGACACTGTTATACAAGCTGTACACTCACTACTTTACATTGTAGACAAGTGTCATTTCTTCAGTGTTGTCACATGAAAAGAAATGTTTACAAATATTTACAAAAATGTGAGGGGTGTACTTACTTTTGTGAGATGCTGTAAGCACAAAAAGAGCTAAAATTCGGAAAAAAAAAACAAAAAACATTTTTTTACTTTCTGATATAAAACCTATCCAATAAAAAAATAAAATATAATCAATTTATTTTTTTCGGAAATTCTTGACAAAATGTATTCTGCTACATATCTGTCCAATCACAGCCGGTCACGTGTAAACACCGAGATTCCGGTAATCGGCGTTCCTCACCTCACACTAACAGAGTGTATGGCGAGGAGAGACGATCAGCCGCATTTTCCCGCAGGGGGACATCTACACATATAATCAGGGCACTAATCTTTAGTGCCCCGATTACAATATAGCACCAAAAGTGTCACCAATCAGTGCCCACCATTGCCCACCAGTGGCAGCAATCAGTGCCCATTAGTGATGCTAAATCAGTGCTGGCTATCAGTGCTGTCCATCAATGCCCATCGGTGTCACCCATCAGTGCCACCCATCAATACCCATCAGTGTCCTTCAGTACCACCTACCCGTGCCGCCTATCAGTGCCAATCAGTGCCGCCTATTAGTGCCCATCAGTCTCACCTACCAGTGCCCATCAGTGCTACCTATCAATGCTCATCGGTGCCACATATCAGTGCCACCTATCAGTGCTCATAAGTTTAGCATATTAACGCCTCCTCATCAGTGCCACCTCATCAATGCCCACCAGTTCAGCCTATCAGTGCCCATCAGTGCCGCCTCATCAGCGCCCATCAGTGAAGGAGAAAAATTACATAGATACAAAATTTACTGACAGAAAATTTTTCCAAAATTTTTGATCTTTTTTTTTTCTTTTAGTAAAAAATAAAAAAAAACAGCAGTGATTAAATACCACCAAAAGAAAGCTTTATTTGTGTGAAGAAAATTACAAAAATGTCAACTGAATTTGTAATTCAAAGTGCAACAGCACTGAAAGCTGAAAAGAAAAATGGCCTGGGCAGGAAGGGGGTGTAAGTACCCTGTAGTCACGGGTTTTTGTTAATTAGGATATTTCCGAATTAACAAATCTGTCGAAATTCGTAAAAAAAATGAATTCGGAACGAAACGAATTGCACATGTCTAGATATTGTGGCAGACAATCTGACTCTAACTAATGCTTGACCGAACTGACAAACTGCCACTGATATCACCAGTGCCATTATTACAGTGATCAGTGCTAAAAATATAGTATATATATTATGCTTCTCCTCCTTTTTCTTTTTCTGGATGCCCCTCAGGGGGATTGGTATCTTGTGTGTCCTCACCCCCCTGCTGTCTGGGCCTTCCTGTGTGCCCCCCCCCCCTCCTCTGCAGGATTGCCAGCTTCCCTCTTTCACCCCCCACCCCCCAGAAGCTGCTGAGGGCACATTAGGGAAATGTTTCAGGATGGAGAGCAGGGGGTGCAGGAAATATGTCCTATTTTCCCACCCCTTCCTTTCCTGAATTAACACAGTGTGAGTGATTGGCACCGATCACTCGCTGTGTCCATTCATCACGGAAGCATAGTAAATTGTGTTTACTATGCCTCCGTTTGTGAAGGCACAGGGAGCCTCAGAGAACTTCCCATTTATTCACTATCCAGTGCAGTTGAGGCTGCAGAGAAAGGTTCTGGGTAATCCCTCTCCTCAGTCCTATTTTCTGTCTAAAATGTAGTGGCGGCTGGTGCTCAATATTTGGGGGGGGGGGGGCAGTGAAGACAGACAAAAATGCGGCAATCCCCCCCTGCAGGAGACGAATGGGAGTGCTGAGATCCCACCCCCTGCAGGAGACGAACGGGAGTGCTGAGATCCCACCCCTTGCAGAAGACAAATGGGAGTGCTGAGATCCCACCCCCTGCAGGAGACGAACGGGAGTGCTGAGATCCCACCCCTTGCAGAAGACAAATGGGAGTGCTGAGATCCCACTCAGATCCCGGGTCTCAGGAACTTCTTCCTGATTGGCCGAGAGGAGAATCAGGAAGACAATAGTGAATATTTGCTGATGTCACACAACTGGGTGCTCCCTGAGCACAACCTTTTTTTTAAGTCAGTTAGATCCTCAGGCTCTAATCATGTGCTTTAAAACAAAAAAACAATTGAAATCCATGCGTCTGGTGCCCCCCATGTGGATTGGGGGGCCTGGACGCATGGACGGGGGGGCGGCACCCATGTGCCCTCTATGGACGGGCCACCACTGCTCAAATGGGAGACATCAGGGGTCTGTTTAGACCCGTGATATTTCACCAAAGCCCCCCAACAAGGCTGTTAAAAAAAGGTCAAAGAAAAAAAGGAGGGGGGGGGGGGTGGGCGGGCTGTCAGGTAGGCTGTCTATCTATCTATCTATCTATCTATCTATCTATCTATCTATCTATCTATCTATCTATCTATCTATCTATCCATCTATCTAAAGTAGAAATATGTCACAGCAACAAATACATTAAATACATTAACAGCGCTAAAATAATCCAAACATTTTAGGATTTGTTAAAAGTTCACTAAAATAGTTAAATAAGTATGAAGTCCACATTATATGAAATGAGGCAGATGTAAATGTAGGATTGTCCATCACAGAAAAAAACGTTGCAGATAGTAATTCAAAACAATCGCTTCCACACTGCACATGTCACAATCCCTTTAGGAAATGCACTTACCAGATGATACTGGGTTATACGTTTTCTGTCAATGGAGGATGCAGGCCCTTACCTCGCCTGACCACGCAGGGCCTGACCACGCAGCAACCTACATCATCGGCTTTCCTGCTTGCCTTACCCGGGAACACTGCTGGAGTGGTGAGAGGTAGTCAGGAATATCGACTTGTGATACATTGTTGTTACATGTGCTTTTATTTTGAATCACATTGTAAGTGTGCAATCTTAAGGAAACCTATAATAAATACCTTTTAGTACTGGATTACGCTATGTGTATCTTTGTTCTCTGCTTGTGACGAGCAAATTTTTAGCTGGATTACATGCAGAGAGCTGACAACACCCATTGCAAGCCAAGTGCATAACCCAGGATCATCTGACGGAGTGTATGCAGTGAGCAGACATCATCCATTGACAGATAAGCGTATAACCCAGTATCATCTGGTAAGTGCATTTCCTGGGGGGAATTGTGACATGTGCAGTGTTGTGGAGGAGGCGATTGTTTTGAATTACTATCTGCAACGTTTTTTTCTGTGATGGACAATCCTACATTTACATCTGCCTCATTTTATATATAAAGTGGACTTCATACTTATTTAATCTATTTTATGTCTATTTTAGTGAACTTTTAACAAATCCTAAAACGTTTGGATTATATTAGCGCTGCTAATGTTATGGTATCTCTCTATTTATCTAAATCTATCTATCTATCTATCTCTCTCTATCTATCTAATCAAATCATCTATCCATGTACCTTATCTATCTATCTAAATCAATCTAAATCTATCTATCTATCTATCTATCTATCTATCTATCTATCTATCTATCTATCTATCTATCTATCTATCTATCTATCTATCTATCCGATCCATTTTATCTTATCTATTTAATCAAATCATCTATCCATTTATCTTTTCTATCTATCTATCTATCTATCTATCTATCTATCTATCTATCTATCTATCTATCTATCTATCTATCTATCTATCTATCTATCTATCTATCTATCTATCTATCTATTCAAATCATCTATCCATGTACCTTATCTATCTATCTATCTATCTATCTAAATCTATCTATCTAAATCTATCTATCTAATCAAATCATCTATCCATGTACCTTATCTATCTATCTATCCTATCAATTTTATCTTATCTATTTAATCAAATCATCTATCCATTTATCTTATCTATCTATATATCTGTCTGTCTATCTAAATCTACCTACCTACCTATCTATCTATCTAATCAAATCATCTATCCATGTACCTTATCTATCTATCTATCTATCTATCTATCTATCTATCTATCTATCTATCTATCTATCTATCTATCTATCTATCTATCTATCTATCTATCTATCTATCTATCTCTATTGTTCTGGCAATATTTATGAATAATTAAGCAGTCTAATCAGCCGGAACTTTCCCTGTAACACATGATGGAAGGAGGTTTCCCGGTGTTTGGACTCGGTGATTTTCTGGGCTCCCCCTTGTTGTTTTCTGTTGTTCCGTGTCGGAAATTTGCGCAGGTTTTGTGTTCACAAATGCTGCAATTACTGGCTCTGCAATAATGTAATTCCGCTCTCAAATTCTTATTTTCCTTGATATTCCTTCAGTGGAAAACGCAATGATTATCCGTCCCCCGGGGGGCGCACTATACGGAGATCTCCATGGTAAAGCACATTCGCTCAGGGCGATGGGGCGGCTCTATAGGATAGCGTCCAGGCGCAGGCTATGCCTTTCATTGGAGCGATCGATACGCCGGGGTCCCCGCGGGGACTCTTCGCAGGCAAATCGCAGAAGATCAGACGCTTGAACATCGCACTCTTTTTTGGCCTGGCTTTCAAGGCATCGCGTTTCACAAATCTTATCCCAGGCTGTAGAGGAGAATCAATCACATCGAATGAAGACGGCGAGTTCCCCTGCCAACAACTCTTCTGGAAAGAAATAAAAAGATGGACTTCCAAAACAATGTTACATATTAAACTGACATGATATAATAGAGAGCCAATAGGGGGGGAATGCGAGGTGCACAGCGCCCGTTTTACTGCCCCTCAAACTTTAGAGGGGCTGCACTGTGACCAATGGATGCATAAAATGTCCCGGTGTCAGAGGGAGTAAACAATGTGCCATGTTTGGTATTAAGGAGAGGAATAGTGCCCCATCATTGGTATCAGTGGGAGGAATAGTGCCCCATCATTGGTATCAGTGGGAGGAATAGTGCCCCATCATTGGTATCAGTGGGAGGAATAGTGCCCCATCATTGGTATCAATGGGAGGAATAGTGCCCCATCATTGGTATCAGTGGGAGGAATAATGCCCCATCATTGGTGTCGGTGGGAGGAATAGTGCCCCATCATTGGTGTCAGTGGGAGGTATAGTGCCCCATCATTGGTGTCAGTGGGAGGAATAGTGCCCCATCATTGGTATCAGTGGGAGGAATAGTGCCCCATCATTGGTATCAGTGGGAAGAATAATGCCCCATCATTGGTATCAGTGGGAAGAATAATGCCCCATCATTGGTACCAGTGGGAAGAATAATGCCCCATCTTTGGTACCAGTGGGAGGAATAGTGCCCCATCATTGGTGTCAGTGGGAGGAATAATGCCCCATCATTGGTGTCAGTGGGAGGAATAGTGCCCCATCATTGGTGTCAGTGGGAGGAATAGTGCCCCATCATTGGTGTCAGTGGGAGGAATAGTGCCCCATCATTGGTGTCAGTGGGAGGTATAGTACCCCATCATTGGTGTCAGTGGGAGGAATAGTGCCCCATCATTGGTGTCAGTGGGAGGAATAGTGCCCCATCATTGGTATCAGCGGGAGGAATAGTGCCCCATCATTGGTATCAGCGGGAAGAATAGTGCCCCATCATTGGTGTCAGTGGGAGGAATAGCGCCCCATCATTGGTGTCAGTGGAAGGAATAGTGCCCTATCATTGGTGTCAGTGGGAGGAATAGTGCCCCATCATTGGTGTCAGTGGGAGGAATAGTGCCCCATTGTTGGTGTCAGTGGGAGGAACAGTGCCCCATCATTGGTGTCAGTGGGAGGAACAGTGCCCCATCATTGGTGTCAGTGGGAGGAATAGTGCCCCATCACTGGTGTCAGTGGGAGGAATAGTGCCCCATCATTGGTGTCATATATAAATGTATCGCCACAAACATTATAGTGAGGGCAATATTTCTAGCACTAGGACCTCCTTTGTATCTCTAAACTGGTAACCTGTAAAAATGCTGAAAATGTCGCCTATGGAGATTTTATAGTACCATAGTTTGGCTCCTTTCCACAAGATTGTGTCATAAAGAGTGACATGTTAGGTATCTATGTACTCAGCATAACATCATCTTTCATATTTTAGAATAAAATTGAGTTATGTATTTTTTTATTTTATTTTTTTAAATTCAGTAAATTGTATTTTTTCCAAAAAAATAAATAAAAATGTGTTTAAAAAACCACTGCGCAAATACAGTGATGTAAAAAAAATTGCAGAACCCGCCATTGTATTCTCTAGGTCCTCTGCTTAAATATATATATATATATATATATATATATATATATATATATATATATATATATATATATATATATATATACACATACATATATATATATATATATACACATACACACACACACACACACACACACACACACACACACACACACACACACACACACACACATATATATATATATATATACACATATATACATACACATATATACATATATACATACATATATATACACACACACAATATATCTAAGTAATTTTCTAGCAACAAATACAGATTTTTACTCGGCCCCTGAAAGGGGAAGCTCTGCTTGTTTGCTAAACACCCCTCCCCCTGCTGTTGCCACATTTGCCACCATTTGCCACCTCTCGGGGGAGGGGGGGTGCACTCTGTTGCAAGGTCTTCCGGTTCGGCTCCCCTCCTTTTTTCCCCACCGCCGGGCCACAGTAGGGAACTGTAGCTGCCTAAATAAATAATAACAAAGAAAATTATAAATAAATAAGAAAAATAATATAAATAATAACCAATAAATAAATACTAATTAATTCATTAAATATTAAAAAAGAAAATAATCAAAAAAGGCATCAGGAGGCAGCAGAAGCTGCCTAAATAAATAATAAAAAATTCAACTATAAATAAATAATAAAAATAAATATAAATAAAAACCGATAAATACTAATTAATTCATTAAATAATAAAAAAGAAAATAAACAAAAAAGGCTTCAGGAGGCAGCAGCAGCTGCCTAAATAAATAATAAAAAATAGAATTATAAAATAAAAAAATAAAAAAATAGTATAAATAACAAATAAATACTAATTAAATAATAAAAAGTAAAATAATAAACAAAAAAAAACAAAAAAAAAAAGGTATCAGGAGGCAGCAGCAGCTGCCTAAATAAATAATAACAAATAAAATTAATTAAAATAGAAAAAATAATATAAATAATAATAAAAAAAAAAATTAATTCATTAAATAATAAAAAATAAAAATAAAAATAAAAAAAAGGCAGCAGGAAGCAGCACCAGCTGTCTAAATAAATAATACAAAATTCAATTATAAGTAAATAAGAAAAATAATATAAATAATAGCAAATAAATAAATACTAATTAATTCATTAAATAATACAAAATAAAATAAAAAAGGCATCAGGAGGTAGCAGCAGCTGTCTAAATAAAATAATAAAAAAAAATTATAAATAAATAAGAAAAACAATATAAATAACAAATAAATAAATATTAAATTCATTCATTCATTAAAAAAAAACAAGCATCAGAAGGCAGCAGCAGCACCTCCTGAACACCTGCCAAGAACTGCTATACCACCTCCTGAAAAAAACGTTTCACTGCAGATCGCTTTTCAGAGGGTGGAAGTCATTACCACCAATGTGTAAGAGTCCTTTTTTGTTAGCCTTTCCTTGTGAAACGCGGACAGATTTCCTGCTCATTATCAGTTTGTGTTCCGAGGATGCGATTTTCAGGCGTTCTCTTATTTCCCACATAATGACACAACTAAAACCGTCTCACCTTTTACTATAATTGATACAAATGTATCCGCCGGATGAAGTTTTGTTATAACAATTATACTGTATCTGCAACATTGTTTAAGCTTAGCGGCTCTTTTAGCTCTTTTAGTTTTTCTATGAACACGTTCCGTTGGCCTAATGCCAATTATTTTTATTTCTCCTGATTATTCGTTACAGTTCAAAAGGTTTTCTTCCTTTTTTTTTTTATATATATATATATATCTTTTACACTGTATTTTTTATTTATTTTTTGGTTTGTGATACAATGTTTTATCACGCTATTTACCCACCTTAGTACCGGCATGTTACACCCCCTTCATTACCATTTTTCCACTTTCAGAGATGCGATCATTTGACTGACAATTACTCCCTTCTGCAACACTGTATCGAAATAAATTTTATGTCTTTTTTAAAATAGATTGAGCTTTCTTTTGGTGGTATTTTTTTTTTTTTTTTTTTTTCAATTCATAATTGTTATTAACTTTTACATAGAAATTAGCACATCATTCACACTTTAATCTTATTAGAGCAAGTCCCTCAATTTTCCTTTTACAGGCTATGGTTCATCCAGGCCTTAATATCATACAGGGACCGTCTTAACAACATACTTGTAATCCCTGTGTATTGAGGAGTCTTAAAACACTCACCCAAAAAATTAAATAAAATAAAACAAACACAGAAATGAGGGAAAAAAATATATATAATTTTCTCTCTTTTGGTAGTATTTTTTTTTTTTAGTTTATAATTTTTATTAAATTTTACATCATTCACATAATCTTATAAAAGCAAGTCCCTCAATTTTCATTTTACAGGCTATGGTTCATCCAGGCCTTAATATCATATAGGGACCGTCTTAACAAGGCACTTGTAATCCCCATATATTGAGGAGTCTTAAAACACTCACCCAAAAAATAAAATTAAAAATAAACACAGAAACGAGTGGGAAAATATATAAATTTTCTCTCTTTTTTTTGGTAGTTTTTTTCTCATTTATAATTTTTATTAAACTTTACATAATTTACACTTTAATCTTATTAGAGCAAGTCCCCCTTCATTACCATTTTTCCACATTCAGAGATGTGATCGTTTGATGGACAATTACTCCCTTCTGCAACACTGTATCCAAATGAATTTTATGTCTTTTTTAAAAAAGATTGAGCTTTCTTTCGGTGGTATTTTTTTTTTATTTTCAATTCATAATTGTTATTAACTTTTACATAGAAATTAGCACATCATTCACACTTTAATCTTATTAGAGCAAGTCCCTCAATTTTCCTTTTACAGGCTATGGTTCATCCAGGCCTTAATATCATGCAGGGACCGTCTTAACAACATACTTGTAATCCCTGTGTATTGAGGAGTCTTAAAACACTCACCCAAAAAATTAAATAAAATAAAACAATAAACACAGAAACAAGAAGGGGGAAAAAAAAGATATAATTTTCTCTCTTTTGGTAGTATTTTTTTTTCAGTTTACAATTTTTATTAAATTTTACATCATTCACATAATCTTATAAAAGCAAGTCCCTCAATTTTCATTTTACAGGCTATGGTTCATCCAGGCCTTAATATCATACAGGGGCCGTCTTAGCAACGTACTTGTAATCCCTGTGTATTGAGGAGTATTAAAACACGCAAAAAATAAAATAAAAAATAAACACAGAAACGAGAAGGAAAAAAAAAAAGAAAAAAAAGATATAAATGTCTCTCTTTTGGTAGTATTTTTATTTTTTTGTATGAACAGAAAAAAAAGATATAATTGTCTCTCTTTTGGTAGTATTTTTTTTTTTTGTATGAATAATTTTTTATAAAATGTTACATTAATACATTATTCACATAATCTTTAAGATCAAGTCCCTCATTTTTCACTTTACAGGCTATAGTTCATCCAGGCCTTAATATCATGCAGGGACTGTCTTAACAACGTACTTGTAATCCTCATATATTGAGAAGTCTTAAAACACTCACCCCCCCCCCCCCCCCAAAAAAAAAAAATAATAATAAATAAACACAGAAAAAAAAAAAAAAAAGATATATATTTTCTCTCTCTTTTGGTGGTATTTACCCGCTTCAATACCGGGCACTTTCACCCCCTTCCTGCTCAGGACAATTTTCAGCTTTCAGAGCTGTCACACTTTCAATGATAATTACGCGGTCATGCAACACTGTACCCATATGACATTTTTATCTTTTTTTTTTTTTTTTCCACACAAAAATATTTTGGTGGTATTTAATCACCACTGGGTTTTTTTATTCTTTGCAAAACAAAAACAAAAAAATTAAAATAAAAAAAACAAAAAACCCCCCCCCCAGTGGTGAATAACCACCTCCCACCCGGCCAATGTACATATACGGCCAGGTGGGAGCCACCTCCTTCTGACTGGATATTCAGGAACGTCCATCACAAGGAGGGGGATCGCGCGTGCCCCCGCAGCGGCCCGATCCCAATGTGCTCGTGTCACCCGGACACGGCGCATCTCAGATCGGCAGGAGGGCTCTGTGATTGGCCCTCCTGATGTAAACAAACAGCCGGTTGCTAGGCAATCGGCTCTCCTCACACGGAAGTCGACGCTGAGGAGAGGAGAGCAGATCGCTGCAGCCGGCTGGTGATCAGTGAGTATGAGCTGTTTTTACAGCTTTTTACTCACTGATCACCAGTCTAGTGTAATACACACATGTCCCCAAAACACACATGTCCCCAAATAATAAAAAGACATGTCCCCCACATATGTCCCACTAAAATCACATGTCCCAATGATTATCTGCACACATATGTACGTGATCACCTGCACACATATGTACATGATAATTTGCGTACATATGTCCGTGATCACACAAACCAATTATTATACACTTAACGGAATTTTTTTTACCAAAAACATATAATTTACGACAAAATTTGATTTCATTGGATTTCTTTTAAAGTAGAAAAAAGAAAATATTGTTTTTTTTCCAAATTTCCGCTTTTTTTGCACTTATATTTCGCAAAAAATAAAAAACTGAGTCGTGAATAAATACCACCAAAATAAAGCTCTATTTGTGCGAACAAAATGATAAAAATTTCATTTGGGTACAGTGTAGCATGACCGCGCAATTGTCATTGAAAGTGCGAGAGCGATGAAAGCTGAAAATTGGGCTGGGAAGGAAGGGTATTGTATTGTAGTGATTAAATACCACCAAAATATTTTTTAAAAATTTTGGCAAAAATGTATTCTGCGGTGAAAATAACCCAAATCTGTGTACATTATTTAGTATGTAGAGTCCACAAACTATGCGATATATATCTGAAAATATATGGGGGTCATGCAACACTGTACTCTGTACTATAATGTTGATATATTTTTCACACATACTGCATAGAGCTTTCTTTTGCTGCTATTTAATCACCATTGCATTTTTTTTATTTTTGCTAAACAAATGAATTTTTTTAGAAAAAAAAAAAAAAAAAAACAATTTTTTTTTCTGTTTAAAAAAAAATTGCAAATAAATAATTGTTCTTTATAAATTTAGACCAAAATTTATTCTGCTACATTTCTTTGGTGAAAATAACCCAAATCAGTGTATTTTATTTAGTCTGTAGGAAAATTATAGAGCCAACAAACTATGGGATATATTTAAAGATCGATGCATCTTAATGTTCTGATGGCATTTCTTGATACACAAAAATGCCAGGACAGTGCAACTATCTCCCAAATGACCCCTTTCTGGAAAGTAAACAGTCCAAGGTATTTAGTAAGAGGCATGGCAAATTTTTTGAAGTTGTCCATTTTTGTTTCAATTTTTTGGAAAATTAAGAAATTACATTTTGTTTTGTTTTTTTACATTTTTGATATACTGTCACCAGTGCCATACAGTTTCATTAATATAACTAGTGTGGTGACAGTAAATAAAAAAAAAAAAAATTCTAATATTTAAAAAAATATATATATTTTTTTATTATTTATTTATTTTTTTTAAAAATGTCTTTTAGTCTGTAGGGAAATTATAGAGCCCACAAACTATGGTATATATATATATATATATATATATATATATATATATATATATATATATATATATATATATATGTGAAAATTGATGAATCCTGATGTTCTGATTGAATTTCTACATACATGAGAATGCCAGGACAGTGCAGCTGTCTCCCAAATTTCCCCCTTTTTGGAAATTAGACAGTCCAAGGTATTTAGTAAGAGGCACGATGAGTGTTTTGAAGTTGTCAATTTTTTTCCAGTCACAAAGTTGATCACAATAGTACACAATGAAAGGCACGAATTGAAAGTCTTTCATTGTGTACAACTGTTATGTGATCTGCAGTGATTGGCCACAGCGATCACATGGTACCGGCAGAGGGCCGGTACAGTGCTCTGTTATTGTCTGCGTCCAGCGGACGCGGCGGGCGACAGATCGCGCCTGAGCGCAGTGGTTTCGGATGCAGGTCTAAACCTGGCGTTAGGCCCTATTCACACCTGAGTGTAGCAGTTTTGTTTTTTTCCGCATTTTTCACGCGTCATCGCTAGGGCAGCCCATTCACTGCCATGTTCTGCCCTATGTGAGACAAACTCCCCAAAGTAGCTCCAGAACCTTTTTATCAGCCGCAAGACGTTGGGTGTTTTTAAGTGCGAGTTTTTGGCGCGTTTGTAGCGTCTTTTGTTACATGGCAAAAAAACTGTGTCTGCTACCCGTGTTTGGGGTGCCATTAACAAGTGATGGCACCGCGGGCGCGACTGGGGTTTGCAGTGCCTTTCTTAAACGTTGCGGCGAAAACGCACATTTTTTTGGCGTGCGTTTAGGAAACGCGCAGGTGAGAATGCAGCCTTAGTGGCGCCTTTTTTTGTCGCGCACATCCTTCGCCGTCTTGAAGCCGGCGGGCTCGTCGTGCTTTTCCCGGGACCGGTTGGCGTGGGCTGTAGCGCGGCGAACATTCCTGCCAATGTGCGGCGTGTCAAAGCGAAGGGAAGTGCTGTAAGTACAAAGGCTGATGGCTCCCAGCTGGCGTTGTTTATGGCGTGTAATGTTGTCCTCGGACGGCCGCTCGTTAACTAGCAAATGGTTTACCTCCAGCTGAGTCCGGGATCAAACGTTCCATAGAGGCTGACGGACAGACAAGGACAAGGTATACGTGCGCGCCACAGAAAGCGAGGGCCCCACGTGATTATCTCTAGCAGCAGATGTAACCGAGCGCATGATTTTTTATTGTTTTTTGCATTTGAATTTAGAATTAAGGTTTTTGTCTCACATTAAATTCAGGTATTTATCACCTCCCATCCCATGGACATCACAGGACTCCCCAATGCCTTCATCTGCTTTCCGCAACGTCCTCTTCATCTGCTTTTCCTCTTCCTCCACAGACTGATGACACCATATCTGTTCAGGCATCATTCGGGGTCACCCTCTGCTTCCTGGACTGAGATGCCCTCTCAGATGACACAATCGTGTAAATTCCACTGTCTGTGCAGTACTTAGCTGTGTTCACAAATGTCTGACACAGAGCAGCCTCTCACCTTGTGACTTGTTTGCAGGAGCACTGAGGGGGAGCCATCATTCGGCAAGCAGTGACAGGTTAAGGCACCACAACTCGAAAAATAGCTATTTAACCACTTGCCTGCCAGACACTTTCACCCCCCCCCCCCCCCCCTCCTGCCCTGACCAATTTCCAGTTTTCAGCGATGTCACACTTTGAATGACAATTGCGCAACCATGGCATTTTTTTTTTTTTTGAGACAGATAGAGATTTCTTTTGCTGGAATTTAATCACCACTGGGAGTTTTTATTGTTTGCTAAACGAACAAAAAAAGACCAAACATTTTTAAAAAAATTCACTTTTTAAAATTTCTGTTTCTGAATTCTTATTCACTGATGCACTGAAGGGCACTGATGGACACCGATGAGGCTGCGCTGATGGGCAATGATGAGGCGACATTGAGGAGGCGGCACTGATGGGCACTGATGAGGCTGCACTGATGTGCGCTAATGAGGCTACACTGATGGGCACTGATGAGGCTGCACTGATGTGCGCTAATAAGGCTACACTGATGGGCACTGATGGGCACTGACAAACACTGACGAGGCTGCACTAATGTGCGCTAATGAGGCTGCAATGATAGGCACCGACGAGGCTGCACTGATGGGCATTGATGAGGCTACACTGATGTGCGTTAATGAGGCTGCACCAATGTGCGCTAATGAGGCTGCACTGATGGGCACTGATGAGGCTGCACTCGTGTGCGCTAATGAGGCTGCACTGATGGGCACTGATGAGGTTGCACTGGTGTGCGCTAATGAGGCTGCACTGATGGGCACTGATGAGGCTGCACTGATGGACACTGATGAGGCTGCACTGATGAGCACTGATGAGGCTGCACTGATGGGAACTGATGAGGTTGCACTGGTGTGCGCTAGTGATGCTGCCCTGATGGACACTGACAAAGCTGCACTGATGGACACGGATGAGACTGAGCTGATGGGCACTGATGGGGTTGCACTTATGAGCACTGATGGGCTGCACCAATGGACACTGATAGGCTTCATTGAAGGGCAATTGCATGGTCATATAACACTGTACCCAAACTAAATGTTTATCTTTTTAAAAAGAGCTTTCTTTTGTGATATTTAATCAGAGCCGAGTTTTTTATTTTTTACTAAACAAATGAAACATTTTTGTCTTATTTTCTGTTATAAAAAGTAATTTTTCTCCTTCACTGATGGGCACTGATAGGTGGCATTGATAAGAGGCACTGGTGGGCACTGATAGGTGGCACTGATAAGAGGCACTGGTGGGCACTGATAGGTGGCACTGATAAGAGGCACTGGTGGGCACTGATAGGCGAAACTGATAGCCCCTGATTGGCAGCACTTGTGGGCACTGTCGTGGCTGCACCGATCATCAGGACACTGATGATTGGTGCCCTGATTATCAGTGTAGATGTCCCCAGTGTGGATTTGCCAGTTATCGGCTCTCCTCTCCTCCTGCACTGTCAGCGCGAGGAAAGTTTACACTGTGATCTGCTATGATTGGATAAGGCTGGTCACATGGTAAAGATCCGCTGTGATTGACTCTTATCCCAAGGACCCAGCGATCACAGATCTGTGACTATGCCTGCCGCAGGGGGCGCATGGGAAGTGCCATCCTGGGAGGACGTCCATAATCGCCTTCCCGGCAATGTGAGCCCTCGCTGTAGCCGTCTTTTTGCTATAACGCTGGCGGGAAATGGTTAATTTATATTTACAATGTACCCTTACCCATTCACATGGGTGCAGTATCTGGGTGCTCCCCATTATTAAAGGGGCATCCAGATTCCAAAAAGCCCCCTGCCCTCACACCCCCGCAACCACCGTGCCAGGGTTGTGGGCAGGAGGCCCTTGTCCTTATCAACATGTGGTGCTATGGAGAGCGTTTCCCTGGCAAGGTATCCTCCTCCCAATGTTGCGGGAATGTGGTCTGGCATGGTTCAGGAGGGAAGCGGCGCACGCTCATTCCTGTACCCCCTTTTCTTGCCTGCCAGGCTGCATGCTCATGTAATCTCTCCTTGTGCAGGGTGACTGTTCTTGTGCCCGCCCCTTTCTGTAGTTTTCTGCAGGCAGCCCCTAGTGGGTGGAGTCTGCTGGGCCCCTCCCACAGCCCTGTTCTCTGCACAGTCTATGTACAGCCCAGTGATGATGTCACGGCTCTCCCGGTCTGTATGGTCTACAGGGACTTGCAGCGGGGGAATAGAAGAAACTACAGGCATAAACCGCCTGCTATCCACTACCGCACACACCGCCCACAGGCCAACACGGACCAGCCGGCTATGCACGATGTCACCCGCGGCCAGGGGAAGGAGTACACTGCGATCGTACTGACTGCTCTGGTATGTTGATAACTGTTACTAGGACGACATGTTTCGGCCGCCTTCTTCAGGTAACGCCCTCTAGTCCACCAGTGACTTTTATGCACACAAACCCTCCCGCCCCTCCTCACCAGAAGCCAATGCTAACACGCAGACCAGGAGCAGGAAGCTTACCAGGAGCAGGAGGCTTACCAGGAGCAGGAGGCTTTTCAGGAGCAGGAGGCTTACCAGGAGCAGGAGGCTTACCAGGAGCAGGAGGCTTACCAGGAGCAGGAGGCTTACCAGGAGCAGGAGGCTTTTCAGGAGCAGGAGGCTTACCAGGAGCAGGAGGCTTACCAGGAGCAGGAGGCTTACCAGGAGCAGGAGGCTTATAACAGAATATGTCTACAAAGCGGAGGGAGCAGTTTAGCAACAGTTTAAAAAACGAATGTATATGAATATAATTACGACTTAAATAATCATAAGGATATATGAATCTAGTTTTGATACTGCAAAGAGTATTCTATTCAGATATAACACAATATAATATAGTATAATATACATCAATAGAGACTCTGAGTTAAAAGAATTCTTAGATTAAAAGTATATATACACTACGAACGGAGTAAAATTATCATGCATAGTACAAGATCGCATCGGAACAGATCTTGTGTATTTTATGTGTATATGTGTATTACATGAAATTTATACGATTTATTACATCACATTTTGGTTAATTGGCTACTTCACATGAATCGATCTAAAAGAATTTCACACACCACATTATATATATAGGACACCCCAGTATATATTTATATATATATATATATATATATATATATATAAAACAATTAAATACATAAGCAATTAGACAGTGGGGCCTTATCAGAGACCCAGACCCCACAATCCATAATGCCCATATAACCATGTATAAAACCAAAAATAATAATTATAATAATAATAAAAAAATAATAATAATTATAAAAATAAAATTTAAAATAAAAATATATGAATAAATATAAAAATAAAGATAAATATAGAAATAAAATTAAAATTTGAAAGAAAGAATAATTCTATTAAAATAGAATAGTATAGCAAGTGCCAACATTAAAAAATATATATGCCAAAACATTAAATAATATATAATTACTAAATACCAAACTAAATTTATATCACATAAAGGTACTTATTTCAAGTTCTTCATTTAGCCCTTCCGGCGCCATACTGTTTAAAGTAAAAATCCAAAAGGATTCTACCATCGTGTTTGTGCTTAAAATGACGTGGCACAGTATGCTTCTCAATCTTCTTTTCTATGAACCTCTGGTGCTCAACCAAAGTGCAGTGCAACCTATCAGTGCCACTTATCGATGCCCACCAGTACCGCCTCATCAGTGCCTACCGGTGCCGCCTCATCAGTGCCACCTCATCAGTGCCCATCAGTCCTTCATCATCAGTGCCCATCAGTGCAGCCTTATCAGTTCACAACAGTGCAGCCACATCAGTGGCCATCAGTGCCTATCAGTGCAGCCTCATCAGTGCCCATCAGTGTAGCCTCATCAGTGCCCATCAGTGCAGCCTTATCAGTTCATATCAGTGTAGCCTCATCAGTGGCCATCAGTGCAGCCTCATCAGTGGCCATCAGTGCAGCCTCATCAGTGCCCATCATTGCAGCCTCCCCAGTGCCTCAGTGCCCAACAGTGCATCTTCATTAGTGCACATAAAGACAGCTTCATCAGTACCCATCAGTGCACATCAGTGCAGCCTCATCAGTGGCCATCAGTGCAGCCTCATCAGTGCCCATCATTGCAGCCTCCCCAGTGCATCAGTGCCCAACAGTGCATCTTCATTAGTGCACATCAAGACAGCCTCATCAGTACCCATCAGTGCACATCAGTGCAGCCTCATCAGTGCACATCAAGGCAGCCTCATCAGTACCTATCAGTGCCCATCAGTGCAGCCTCATCAGTGCCCATCACTGCCCCTTATCAGTGCCCATCAGTGCCACCTCATCAGTGAGCATCAGTGCCTAACAGTGCAACCTCATCAGTGCACATCATTGAATAAGAAGAATTACTAATTTGCAACATTTTATACCCCCCCCCCCCCCACACACACACACACACACACACAAATGGAGGTCTTTTTTTTTATTTGTTTAGCAAAAAAACAGTGGTTAAATATCACCAAAAGAAATCTCTGTCTAAAATTTTTTTTTAAATGTCCTATGTGTACAGCGTTGCATGACCGCGCAATTGTCAGTCAAAGTGTGAGAGCGCTGAAAGCTGACAACTGAGCTGATTAGGAAGTGGGTAAAAGTACCCGGTATTGAAGTGGTTAACAATGTAACAATATATCTGATGCTGGAATCTACTATAACTTGTAGTGGATTCCGCACACCGATGCACTGCACAGTCGCTGATTATATCACGCCGTTCTGCTTCTTTTTTTTTTTTTGGTGCAGTTGGCGTGAATGACGCCAACTCCTACCTGCAGCAGAGGAGCCATTATCGTTCCGACAGGAACCTGCGGGCTAAATTGCGAGTCCCAGCGGCTTTAATTAACAAATTTCCTTTTTCCGAGGAAGCCAGGAAAGAAAATTCATCCCCAAAACATAATTTCTTCTTTAAACTCCAGATTCCACGAAAGATCAGTTCCTAATTAATCCCGGCGGATGGCGTTTATGAAAGCGCCCCCCTTCGCCCCGTACGGGAGTACGATCATTTAGAAACACAAAACGACCACATTAATTTTTTTTTTTTAGTCTAAAAATAAACCTCAAAGTTTTTTGAAGAGACTTAAACAGAAAGGGGGTGTGTGGAGGAGGGGGGGGAGGGGGACACCATGGTAAGGCTCCAAGGCTCTCCCAGCTTCGCCCTGAAGGGAACCTGTCACTTTTCAAGTGCTATTCAGAAGTAGGCCATGACATTTTCAGATGAGCATGTGGCTGATTTTAGAACGACCGGTTTTGCCTTCCCTACCCCCACAACTTCCCCCATCATCAACATGCTACTGATATATTTCATTGAATCTTTTCCGTTTTACATTGCATTACATACCTTATTTTAGATTAAGTTATATCATCACTGGGTCTCTATACTGCAATGCAGGCCTTATTGTAAACTCAGTGACCTCATCGTTGGGTCTCTGTGCTTCTCTAAACAAACCTTGCTGATGCTGCAAGGTTTGCAAACCTTATTTTAGACTCTGTGGTTATGAGGGTCTGTGAGCTTATCAGAATCTGGGACCAGGGCCTCTTCCCCACAACCCTGGCTTGGAGTCTGTGGGGATCTGTGATAGGGTTGCCACCTGTCCAGGATTCACCCGGACAGTTCGGGTTTGGAATCTTGTGTCCGGGTTTCAATCTGCCTGAAACCCGGACACATTATTTAGACTGGGCTGTGGCTCCCCATGTAACTGAGATACAGTGGAACCTTGGATTAAGAGCATAACCCGCTCCAGGAGAATGCTTGTATTTCAAAGCACTCGCATATCAAAGCAAGTTTCCCCATAGAAGTCAATGGAAACTAAGATAATTCGTTCCGCATTGACTTCTATTGCATGCAATACCGCATGTGGCCAGAGGTGGGTGGGGGGGGCGCCAGAAATATTCGGGGACAGCTAGGCTGATCTCGGAAAGCCTCGGAAACACTCAGGAACTGAGTACTTCCAAGTGTTTCAGAGTATTTCTGAGTATTTCCAAATGGCTCCGAACGGTTCCGAACCCTTCCGAGTGTCACTGGGCCCGCACCTCTAGCCAAATGCGGTATTGCACACCCCATTAGCTTGAATTCTGCTAGTTTTGTCAGGGTTTAAAAAAAAAGTTGCTCGTCTTTCAAAACGCTCGTTAACCACGTTACTCGTTAACCAAGGTTCAACTGTAGTCACACAAAAATCTGTTGCCATTCAGGAGCTGCGGGCCGCTGTCTGGGGGCAGGTTTGGCATCACTGGGGGCTGCCATGATGTCAGAGAGAGCAGTTTGGCCACACCCACTGTTTGCTGCAGCAAGCTGCATTACCACTCTCCTTGGGGCACCCAAAGATGTCCCAGGTCTTTTATAATCCTATTGTTTATATTACAAAAACAGATGTGTCCTGTGCCTCTAAAGTGTTCGGGTTTGGCTTGAAGAAAAGGTGGCAACCCTAATCTGTGAGCTTATCAAAAACTAAGATAAAGGCCTCTTTCCCACAACCCTGGCTTGGAGGTTGTGGGGGTCTGCGAGTTTATCCAAATCTAAGATAAGGGCCTCTTCCCCACAACCCTGGCTTGGTGGTTGTGGGGGTCTGCGAGCTTATTGAAATCTAAGACAAGGGCCTCTTCCCCACAACCCTGGCTTGGTGGTTGTGGGGGTCTGCGAGCTTATTGAAATCTAAGACAAGGGCCTCTTCCCCACAACCCTGGCTTGGAGGTTGTGGGGGTCAGCGAGTTTATCCAAATCTAAGATAAGGGCCTCTTCCCCACAACCCTGGCTTGGTGGTTGTGGGGGTCTGCGAGCTTATTGAAATCTAAGATAAGGGCCTCTTCCCCACAACCCTGGCTTGGTGGTTGTGGGGGTCTGCGAGCTTATTGAAATCTAAGACAAGGGCCTCTTCCCTACGACCCTGGCTTGGAGGTTGTGGGGGTCTGCAAGCTTATCTGGGACAGGGGCCTCTTCCCCACAACCCTGGTAGTTGTGCAAGCTTATCGGAGACCAAAAATACACCTCAAAGTTTTTGCAGGGACTTAAACAGAAAGGACCCCAGGGGGACACCATGGTACGGCTCCAAGGCTCTCCCAGGCTTCGTCCTAAAGGGGACCTGTCATTTTGCAAGTGTATCGTTACTATTCAGAAGTAGGCCATGACATTTTCAGATGCGTATGTGGCTGTTTTACGAATGGCTGGTTTTGAGTTCCCTACCCCCCCCCCCCCCCCTCTCTTCCCCTGTCATCAACATGCTACTGACATTTTTCAATAAATCTTTTCTGTTTTACATTACATACCTTTCTTTTTGGCTCAGTGACGTCATCACTGGGTCTCTGTACTTTTCTATGCAATGCAGGCCTTATTTTAGTCTCGGTGACATCATCACTGGGTCTCTGTGCTTCTCCTCGCAATGCAGGCCTTATTTTAGATGCAGTGCAGATCATGGCTGGTGGGAGGGGCCAGCGGGGGGCTGTACATGGCTTCCTGAAAACATCACAGCACCCGGCCTCAGTACTCCTCTCCAGAGCCCTCAGTCCTGATGTAAGCATGGGGTTGGGCTCTAAGGAGTTATGCAAATATCAAAGTGCACTGATGGGTGGATGTCTGTCTGGAGGAGTAGGTGTTCCTAGTCAGACTTTTTTAAATAACATGTCTGAGGGATATCTTGACCCTGCCTGTTAAGAGGACCCCACAACAACAAAAAAGTGGGAGGTCCTCCTCAAATTCCATACTAGGCTCCTTTGGCCTGCCGGGAGGGATTCCCCTAAAATAGGACCTTGTCCCCATGTTTATGAGGAAAAGGGCCTCTTCCCCACAACCCTGGCCTGGTGGTTGTGGGGGTCTGTGATCTTATCAGAATCTGGGACAAGGGCCTCCTCCCCACAACCATGGCCTGGGAGATTTGTGCTAGGAGGGGGAATTTTGTTTGGGGGGGGGGCATTTGGGCTGGGGAGAGAGAATTTGAGCTGGGGGGGGGGGGGCAAAGATTTTTGCTGAGATAGGGGATATCATTAGGTTGGATTGGATTTGTACTGGGAGGAGGAATTTATGCTTAGGGGGTAAGCATGCAAATTAGTGCATTTTGGGGGGCACACAATTTGGCCTGTTCACCCTGGGCTGTAGATGACCATGTCTGGCGGGGGGGGGGGGTACCCCTCACCATGGCCTGTAACCTATATGTACCACATGGCAAGGTTTGGCACTGGAATGTAGCGATGATCTGTGCGTTCGCAATTCAGACAGTCGCGCACGCCACATGCAGACTTAGTGACATTTCATGCCGACAAATTCATGTTTTTTTTTTTTCACACTCGGAATCATTTCCCTCTGATATGGAGAAATTGTCGCCGTTCACTCTCTGCCTCGCTCCCACCACCGTCCAGGTACCTGGAATGAGATATACCATTTTCTGAAATGGAGAAATTACATATCAGCCTATTAGTCACTTTAAATGCAAAGCAGTGCGCGGCGGATGGGGCCGGAGTAATGCATTCCAACATAAAATGATATGAGGCCAGGCTGCAGGGAGAAGGAATATAGAGAGGAACACGGGGCTGACATTTACAGGGGCGCAGCGATGCTGAAACGCGAAAAAGGAGATGAGAACTTACAATGATAACCTCGCCGGCGAGGACTTCTCTATGAGGAGAAATGGATATTCCAAATAAAAAATAAAAATCGGAAAATTGGAACTACTCGAGTGTTGCAGGATAGCATTTTCTGCTGCCGACTTCATGGGTGCCCGGTGCTTCTAATGTGAGCGCAGGGGGCGGAGTTTTTTGGGGAGAACCTGGGCGCCGCGTCCACACAGGGATAACATGCTAAGGCAACTCAACAAGGTGTTGAAGAAGACATCTTCCATAACCAAGCAAACTGGTATTATACAGTGCCTTGCGAAGATATAAAATTTTTATTTTTTGTGAAGAATCACCAACAAGTGGGACACAATTGTGAAGTGGAACGAAATCTATTGGATTTTTGAAACTTTTTTAACTAATAAAAAAATGAAAAGTGGGGGGTTTTGCACATCGAGAGACTGAAATTCTTGCCCATTCTTCCTTGCAAAACAGCTGGAGCTCAGTGAGGTTGGATGGAGAGCGTTTGTGAACAGCAGTTTTCAGCTCTTTCCACAGATTCTCGATTGGATTCAGGTCTGGACTTTGGCTTGGCCATTCTAACACCTGGATACGTTTATTTGTGAACCATTCCTTTGTAGATTTTGCTGTATGTTTGGGATCATTGTCTTGTTGGAAGATAAATCTCCGTCCCAGTTTCAGGTCTTTTGCAGACTCCAACAGGTTTTCATCCAGAATGGTCCTGTATTTGGCTGCATCCATCTTCCCCTCAATTTTAACCATCTTCCCTGTCCCTGCTGAAGAAAAGCAGGCCCAAACCATGATGCTGCCACCACCATGTGTGACAGTGGGGATGGTGTGTTGAAGGTGATGAGCTGTGTTGCTTTTACGCCAAACATATCGTTTTGCATTGTGGGCAAAAAGTTGGATTTTGGTTTCATCTGACCAGAGCACCTTCTTCCACATGTTTGGTGTGTCTCCCAGGTGGCTTGTGGCAAACTTTAGACGAGACTTTTTATGGATATCTTTGAGAAATGGCTTTCTTCTTGCCACTCTTCCATAAAGGCCAGATTTGTGCAGTGTACGACTGATTGTTGTCCTATGGACAGACTCTCCCACCTCAGCTGTAGTTCTCTGCAGTTCATCCAGAGTGATCATGGGCCTCTTGGCTGCATCTCTGATCAGTCTTCTCCTTGTCTGAGCTGAAAGTTTAGAGGGACGGCCAGGTCTTGGTAGATTTGCAGTGGTCTGATACTCCTTTCATTTCAAAATGATCGCTTGCACAGTGCTCCTTGGGATGTTTAAAGCTTGGGAAATCTTTTTGTATCCAAATCCAGCTTTAAACTTCTCCACAACAGTATTACGGACCTGCCTGGTGTGTTCCTTGGTCTTCATGATGCTCTCTGCGCTTTCAACAGAACCCTGAGACTATCACAGAGCAGGTGCATTTATACAGAGACTTGATTACACACAGGTGGATTCTATTTATCACCATCAGTCATTTAGGACAACATTGGATCATTCAGAGATCCTCGCTGAACTTCTGGAGTGAGTTTGCTGCACTGAAAGTAAAGGGGCCGAATAATTTTGCACGCACCACTTTTCAGTTTTTTATTTGCTAAAAAAGTTGAAATTATCCAATAGATTTCGTTCCACTTCACAATTGTGTCCCACTTGTTGGTGATTCTTCACAAAAAATTAAAATGTTATATCTTTATGTTTGAAGCCTGAAATGTGGCAAAAGGTTGAAAAGTTCAAGGGGGGCGAATACTTTCGCAAGGCACTGTAAATGACCTATGGCTACTGCTAGAGCCCCGAATAGAGAGAGGTCTATGATGTCCATGCTAAAGTGAGTTGGCACCTTGGCCTACTTTCTCTTCTATCTCCATATTGGTTGAGCAATTTAAAAGGAGCCTTTAAAGGTCAATAGAGAAGAGCAGGTGGTGGTGGGATTCCCATCTCCAGTCATTATTTGCATAATAGAGCTTCTTTTTTTTTTTTTTAGAAGCACCTGATTCTCCTTCCAGCCAATCAGGAAGCCGGTCCTGTGACCCGTCATCTGCTTGACTGAGAGGAGAAGCATTCCTATTGGCCACCGAGGAGGAGGAGAAGCAGGGGAAGCCGCCAAAGCGAAGGAGGAGGAGACGCAGGTTGAAGCCGCTGACTGGAGGAAGCGCTGCCTGCGAAATAGATGGGGTACGTGAGAAGCTGGTGGGTGCCTGTGACCCAATCGACTGAGGGGAGGTAACGGCAGATGGATTTTTTTTTGCTGCCCCCTCAAAAAAAATATACCACCAGCCACCACTGGTGGCCAAACATCTGTGGATACCGGAACATCAGGCCTACTACAAAAGAGCTTTTTGCACATTCCATTCCAAAAGCATGCCCATCGATTGGGAGTTGCCCTTCTCCGCCCATGGCCCATTAATATATGGTTGCCCCCTCTCCCCTCCTGGCCATTAATATGGAGTTAATCCCCTTCTCATTTGGCCATTAATATGGAGTTGCCACCGATCCCCCATGGCCATTGATATGTTAATCCCCCCCCCTGCCATAGCCATTAATATGGCGTTCTCTCCCCATGGCAATTAACATGGAGTAACTTTACTCCCTCTATGGCCATTAATATGGAGTTACACCCCTCCTCCTATGGCCATTAATATGGAGTTACACCCCTCCCCCATGGCAATTAATATGGAGTTGTCCCCTCTCCCACATGCCCCATGGCCATTAATAAGGAGATACTCCCCTCCCTCTATGGCTATCATTATGGAGTTTCCGTTTCCCACCCATGACCATTAATATGGAGTTACCCCCTCTCCTCCATTAACATTAATATGGAGTTACCCCCTCTTCTCCATGACCATTAATATGGAGTTGCCCCCTCTCCTCCATGACCATTAATATGGAGTTACCCCCTCTCCTCCATGACCATTAATATGGAGTTACCCCCTCTCCTCCATGACCATTAATATGGAGTTATCCCCTCTCCTCCATGACCATTAATATGGAGTTACCCCCTCTCCTCCATGACCATTAATATGGAGTTGCCCCCTCTCCTCCATGACCATTAATATAGAGTTACCCCCTCTCCTCCATGACCATTAATATGGAGTTGCCCCCTCTCCTCCATGACCATTAATATGGAGTTGCCCCCTCTCCTCCATGACCATTAATATGGAGTTACCCCCTCTCCTCCATGACCATTAATATGGAGTTGCCCCCTCTCCTCCATGACCATTAATATGGAGTTGCCCCCTCTCCTCCATGACCATTAATATGGAGTTGCCCCCTCTCCTCCATGACCATTAATATGGAGTTACCCCCTCTCCTCCATGACCATTAATATGGAGTTGCCCCCTCTCCTCCATGACCATTAATATGGAGTTGCCCCCTCTACCCCATGGCCATAAATATTGAGTTACTCCCCTCTCTCCCTATAGCCATTAACATGGAGTTGGACCCACTCTATGGCTATACCATCTTCCACTCTTCTGGGAAGACTTTCCACAAGAATTTTGAAAGGTGTCTGTGGGAATTTTGTGCCCATGTGTGAGGTCAGGTACTGATGATGGATGAGTAGACCTGGCTCATCTGTTTTTTAATCCACCCCAAAGGTGTTCAGTAGGGTTGAGGTCAGGGCTCTGTACAGGACACTCGAGTTCCTCCACACCAAACTGGTCACACCATGTCTTTATGGAGCTGGCTTTGTACACAGGGACACAGTAATACTGTGCCCCTGTGTACAACGCCTAGTGCATTTATCATCCTTATATATGGCAATTGGCACCAACTCTAAGGGGCGCACACCCACGTCCGCGGGCACGCATGTTCACGCACGAGCATAGGCGATAGCACGATCGCGCGGAAGGTTGTCCCTGGAATTGTGCCCACGCATGCACCTTGGCCCCTGCCTCCGCCCATCTGCTGCACTAAGGCCAGCATCTCCCTGACAGTGGGTCGGACCTCTTCAGAGAGACCACTGCTTCCACACAGAGAACAAAGGTCCTTCTCTGCAGCATGCTGGCAAGGGACAAGTTTTTTTTTTACTGAGGCTGTGGCTACTTTATAAAGGAAATGAATGGTAAAACATTGAACACCTTTTGTTTTAATAAGGAATCTGGAACGTATTTAGCTGATTTAACAACGTCCCTCAAATGGACATACCTGTGGACATACCTATGAGTTGAAGTGAGTATACAGGGGCCAAAGCTGCAGCTGCAGTCATGACCCTGGTATCAATCTGCTCAGCCAGCGATGCTGAATAAAGCTACAGCGAGCCAAGTGGCTAAATAGCTGCTGGATCGCTTTTAAATGCGGCGCAAGGGGGTCGGATTACCATACAGATGAAGGAGGACCAGTACTTCCACCCAAACATCTCTATGGTCTAAGAAGCAGGAAGCCACAAGCATGTCGTCACTTCAGGTTTTGGCCTAATGCAAACCAATCTAAGTTCGATCGGATGCTTTTGAAGGCAGAGGAGAGATCTGGGGTCTAATAGACCTCAGATGTATCAGTGAAGAGAACCTGTCACTGCCCGTCCATCCCTTGTGATAGCAATAAAAGTGATCATAAGGGAAAAAACTAAAAAAAAGAACTAGAGAGCGAGTGTAACAATAAAAAAAAATGTTAAATACAATAAAATAATGATAATAATAATTAAAAAAAAACATACAATTTTACGTATCGTAGTTTGGCACCATTCCACAAGCGCGCGCATTTTTAAAGCGTGACATGTTAGGTATCAATTTACTCGGCATAACATCATCTTTTATATTTTATCAACAAAAACAGGGTATTATATTTGGCGTATGCATGCATCAAAATGAATGAAAGCGTATTTTTTTCCAAGAAATTTGCGTTTAAAAAAACTGCTGCCCACATACCGTGCCCCAATAAAAAAAATGGCACCATTTTGTTCTCTAGGGTCTCTGCTTAAAAAATGTATAATGTTTGGGGGGGTTCTAAGCAAGTTTCTATCAAAATTTTTTTTTTCGATTTTTACATACAGTCACTGGCCACTTTATTAGGTACACCTTCCTGGTAGCAGGTTAGACCCCCTTTTGCCTTCATTCTTCGTGGCAGTGGCGGTACATCCATTAACCACTTGCAGACCGGACCATTTTGCTGGTCAAAGACCAGACCACTTTTTGCGATTCGGCACTGCGTCGCTTTAACTGACAATTGCGCGGTCGTGCGACGTGGCTCCCAAAAAAAATTGACGTCCTTTTTTTCCCACAAATAGAGCTTTCTTTTGGTGGTATTTGATCACCTCTGTGGTTTTTATTTTTTGCGCTATAAACAAAAATAGAGCGACAATTTTGAAAAAAACGCATTATTTTTTACTTTTTGTTATAATAAATATCCCCCAAAAATATTTAAAAAAACATTTTTTTTCCCTCAGTTTAGGCCGATACGTATTCTTCTACATATTTTTGGTAAAAAAATCGCAATAAGCGATTATTTGGTTTGCGCAAAAGTTATAGCGTTTACAAAATAGGGATAGTTTTATAGCATTTTTATTAATAGTTTTTTATTATTTTTTTTTTTACTAGTAATGGCGGCGATCAGCAATTTTTATTGTGACTGCGACATTATGGCGGACACATCGGACATTTTTGACACATTTTTGGGACCATTGTCATTTATACAGTAATCACTGCTATATAAATGCAGTGATTCCTGTGTAAATGACACTGGCAGTGAAGGGGGTAACCAGTGGGTGGCAGTGTAGGGGTTAAGTGTTCCTAGGGGTGTGTTACTAACTGTGGGGGGGTTGGGCTTTCATTTAGTGAACACTGATCTCTGCTCCAATCACATGGAGCAGAGATCAGCGTCACTAGTTGCTAGACAGAATGGAAAAATGCTGTTTACACGGCATTTCCTCCATTCGGCCGCTCCGTGAGGCGATCGCGGGGATCACCGGACTCACGGGGGTCCCGACCAGCGCCGGCGGCGCGCTCCCGATGGCAGGGCGGCATTGAATATTGGACGTACCTGTACGCCAATATGCCTGCCCGTGCCATTCTGTCGACGTACATCATCGTGCGCTGGTCGGGAAGTGGTTAAGGGCACACGGGCACCGCCCCCCCTCTCTCCAGCCACCCACCTTATATGGCTAATGGATAGATTCATTGCATTGCATGAATCTGTCCATGCAGCAGATGAAAAACAAGCTATGGACTGCAGCACTCTTCAGAAGACCACTTTCTTTTATTGGAAAATCACATCACAGCTCAACAAACACAGCGAACAAGGGAAAATTATTTATTATGAATAAGCACTACAGCCAGTGCGAAACGTCAGCAATTTTTCCTTGTTTTGCTGTGTTTGTTGAGCTGTGATGTGATTTTCCAATAAAAGAAAGTGGTCTTCTGAAGAGTGCTGCAGTCCAGAGCTTGTTTTCCGTCTGTTGCTAGTGGTAATAGCCAGCACCTGTTGCTTCCCAGCCGAAGAGACAGTTTACAGCCTGCTTGTGTGCTCCTGGAGCGGTGAGATCCCTCCTCCTTCATGAATCTGTCCATGGCCACCGCTGCTACCCCCCTATTTATGGACCCTTTTCGGAAACGAGGCGCCTAAATTACATCGGCGGGGGGGGTGTTTTTGTAAGCACCTGATTGCAGCCAAAGGCTCTAATAGGCTTCACAAATGGTGAATTCAGGCTGCAAAGCATTGTGCTCCGAGTCCACGCAGGTGTGTTAGAAAAGCAAATCAATATTCACTTTTCTAACACTGAACAGCCTCCCCGCCAATCAGAAAGCATGGGTCTGATACCTGATTGGCTGAAAGGACAGGCACTGCGACTGGATGCCTATCAGGAGGAGGGGAGGAGACGCATTGAGGACACAGCTTGCCGCCATCACCTGCTGCCTGACCGGCCACCGAGATAGAGTAAGTGCCGGGCAGACGGCAAGCAAGTGTGGGGGTCACAGTGGCAACTTTTGATGGGCACAGTGGTGGCATTAGATGGGCACAGTGGTGGCATTTGATGGGCACAGTGGTGGCATTTGATGGGCACATTGAGGCTGCAATTCTGCAATTGATGGGGTTTTTTTCTGAATTTTTCAGTTTGTTTGCGCCCTCCCAAAAATTTTGAACACCAGCCACTACTGCTTCGTGGCATAGATACAACAAGGTGTTGGAAACGTTCCTCAGAGATTTTGCTCCATAGTGACCTGATAACATCACGCAGTTGCTGCAGATTTGTTGGCTGCACATCCATGATGGGAATCTCCCATTCCACCACATCCTGAAGGTGTTCTATTGGATGAGATCTGGTGAGTGTGGAGGCCACTGGAGGACAGGGACCTCATTGTCCAGTGGTGAGATGATTGGAGCTTTGTGACATGGTGTATTATCCTGCTGGAAGGAGCCATCAGAAGATGGGGACACTGTAGTCATAAAGGGATGGACATGGTCAGCAACAATACTCAGGTAGGCCGTGGTGATTAAACCATGGTCAATTGGTACCGAGGGGCCCAAAGTGTGCCAAGAAAATATCCGCCACACCATTACACCTCCACCACCAGCCTGAACCAGTGATACCCCATCCCCCACACCATTACACCCCCACCACCAGCCTGAACCGGTGATACCCCATCCCCCACACCATTACACCCCCCACCACCAGCCTGAACCGGTGATACCCCATCCCCCACACCATTACACCCCCACCACCAGCCTGAACCGGTGATACCCCATCCCCCACACCATTACACCCCCACCACCAGCCTGAACCAGTGATACCCCATCCCCTACACCATTACACCCCCACAACCAGCCTGAACCGGTGATACCCCATCCCCTACACCATTACACCCCCCACCACCAGCCTGAACCGGTGATACCCCATCCCCCACACCATTACACCCCCACCACCAGCCTGAACCGGTGATACCCCATCCCCCACACCATTACACCCCCACCACCAGCCTGAACCGGTGATACCCCATCCCCCACACCATTACACCCCCACCACCAGCCTGAACCGGTGATACCCCATCCCCTACACCATTACACCCCCACAACCAGCCTGAACCGGTGATATACCATCCCCCGCACCATTACACCACCACCAGCCTGAACCGGTGATACCCCATCCCCCACACCATTACACCCCCCACCACCAGCCTGAACCGGTGATACCCCATCCCCTACACCATTACACCCCCACAACCAGCCTGAACCGGTGATATACCATCCCCCGCACCATTACACCACCACCAGCCTGAACCGGTGATACCCCATCCCCCACACCATTACACCCCCACCACCAGCCTGAACCGGTGATACCCCATCCCCTACACCATTACACCCCCACAACCAGCCTGAACCGGTGATAAAAGGCAGGATGGATCCATGTGCCAAATTCTGACCCCACCATCTGAATGTTGCAGCTGAAATCCAGGAGAAGTGGGCATTGACACATGTTGTTAAGATTATATGCATCTTAGAAAAACAAAGAGTATAAATGAGCCTATACATCCCCTTTAGGACCCCTGTGCTATTTATAAAGACAAGTAATCACCATGGAAGGGCGGAGGTCACCTTTCACTCACATCACACCGTCACACTTGTAATGAAGAGGAGACATCGGCATCACCATGTATCAAACTTCATCACAAGATAATTAATTCATGTCAAGTTTTATATAATTAACAATTAATTACACCATATAGACTTCACAGTGCTGACATCTGAACTTCTGAAGTCTATTTACCTGAATCCCATTAATTCCGAGGTGTAGAGCCCTCCGGCAATACACAATGGAGTTCACACACCGACAGAGAAGACGGGGCTGCGTTCTGACGAATGATGGCATTCCTCCGCTCTACGAGCGAATATGGATCCGTGTATCCGAGGTGATGGATTCCACTCATCAATGGATCCTGATTGGAGAAGATCACCAAGGCTGTCCTTAAACACAAACAGGGTTCCTCTAAAAACAAGATTCCTCTAAAACCAGAGGACTGCTAAAAACAGGGCACCTCTAAAAAGAGGGGACCTCTAAAAACAGGGTTCCTCTAAAATCAGAGGACCTCTAAAAGCAGGGTTCCTCTAAAAACGGGGGACCTCTAAAAACAGGATTCCTCTAAAAACAGGAGACCGCTAAAAACAGGGCTCCTCTAAAAAGAGGGGACTTCTAAAAACAGGGGACCTCTAAAAACAGGGCTGTTTCAAAAACAGAGGACCTCTAAAAGCAGGGTTCCTCTAAAAACAGGGGACCTCTAAAAACAGGGGACCTCTAAAAACAGGGTTCCTCTAAAAACAGGAGACCGCTAAAAACAGGGCTCCTCTAAAAAAGAGGGGACCTCTAAAAACAGGGGACCTCTAAAAACAGGGTTCCTCTAAATAAGAGGGGACCTCTAAAAACAGGGCACCTCTAAAAACAGGGAGACCTCTAAAAACGGGGGACCTCTAAAAACGGGGTTCCTCTAAAAACAGGAGACCGCTAAAAACAGGGCTCCTCTAAAAAAAGAGAGGACCTCTAAAAACAGGGCTCCTCTAAAAAGAGGGCTGCTTTAAAAACAGAGGACCTCTAAAAGCAGGGTTCCTCTAAAAACAGGGGACCTCTAAAAACAGGGTTCTTCTAAAAAAGAGGGGACCTCTAAAAACAGGGAGACCTCTAAAAACGGGGAACCTCTAAAAACAGGGTTCCTCTAAAAACAGGAGACCGCTAAAAACAGGGCTCCTCTAAAAAAGAGGGGACCTCTAAAAACAGGGCTCCTCTAAAAAAGAGGGGACCTCTAAAAACAGGGCTCCTCTAAAAAGAGGGCTGCTTTAAAAACAGAGGACCTCTAAAAGCAGGTTTCCTCTAAAAAAGAGGGGACCTCTAAAAACAGGGCTCCTCTAAAAACAGGTTTCCTCTAAAAAAGAGGGGACCTCTAAAACAGGTGTCCAAATACAAAAGTGCCCCACCGATGATCTGAGGGCATTACAGTAGGTAATAATAACTATACATTTTATTTTAGAATTTGTCCTGATAAAACTGAGGAGAAAATCAGGTTTCTGGTAAAATGGATTGTAAAGTTGTTTACAAATGAAGATATTTTTTGTCTTTCCTTTTATTTTTTTTATTTTTTATGCTTTTTTTTTTTTAATGTGACACAAATATAAAGGACAACAAAGTTTAAATAATAATGGTTAATAAAATAGTTGTATGGGTTAATAATAGTTGAAGGGAGATGGCGATAAAGGTGATAATTAGGGCTGATTAGGGTAAAAAAAAAAAAGAAGAATGTTTTAAAAAGGGATACAAAGTAAAATATAGACAAATGTCATTATTATTATTATTTTTTTTCATTTTCTTGTTGGGTTACTTTAACTGACGTCAGATGCAGATTGAAGCTCATCCTTTGTTCTGCAGATGAATAAAACAGAGTAAGTACAAACCATCCAGGTTACTTTGTATCTCTCTATCTCTGGTCTGATCAATGTTTATAAACAATATTACTTCAATATTACTTTGTATCTCTAGTCTGATCAATGTTTATAAACAATGTTACCTGTATCTCTCCATCTCTGGTCTGATCAGTGTTTATAAACAAAATTACTTTCTGTCTCTCTATCTCTGGTCTGATCATTGTTTAGAATGTTACTTTCTATCTCTTTGTTTCCTGTCTGATCAATGTTTATAAACAATATTACTTTGTGTCCCTCTATCTCCCATCTGATCAACGTTTGTAAACAATGTTAATTTGTATCTCTGTTCTGATCAATGTTTATAAACGATGTTATTCTTTATCTCTCAATCTACTGTCTGATCAATGATTAAAAACAATGTCACCTTATGTATCTCTATTTCCTGATCATTGTTTATAAACAATGTTACTCTGTATCTCTCTATCTCCTGATCAATATTTATAAACAATGTTACTTTGTAACATTCTATCACCTGTCTGATCAATGTTTGTAAACAATGTTACTTTGTAACATTCTATCACCTGTCTGATCAATGTTTGTAAACAATGTTACTTTGTATCCCTTTTTATTTGACATCTGAACAGTATTGATCAAGTCCCACAGCAACTTTCTGGTTTCATGTTACCCTGTTTCCCAGAAAATAAGACCTAGCGTGATTGCCGGTGATGGCTGCAATATAAGGCCTACCCCCCAAATAAGCCCTTGTTGTAGGTCTTATTTTCAGGGTAGGGTTTATTTTCGGGGGAAACAGGATAGGGCTTATTTGGGGGGTAGGGCTTATATTGCAGCCATCAACGACAATCACGCAAGGTCTTATTTTTGGGGGAAACAGGGTAGGAACCCGGAATTTCTGGCTGGGGAGGGAGGGGAGCACAGCCAAAGGACACAAGCTCAGCATGCCTTGTATACTTTGATTACTTTTTTTGGCCATGTGTCGCATGCCCAGTGCCCACAACTGGTTAATACCGGTGTTCTTTCAGCAAGGCAATATAAATCATCCAACACGTTTTGGGGGCTCAAAGGTACCCCTTTTCTTCAGGGCTCAGCTTTTTTCATGCTATGGCTGCTATTTTAACCCCCCAAAACTCGTTGGCTGTTACCAGATGAACATCGGTAGTAAATGTTTTTGGACTCTCAGCTCATTGTTCCGGGGGTCTTTTGGGGCTTTCTATACACAAGAGAATAGAGAAGTCCCGGTAACTCGTTTTTCCTGACCTTTTATGTGCTGCATTGTGCTGATCTGCAGAACGAAGAGAAAGCTGCGAAGAAAGTACGTTTGCTTTTCTCACTCACTTCTTGGCTCATTAGCCAAGAACATCTAGAAATTTCTGACCAACGCTGAACAATTTGAGGACATCAGAGCACTCGTTGATACTATTTTTAAATCTCGGCCTGCTGAATTATCAGTACGGTTCACCGGATTGGTCACATCGCCAGTGAAAATCAGTTGGTGTCTCGCCAGCACAAGACAGAACCTTCTAGCAGATAATTGGCGAGGTTTTACAGCTACAACATAAAGCCGGACCGCCAACATAAAAATACATTTTATTTTATTTGGATGGAAACAAAAAAATATAGCGTTTTATATTTATGTTTTTATATGTTTGATTTAGTTTTGGTGTTTTTTTTTTTTTTTTTTTTTTTTTAGGATTTGCAGGAGTCATTTTATGTCATGAGTCAATTTAACCACTTACAGACCGGACCATTTTGCTGGTCAAAGACCAGACCACTTTTTCGATTCGGCACTGCGACGCTTTAAGACCCCTTTCACACCACACCGCTGATAGCGTGGGCGGTAAAACGCCGCGATTTGCGGCAGATTTGCGGCGCATTTTGGCCGCTAGCGGGGTGCTTTTACCCCCCGCTCGCGGCCGCAAAAGGGTTGAAACCGCCGGCAATACGCTGCGATAGCGGCGTTCTGCCGGCGGGATTACAGCGCTGCCCCATTGATTTCAATGGGGAGCAGCGGTGGAGGAGCGGTAAACACACCGCTCGTTCACCGCTCCAAAGAAGCTGCTGGCAGGACTTTTTTCTGACGTCCTGCCAGCGCACCGCTGTAGTGTGAAAGCCCTCGGGGCTTTCACACTATAGACAATGGTGCAGCTTCTTTAGGGCGTTTTTCAGGCGCTATTTCTAACGCTATAGCGCCTGCAAAATGCCCTGGTGTGAAAGGGGTCTAACTGACAATTGCGCGGTTGTGCGACGTGGCTCCCAAACAAAATTGACGTCCAGCTTTCTTTTTTGATCACCTCTGCGGTTTTTATTTTTTGCGCTATAAACAAAAATAGAGCGACAATTTTGAAAAAAACACATTATTTTTTACTTTATGTTAGAATAAGAGCCCATTCACACAGGGGCAACTCCTGATCCGACTTCAGGTCGCCCCTAGTCGCCTCAGGTCGGACAACATTTAAAAAGCAATGTAAGTGAATGAGAGCCGTGTTAATGCACGCTACTGAAGTCGCTCCGACTTCAAAAAAGGTTCCTGTACTACTTCTATCCGACTTGTAGGCGACCGGTACCCATTGATTTCAATGGAGGTCGCCTCCAAGTCGGATCTCCGTCTATACGGAGGCGACTTTGACAGAATTATCAGCTCTCAAGAGGGAACTCCACGGCAAATTTCTGAAAAAAAATTGGCGTGGGTTCCCCCTCCGAGAGCATACCAGGCCCTTAGGTCTGGTATGGATTCCAAGGGGAACCCCCTACGCCGAAAAAACGGCGTGGGGGTCCCCCCCAGATCCACACCAGACCCTTATCCGAGCACGCTACCCGGCCGGCCAGGAAAGGGGGTGGGGACGAGCGGGCGGCCCCCCCCCCCTCCTGAGCCGTACCAGGCCGCGTGCCCTCAACATGGGGGGGTGCCTTGGGGGAGGGGGGGCGTGCGGCCCCCCCACCCCAAAGCACCTTGTCCCCATGTTGATGAGGACAAGGGCCTCTTCCCGACAACCCTGGCCGTTGGTTGTCGGGGTCTGCGGGCGGGGGGCTTATCGGAATCCGGGAGCCCCCTTTAATAAGGGGGCCCCCGGATACCGGCCCCCCACCCTATGTGAATGAGTATGGGGTACAATGTACCCCTACCCATTCACCTGTGAAATAAAGTACAATAAAACACACAACACAGAGAAAAAGTATTTTATTGCACAGCCGGGGGTCTTCCGTCTTCGGGGGTCTTCTCGCCGGACTCCTCCGCTATGTGTGTGTAGCTCTTTTGCCAGCGGAGGAGTCCGGCTTTCTTCCTCCCCGCCGCCGGCCTCTTCTCCCGACTTCGGGGGTCTTGTCCCCCTCTTCGGTTCTTCTGCCGGGCCACCGCGCCTGGTCCGGTGGCCCGGTCTTCTGTCGCCGTCTTCCGTTCTTCTGTCGCCGCCTTCGGTTCTTCTGCCGGGCCACCGCGCCTTCTTATAGCTCTTTTACAGGCGGTGGCCCGGTCTTCCGTCGCCGCCGCCGCCGCCGCCGCCTTCCGTTCTTCTCCTTCTTCTTCTCCTGGAGATGTTGACTCGACGAGCTCTCCGGCCACAATGCCAGGGACGCGCTCCGCTGCCTCTTATATAGGGACAATGGGGCGGTGTCACATGGGTTGATGTCACATGGGTTGGTCACATGGGTTGATGTCACATGGTGACCCCGCCCCCTTACCATGTGACATCAACCCATGTGACCAACCCATGTGACATCAACCCATGTGACACCGCCCCATTGTCCCTATATAAGAGGCAGCGGAGCGCGTCCCTGGCATTGTGGCCGGAGAGCTCGTCGAGTCAACATCTCCAGGAGAAGAAGAAGGAGAAGAACGGAAGGCGGCGGCGGCGGCGGCGACGGAAGACCGGGCCACCGCCTGTAAAAGAGCTATAAGAAGGCGCGGTGGCCCGGCAGAAGAACCGAAGGCGGCGACAGAAGAACGGAAGACGGCGACAGAAGACCGGGCCACCGGACCAGGCGCGGTGGCCCGGCAGAAGAACCGAAGAGGGGGACAAGACCCCCGAAGTCGGGAGAAGAGGCCGGCGGCGGGGAGGAAGAAAGCCGGACTCCTCCGCTGGCAAAAGAGCTACACACACATAGCGGAGGAGTCCGGCGAGAAGACCCCCGAAGACGGAAGACCCCCGGCTGTGCAATAAAATACTTTTTCTCTGTGTTGTGTGTTTTATTGTACTTTATTTCACAGGTGAATGGGTAGGGGTACATTGTACCCCATACTCATTCACATAGGGTGGGGGGCCGGTATCCGGGGGCCCCCTTATTAAAGGGGGCTCCCGGATTCCGATAAGCCCCCCGCCCGCAGACCCCGACAACCAACGGCCAGGGTTGTCGGGAAGAGGCCCTTGTCCTCATCAACATGGGGACAAGGTGCTTTGGGGTGGGGGGGCCGCACGCCCCCCCTCCCCCAAGGCACCCCCCCATGTTGAGGGCACGCGGCCTGGTACGGCTCAGGAGGGGGGGGGGCCGCCCGCTCGTCCCCACCCCCTTTCCTGGCCGGCCGGGTAGCGTGCTCGGATAAGGGTCTGGTGTGGATCTGGGGGGGACCCCCACGCCGTTTTTTCGGCGTAGGGGGTTCCCCTTGGAATCCATACCAGACCTAAGGGCCTGGTATGCTCTCGGAGGGGGAACCCACGCCAATTTTTTTTCAGAAATTTGCCGTGGAGTTTCCCCTTGAGCTCATTCTCTGCTTGGCCGCGGCAAAAGTCGCCTGGCCTGGGGCGACTTGTAAGTCGTCCCAAGTCGCGCTTGAAGTCATCACAAGTCGTTTTGAAGTCGTCCCAAGTCGCCGCTGTCAAGTCGTGTCCAAGTAGCCTGATCAAGTCGCCTACAAGTCGTGTTGCCCCTGTGTGAATGGGCTCTAAATATCCCCCAAAAATATATAAAAAAACATTTTTTTCCCTCAGTTTAGGCCGATACGTATTCTTCTACATATTTTTGGTAAAAAAAAAAATCGCAATAAGCGATTATTGATTGGTTTGCGCAAAAGTTATAGCGTTTACAAAATAGGGGATAGTTTTATGGCATTTTTATTAATATTTTTTTTTTACTAGTAATGGCGGCGATTAGCGATTTTTATTGTGACTGCGACATTATGGCGGACACATCGGACATTTTTGACACATTTTTGGGACCATTGTCATTTATACCGCAATCACTGCTATATAAATGCAGTGATTCCTGTGTAAATGACACTGGCAGTGAAGGGGTTAACCAGTGGGTGGCAGTGTAGGGGTTAAGTGTTCCTAGGGGTGTGTTACTAACTGTTGGGGGCTGTGCTTTAATTTAGTGAACACTGATCCCTGCTCCAATCACATGGAGCAGAGATCAGCGTCACTAGTTGCTAGGCAGAATGGAGAAATGCTGTTTACAACGGCATTTCTTCATTCGGCCGCTCCGTGAGACGATCGCGGGTATGCCCGCGGCGATCGAGTCCGTGGGTCCCACGACCGGACTCACAGGGGTCCCGACCAGCGTGGGAGCGCGCCGCCAGCCATGGCAGGGCGGCAAATTTAAAGGGACGTACAGGTACGCCCATTTGCCTGCCCATGCCATTCTGCCATGCCATTCTGACGTACATCTGACGTACATCTGACGTACATCGGCGTGCGCTGGTCGGGAACTGGTTAAAGTATCACAATATCTATGAAAACCTTTCTGGATAATCGTTTTTGATTGGTTGCAATTCCCCCAACGTTTTTCCATTTTGACCTGGAACACTTTTGCTGATCTGTAAATTTGGGTTGATCTCCTTTGTTAGTGGATCCCTTGAGAACTCCTAAGCCTCGTACACACGATCCGATTGTTGGCCAATAAAGCGTCAGGCTTTTGTCCGAAGGGCCTGTGCCAGGAACTTGACTTGCATACAAATGGTACACGATTGTCAGCCAACAAACACGAACGTAGTGACGTACTGGGTGTACTATGAGCCGATAAAGAGGAAGTCCAATTGCCATGTGCCACCCTTTGGGCTCCTTCTGCTAATTGCATGTTAATCGAAGTTTGGTGAGTGTTGATTTGCATTTTTTCAGTTAGTTTCTGAATGGCCGTTCGTCAACCAGCCATGTTGCGGAATCGGAGGAGAGAACGTGCTATTATTTGCCTTGGAGTTATTGCTCTGACCCAAATCCAGTCCAGGAACAGGAGGAGATCTTGGACTGAAAATAGGTTGCTTAATCATGACCAATTATGTCATATGCCTTTGCTGCGGGAGCTCCAGGAGAATAATCCGGATGATTTTCAGAATTATCTCCGGGTGACAGACCCCTGCTTTCACCAACTCTTGGCATTGGTGACCCCCTATATTACGAAGTAGTACACATGCATGAGACTTGCCATTACTCCAGAGCCACCTTGCGTTACTTGGCGATGGGAAAAAGTCTCCAGGACCTCAAGTTAACCACTGGGATCTCCCCCCCAGGCTCTGGGACTCATTATTCTAGACACCTGCTCAGCCATTATTCAAGCACTGCAGAAGGACTATATTTGGGTAAGTTTTTCCCTTTAAGATCACATTCTCTATATTAATGTTTGCTAATGTATTGTCTTAATTCGTTCAGTACATAATTATCAATATTGTAATATAGCCGTGAATGTCCTCTTTGTCCTCTGCTGTAAGCTTTTCCTGCTCTTTTGTTGCCCTACATGCATATTTTCCTTAACTAACCTCCCCAGCATGCTATCCTGGGCACATACACACCTAGCCTACCCTGTTTCCCCTAAAATAAGACCTAGTGTGATTGTCGGTGATAGCTGCAATAAAAGCCCTACCCCCAAATAAGCCCTAGTTAAAGTCCTTGTAGGTCTTCTTTTCAGGGTAGGGCTTATTTTTGAGGAAACAGAGTAGGGCTTATTTGGGTGGTAGGGCTTATATTGCAGCCAACACCGACAATCACGCTAGGTCTTATTTTAGGGGAAACAGGGTAATAACTTCACAGTGTTTTTTGTCATCTAAATTTTGAGGCTTACCCTAAACAACCCCTAAAATGTGTACAAATGTTATTGTCCTCAAATTCAGGCAGAGTGCAAGAGACGATTTTTTGGGGAACAAATTCATTTGAAACCCTCCCTTCCCCTCAAAAATGCAAAGTCAACAGATACAAATCTGATGACTTTGCCAAACCCATACACACTATCTTTTGTGTTTAAATTTCTTGTCTAAATTTACCCAACCATGTAGTGCAAGGGCCTGCTTGATTACCTACAAATTGCAACGTAGACAGTTTTTGTCCCCTATTATATTGATAGGTATTTTCAGAATGTCAAAATGTGCTGCAATTTGGACAGTGTGTATCCAGATTTTTAGATTATGACACTTCTTACCTGTCCTCTGGGCTGCCAATAGTGTAAGTAAGGAGGGGCTGGCTAAGGTATCCCCGATTATTTGTGAAAACAGCTCTCCTGGAAGTGGAGAGGGTTACCTGTCCAAAACATCTACCCATTTCCTCCTCCCCACCCTAAAATTTAGCTAATGGGCCACCAAAGGGAGAGATGAATCAGATAAGTTGACCTTACCCTTTTGTCTTTAAATACTCATTTAAGTTTTCTCCTTATGTTGGCTAAGCATGTTTGTGTCAAATCTGCTTGCAATGTTATGTGCAGAAGTAGTATTTTTTTTTTTTATCCACGGTTTCCTATCCAACCCACAGCAATGGCAGGACGTTGCAGCCCAGTTCTGCTATCAGTGGCATTTTCCCAACTGTGGTGGTGCTATTGATGGCAAACATGTCCGGATTGTCCCACCAACCAACTCTGGCTCATATTATTTTAATTATAAGGTTGATTGGAGTAAATCCTTTTGCAGGATAGTCATGCTAGCTGTAGCATCTGCCAAACATGAGTTTTTGTATCTGGATGTTGGGAAGAAAGGCCACAACTCTGATGGAGGAGTAATTATGCTGACAGAGTTCTACAAGCGGCCCCAGAATGGCACCTTAATCTTGCCACCTGCTGAGGAGAATGTTGAGGGCCTTGATTTTGTTTTTGTTGCAGATGAGGCTTTTGCTCTGGGGGAACATCTGATGAAGCCTATGAAGAACCTCACCCCAGAGCAGAGAATCTTCAATTGCAGGCTCTCTTGTGCCAGAAGGATGGTCGAAAACATCTTTGGCATCCTATTGCGTTGTTTCAGGCTGTTTTTTACTCCAATCAACCTGGCACTCTACAAGATCAACCATGTGGTCCTGTGCTGTTGTATTTTACATAATCTTTTAAAGGAGGAATCCGACTAGCTACCTTGCCTCACTGGCGTAGACCCTGCAGTGCAGGCCCAACTGAAGAAGCTGCTGCTTGGTCATCTGTGGGCGTGCTGACAGCTCTTGAAAATTCCATTGCTGGATTGCCCTCACAAATTGCCAGAGATGTGCTGCAGAAATACCTAGATTTATTTTGTGGGTAGAGGAGCAGTGGCTTGGCAGGAAATTGTAGCCGATTATGCCCAATATAATTTCAAGATCATAAAGTCATATTTTATTTGAACTACTGTTGTCTGTGTTTCTTATCTGTCTAATATGTTCACAAATGGGCTTTATTTTGACCACTTGCTCCAATAGTGCAAATGTACCTTATTTGCTACATGAGGTGACAGTATCCTCTTCAGCTAACCATTATGGCATGCTGTGGATCTGCTACACACACACAATGTTTTTGTTCTTAATGGATCTAATGCATGAAGTTCAAAAACATTATGGCTTTTCAACTCTTCTAATTTTTGGGAGGACTAAAAATCGCAGGAGTTGGCCACATTTTACAGCACATTGTCAATGTAACTACAACTTAGCAAATACACTGGTATTGAGCTTTGAAAGAATAAGCCACACATTGTTGATTTAAAAAAAAAATACTCCAAGCACATTCACATATGCGTTTTAAGGTTTTTAAAACAAACCAACACCTTGGTGTATAAAATGTATGTTTTGCATTATTTCCCCTTTTTTGGGGAAAAAAGGGGAAATTTTCAAAAACATGTTCAAAAACATTAGCAACACATCCCAATCTCAGGAACTTACAAAGTTCGATTTTGGTAAAGTGAAGGCCAAATGAGACATTAGTATCCCAAGACTGTGGATGTTGCCTTCCTCATATGGAGGGATCTCACCCCTTTAAAAGCCAAAATTTTAAGCCACATACACATAGAGGCATAACAATTAAATTACCCTTATGATACACAAATGTGTGTAGTTACAAACAAATTTTTTACTTAACCCACAAAACACACAGTGTGTCAACATGTGCTAGCTCGGGGTATCAATGGACGTATTTCTGGGGGTGCAACCCTTTCCTCCGAGCTTCTCTAGTTATGCGGAAGGGGTTGCACCCCCAAAAAGCATCCATTGATACCCAGTGGTGGTAGATAGCACATGTTGACACACTGTGTGTTTTGTGGCTTTTGGCAAACCATATGTATAGAAATACACACATTTTAGGCACGGGATCATGAGGGAAATAAGAATATTAAGGCACAATTTGCATCTCCAAATTTTGGCTTTGCTATTTATCAAAACGCAGAAAGATTACAATTCACATTACTTAGGGCAGTGTTTCCCCAACTCTCCTTCTCAAGATGCAAACCCAGGTCATGTTTTCTATATTTTTTGAATTTGACACAGGTGATGTTGCCATTTCCAATTATAGTATTTCACACAGTCGTTTTTAGCCTGAGGAAAATACAGAAAACAGGACCTGGTGGTGCACCTAGAGGAGTGGAGTGGAGAAACACTGAGTTCGGACACTAAACTTTCTCATTTAAAATTCCGAAAAACATGGTAAATATTAAAAGTGCAAACAGGAGCCAAAAAGGGGAACAATCAAACTTTCTAACAGGCAAGAGGAATTTGGAATTTTGCAAGCATGTCTACAAAATCTCTGATTCTTTACTGTAAAGCAGTGGCAGCCTACTTTATTTGCTCCAGATCCTTCAAACAATGCAACATATCTGCACTCATTCGCCCACTTGTGCATCTTGGAAGATCATGACCTAGTGAGTGAGTGAGTGACTTGTATAGCGCTACCTATGCGAACTGAATCGCCTCAGGGCGCTTTCTTGCCACCAGAGTCCATCTGTGGCTTTGCGTGGTCCTTTTACCCCGTAAGTAGTAAGAAGACAAAAAGGATTAAAGGAACGATGGTCAAGTGGCTGAGGCCCTACATAGTGAGTTATGGTCAAGTTACTAGGAAAAATTCCGGAAATACTTATCTACCCAGTCTACTGTTGCTTGCAACCTGCTTGCCCTTCAGACACCTACATTACTAGGAATGAACACACTGCAACTACTCAGTAATCTTGGCCCTGGAGCCTGGGTCTCCAAAACTCGGGTACCTAGCAAAAATGACAGCTCCTTCCACCTCTTCTTTCTCCTTGCTAATGTTAAGGCACTGCATACTTTGCTAATGTATGGAGTGAGTGTTTTGTTTGTTCACCTAAACACTCGAGAGGTAGATACATTTAAAGGCAGATTCCAAGAATACTTAGGCCCCTTTCCCACTGGGGCAGTGCGGGCCTCTGCAGTAAAGTGCCGCTATTTTTAGCGGCGCTTTACCATCGTTTTAGCGGCGGTATGCGGCCGCTAGCGGGGCAGTTTTAAAAGGGTTAAATCTGCTTTGTCGGCGGTATAGCCGTGCTGCCCCATTGATGTCAATGGGTAGGAGCGGTTTAGAAGCGGTGAATACACCGCTCCTTCACCGCTCCAAAGATGCGGCTAGCATGACTTTTTTCACCGTCCTGCTAGCGCACCGCTCCAGTGTGAAAGCCCTCCGGGCGCTATACAGTCGCTATTTTTAGCGCTGTAGCGCCTGAAAAACGCCCCAGTGTGAAAGGGGCCTAACTTGCGCAAACGAGAGGCTCCCGAATACTTTCTTCCTCTACAGCAGGGGTCTCAAGCTGGCGGCCCTCCAGCTGTTGCAAAACTACAAGTCCCATGAGGCATTGCAAGGCTGACAGTTACAAGGATGACTCCCAAAGGCAAAGGCATGATGGGACTTGTAGTTTCGCAACAGCTGGAGGGCCACCAGTTTGAGACCCCTGCTCTACAGGGTCACTTTGGCCCTCAGTATGACTTGCGTCAGGGGATTTGATGTCCACAATGGACAGGTCTGTGCTGGGGCATGGAGTCAGATCCCATGCCTCCAAACCATCTGTTTTAAGCATTAATTTTGCTACGTTAGTTGACCAACCTTGCACACAGCCTGATGACAATGTTTGCTCCCGACTAGTGGACTCCACCATGCTGCACTGTTTTTTTCACAGTGAAAAATGCATAGAAAAGGGAAGGTGATGCCATTTTACAGAGGGCAAACACTGGACAAGTGCCAATATTGAAAAACTCCTGCAGTTGCCCCCCCACCCCCTCTTGTCTCCCATTGGATAGAGCAGTGATGGTGAACCTTGGCACCCCAGATGTTTTGGAACTACATTTCCCATGATGCTCCACTACACTGCAGAGTTCATGAGTATCATGGGAAATGTAGTTCCAAAACATCTGGGGTGCCAAGGTTCGCCCACCACTGGGATAGTGGATATATGATGATCATTCTAGCAGGCGTGACTCTGTGTGACTGTGATCCCCGGGGCCTCTCCTCCACCCATGTCTACACTGGCAAGGCTGCGTTAATGGGCACTGGGCCAGCCAGCAACTAGAAAGTGTTCTTTACACCTTAAAGTGGTTGTAAACCCTTACAAACCACTTTGACCTACAGGTAAGCCTAGATTAAGGCTTACCTGTAGGTCCAAGAAATATTTGCCAAAAGACAGGCATCCGCCGTAGACAGCGGGTGCGCAGGCACACTGAGCGCGACGCTGTCAACGGCGATATGCCGCGAGTGGCGGCTCCCGTGCGCATGCGTGGGAGTGACGTCATCACGGCTCCGTCAAATGACAGTGCCGGAGCAGCGAGTCCCACCAAGAAGGTTGGAGGCTCCATACACAAGGGGACAGCGGGGACATCGCTGGCTCCTGTGTCAGGTAAGTGACACATAATGGGCTACTATGCGATGCGATGCACAGTAGTCCATTATGCTTTACCTTTGCGGGGAATCAAAGAGGAAGTCAACCCATCAAGGTTTACTTCCTCTTTAAAGCGCTATGAAACCCAACAGCAAAAAGTTCTTATATTGTAGCTCACCATTTTTTTATTTTTTAGCTTTCTTTCTTTTAGCTTCATCAGGTGATCTGACCAGCAAGTCTGTTTTAACAAGCTCTCTTGCAGATGTATCATTTGCTTGGATGAGACAAACCATTCATCACTGGCAGAGGTGCTTACATTCATCAGTTTTTTTTTTTTTTTTTTTATTTACACAATATTACCAAAAGTATTGGGACACCTGCCTTTAGACCCACATCAACTTTAACCACTTTCAGACCGGTCTAATTTGCTGGTCAAAGACCAGACCACTTTTTGCGATTCGGCACTGCGTCGCTTTAACTGACAATTGCGCGGTCGTGCGACGTGGCTCCCAAACAAAATTGACGTCCTTTTTTTCCCACAAATAGAGCTTTCTTTTGGTGGTATTTGATCACCCCTGCGGTTTTTATTTTTTGCGCTATAAACAAAAATAGAGCGACAATTTTGAAAAAAACGCATTATTTTTTACTTTTTGTTATAATAAATATCCCCCAAAAATATATAAAAAAACATTTTTTTCCCTCAGTTTAGGCCGATACGTATTCTTCTACATATTTTTGTTAAAAAAAATCGCAATAAGCGATTATTGATTGGTTTGCGCAAAAGTTATAGCGTTTACAAAATAGGGATAGTTTTATAGCATTTTTATTAATAATTTTTTATTATTTTTTTTTTTACTAGTAATGGCGGCGATCAGCGATTTTTATTGTGACTGCGACATTATGGCGGACACATCGGACATTTTTGACACATTTTTGGGACCATTGTCATTTATACAGTAATCACTGCTATATAAATGCAGTGATTCCTGTGTAAATGACACTGGCAGTGAAGGGGTTAACCAGTGGGTGGCAGTGTAGGGGTTAAGTGTTCCTAGGGGTGTGTTACTAACTGTGGGGGGGGTTGGGCTTTCATTTAGTGAACACTGATCTCTGCTCCAATCACATGGAGCAGAGATCAGCGTCACTAGTTGCTAGGCAGAATGGAGAAATGTTGTTTACAACGGCACTTCTCCATTCGGCTGCTCCGTGAGACGATCGTGGGGATGTCCGCGGCGATCGAGTCCGCGGGACCCCGCGACTGGACTCAAGAGGGTCCCGATCAGCGCGGGAGCGGTAAATTTATGGCAGGGCGGCAAATTTAAAGGGACGTACATGTACGCCCATTTGCCTGCCCGTGCCATTCTGTCGACGTACATCGTCGTGCGCTGGTCGGCAAGTGGTTAATGGAATCCCAGTCTTACTCTGTAGGGTTCAATATTGAGTTGGCCCACCCTTTGCAGCTATAAAAGCTTCAGCTCTTCTGGGAAGGCCGTCCACAAGGTTTAGGAGATGTGTCTATGGGAATGTTTGACCATTCTTCCAGAAGAGCATTTGTGAGGTCAGGCACTGATGTTGGACGAGAAGGCCTGACTCGCAGTCTCCGCTCGAATTCATCCCAAAGGTGTTCTATCGGGTTGAAGTCAGGACTCCGTGCAGGCCAGTCAAGTTCCTCCACCCCAAACTCGCTCATCCATGTCTTTATGGACCTTGCTTAAAGATTTTACTGGAGTAGTCTATGGACTACTATGCATCGCATAGTAGCCCATTATGTGTCACTTACCTGACACAGGAGCCAGCGAAGTCGCCGCTGTCCCCTGTAGTCCGCCGCATCCATCTTGTTGGTGGGGTCTCGCAGCCCCGCCGCTGTCATTCGGCGAAGCCGCGATGACGTCACTCCCGCACATGCGCACAGGAGTCGACACGCGCGGCAGCTCCGTCATTGAGAATGCTGCGCTCAGTGCGCCTGCGCGCCGCTGTCTACGGCGCATGCGCCGTAGACAGCGGGTCCCGTTTTCGGGCAAATATCTCCTAAACCATATAGGTTTAGGAGATTTTGCTTGGACCTACAGGTAAGCCTTAATCTAGGCTTACCTGTAGGTCAAAGTGGTTTGTAAGGGTTTACAACCACTTTAAGAATATGTAAATACTTTAATGTCTGGGCACAGGCGTACTGCGGACGTGTACCCCCCCTAATATAAGAATTCTCAGACGCCGGCCCTTTAAATCACCGGCTCGCGCCATGGTTGGAGCTCAATGTTCTGTACGGGGATTATTACCAGCCAAGGTCAGACATGGAATCCTCCGGTGAAGAGCCGAGACGGGAAGTGAGTTTTGTGACTCCGAGTCGCATGAAATGATGAAGATCTGTCTGGCGGGAGGAATGTTCAGGAATAATAGAAAATTCATGATAATGTAGCAAAGAAATTTTACACAACAAACGCGGAGCGACGACATCGAGTTCTGTATTCCTATCCGATCTTCTCTGTCTTGTTTTTACAAGAAGAATATAAAACATCTTATTACAAATCACAGCAGAGAGATGAATACTAGAAGAGTTCAGGAAAACATTCCCGACATGTATACGTCTCTTCTTCAGTCTGTAGACCCGTCTCCAGACTGCGGCCCTTTGCTTGCTTTTATCCGGCCACTGACACCAGTGATGGGGCACTATTCTTCCCACTGATACCAATGATGGGGCACTATTCTTCCCACTGATACCAATGATGGGGCACTATTCCTCCCACTGACACCAATGATGGGGCACTATACCTCCCACTGACACCAATGATGGGGCACTATTCCTCCCACTGATACCAATGATGGGGCACTATTCCTCCTTCTACTGACTACAGGCACTATGTAATTTTTTTTTACTCCCACTGACACTGGGGCATTTCCTTCTTCCATTGGTCTTTTCCACCCCCCTTATGAAGGACAGTAAACCGGCCCTTTGTTTAGAAAGTTTGGAGACCCCTGATCTAGGTAATGAAAGTGTTGGAGCTCCATGGTGTCACTCCCTGTAACAGAGAATTACCCACCTCTTGGTTTGTATTTGGGGTAAAAAAAAACACCGGAGTGAGAGCAATAATTCTAGCACCAGGCAACCTCCGTAATGCTAAACTGATGACCTATTAGGGGGCTTCAAAAGCGTTGCCTATGGAAAATATAGGGTACCGAAGTTTGGCGTCATTTCACGGGCGCACATGAATTGAAAGCTTTACATGTTGGGTATCAATTTATCTTTTCTAGCTTACCCAAAAAAGTGGGGTAATTTATTGTGGCTGTGTGCCCAAAACGAACTTTGCCTTTCCTAGACCTTTGTGGTAATATCATATATACTGTTTTTCGGGGGTCATGCAATCTTTAGGTCCAAAATTATTTTTTAAGCGTGTGTGCAAAAAATGGCTCTGGCAGAGAAAGGGTTAAAGGGGGGGACAGCATGGACTCCCCTGTCGCCCCCCCTCCACAATTCATACCAGGTTCCTAAAAACAAAAACACAAAAAAACAATGCAGGGTCCTCTTTAGGTCTGCTGCAGACTTTAAGATGGAATTCCACATTGTCCTTATGTTGATGAGAACAAGGGCCTCTACCCCACAACCCTGGCCCAAGGGTCTGGTATAGGATTTGGGGGGGGTTGGTTAGAGTGCAGTCCCTTTTGTCCTGAGCCATACTAGGCCACATGCCTTCAGCATGGGGGAGGGGTACCTTGCCAGGGGGAACCCCATTGGCAAACCACTTTGTCCTTATGTTGATGAGGACAAGGGCTTCTACCCCACAACCCTGGCCCAAGGGTCTGGTATAGGCTTTGGGGGGAGGGGTAGGGAGGTTGGTGAGAATGCAGTCCCTTTTGTCTTGAGCCATACTAGGCAACGTGCCCTCAGCATGGGGGAGGGGTACTTTGCCAGGGGAACAACATTGGCAAAGAACTTTGTACTTATGTTGATGAGAACAAGGGCCTCTACCCCACAACCCTGGCCCAAGGGTCTGGTATAGGATTTGGTGGGGGGGGGGGGGGTGGTGAGAATGCAGTCCCTTTTGTCCTGAGCCATACTAGGCTAGATGCCCTCAGCATGGGGAGGGGTACTTTGCCAGGGGGAACCTCATTGGCAAAACACTTTGTACTTATGTTGATGAGGACAAGGGCCTCTACCCCACAACCCTGGCCCAGGGGTCTGGTCACAAGACTGCTATATACTGCTGATGGGAAAAGGTATTTAGCAGTTTATTTAGTAAAATAGTTGCATTTCAATGTTCTGTGTACTGTGGGAGTCCAGATATTTAGGGTTTAGTTACACTTTAATGGTATATGGGGGGGGGGGGGTTGGTGAGAGTGCAGTCCCTTTTGTCCTGAGCCATACTAGGCTAGATGCCCTCAGCATGGGGAGGGGTACTTTGCCAGGGGGAACCTCATTGGCAAAACACTTTGTCCTTATGTTAATGAGAACAAGGGCCTCTACCCCACAACCCTGGCCCAAGGGTCTGGTATAGGATTTGGTGGGGGGGGGGGGGGGTGGTGAGAATGCAGTCCCTTTTGTCCTGAGCCATACTAGGCTAGATGCCCTCAGCATGGGGAGGGGTACTTTGCCAGGGGGAACCTCATTGGCAAAACACTTTGTCCTTATGTTAATGAGAACAAGGGCCTCTACCCCACAACCCTGGCCCAAGGGTCTGGTATAGGATTTGGTGGGGGGGGGGGGGTGGTGAGAATGCAGTCCCTTTTGTCCTGAGCCATACTAGGCTAGATGCCCTCAGCATGGGGAGGGGTACTTTGCCAGGGGGAACCTCATTGGCAAAACACTTTGTCCTTTTGTTAATGAGAACAAGGGCCTAATTTGGTGGTGGTGGGGGGGTGGTGAGAATGCAGTCCCTTTTGTCCTGAGCCATACTAGGCTAGATGCCCTCAGCATGGGGAGGGGTACTTTGCTGGGGGGAACCCCATTGGCAAAGCACTTTGTACTTATGTTGATGAGGACAAGGGCCTCTACCCCACAACCCTTGCCCAGGGGTCTGGTCACAAGACTGCTATATACTGCTGATGGGAAAAGGTATTAAGCAGTTTATTTAGTAAAATAATTGCATTTCAATGTTCTGTGTACTGTGGGAGTCCAGGTATTTAGGGTTTAGTAACACTTTAATGGTATATGGGGGGGGGGGGGGGGGGGTTGGTGAGAGTGCAGTCCCTTTTGTCCCGAGCCATACTAGGCTAGATGCCCTCAGTATGGGGAGGGGTACTTTGCCAGGGGGAACCTCATTGGCAAAACACTTTGTCCTTATGTTAATGAGAACAAGGGCCTCTACCCCACAACCCTGGCCCAAGGGTCTGGTATAGGATTTGGTGGGGGGGGGGGGGTGGTGAGAATGCAGTCCCTTTTGTCCTGAGCCATACTAGGCTAGATGCCCTCAGCATGGGGAGGGGTACTTTGCTGGGGGGAACCCCATTGGCAAAGCACTTTGTCCTTGTGTTGATGAGGGCAAGGGCCTATACCCCACTACCCTGGCCCAAGGGTCTGGAATAGGATTTTGGGGGGGGGGGGCTCATGATTTCTTTTTTTGTTTGCTTGTGTGGGGTCCCCCTTAACATTTTTGCCAGACTTGCCAACAGTTTAATAATGTAAACACGCTTTTTTCTTTGTAAAAATGTGGGTGTTGCTGTAGTGGGTTGTATACGTCGCACAGATGTGCCGGGCTCACAAGCAGCGCCGGGGCATCCCCCAGGCATGTTGTTTAATGAAGTTTTGCATTTTTAATGTTTCGCTTTAAGCAGTGCTAAAATTGCTGCTCTCTGCCAGTGTCTGGTTAAAGCTTCTAGGAGTTTTTACTCTTCTCTGACTGTCCTATGAGGCTGCAGGACCCCTGACCAGTGGTGGTTGGTGCTGTAAAATTTTTGGGGGGGGGGTGGAGGGTGTGGCAAACAAGACCCCCCCCGGTCGGTGGCCCGCCCCCCCCCCCCCCCCACCAGCCCTGCACTTACCCCCATCTAACAGCTTCCGCTCCTTCTTGCGTCTCCTTCTCCTCCATGGTGACAGCTTCGTCATCGGCGTTTTCCCTCCTCCTTTCCTCGGCGGGCCAATACAATTGCATCTCCTCTCTGCCAATCAGATCGACCTGCTTCCTGATTGGCCAGGAGGAGAAGCAGGAAGGCGATAGCGAATATTAATAATTCTCTATCGTCGCACAACTGGGTGGGCTCAGGACGCAGGGCCCTGCGCCCCAAACCCACCCTTTTTTGAAGCCTATTAGAGCCTCAGGCTCTAATCATGTGCTTCCAAAAAGAAAAAAAAAATGGAGTCCATGTGTCCGGCGCCCTGCATGTAAATTAGGGGGCCAGACACATGGATTAGGGGGGCGGCACCCCTAATGGACGGGCCGCCACTGTCCGACCCTCTGTCCGACCCTCTGTCTGGATATGTCTGGACAGTGCTGATTGGCCCTGTGCTGATCATACGCACCCTCCCAAGAAAAAGAAAAAAACCTCTCTAGCAATACACACCAAACTGAGCATGTGCAGAGTGACCCCCAAGGCTCTTTTCTATCAAGAGATGGATTGGGGACAGTGGAAGAAGAGAAGGATCAGAAAAGACAGGATCAAACAGCCTTTTTTACACAATGCAAAGGATTAACCCCTTAGGCTCCACAGTGAGTATAACCAACGTGCTTTGCTGCATATACAGACTGATTTTACTATTGTGGGTTTAGTAACACTTTAATGTACTTCGGTTGCAAAAAAATAAAAGCTTTCTTTGATTTTTAGAACAAGGCCTCACCTTGGCCCCTGCTGAGCTCCATAGAAAGCTTCCTCACTTCCTGGTATATAGATTTGAGACATGAGAGCCAGTATCCCTACTGGCACAAATCCCCCCCTCAGCACAAATCCCCCCCCCCCCCACACACACACACACACAAAATTCCCCTCCTAGCACAAATATCCCTCTATCATCCCTACTAGCACAAATCTGCCCCAGCACAAATCCCCCCCTCCTAGCAAAAATATCCCGCCCCTAATTTCCCCTCCTACAACAAATACCCCACCCAATCATCCCTACGAGCCCAAATCCCCCTCCTAGCACAAATATCCCCCCCCAAATATACCCCAATCATTCTTACTGGCACAAATCCCCCCTCCTAGCACAAATATCCCCCTCCCCCACAAATTTCCTCTCCTAGTACAAATACCCCTCAATCATCCCTACTAGCACAAATCTGCCCTCTTTGACACAAACACCCCCCACCACAATTTCCCCTCCTACCACAAATACCCCCCCCCATCATCCCTACAAGCACAAATACCCACTCCTAGCACAAATACCCCCCATTTCCCCTCCTAGCACAAATACCCCCCAATCATTCCTACTGGCAAAATTCCCCTCCCCAGCACAAATCTCCCCCACACCCTCAAATTTCCCCTTCTAGCACAAATACCCTGCAATAATTGCCTACTAGCACAAATACCCCCCAATCATCCCAACTGGCACAAATCCCCCCCCCCCCAATGAAATACCCCTCCTAGCACAAATCCCCTCTACCATATCACATCTTTTAGCACAAACACCCCAAAACCCCCCTCCTAGCACCTCCTCCTCCCCAAATTTCCCCTCCTAGGACGCTTCTTACTCCCCTGCTGCCCCCAAATTCTCCACCCTTTTTTGAAGCCTATTAGAGCCTCAGGCTCTAATCATGTGCTTCCAAAAAGAAAAAAAAAATGGAGTCCATGTGTCCGGCGCCCTGCATGTAAATTAGGGGGCCGGACACATGGATTAGGGGGGCGGCACCTCTAATGGACGGGCCGCCACTGTCCGACCCTCTGTCCGACCCTCTGTCTGGATATGTCTGGACAGTGCTGATTGGCCCTGTGCTGATCATACGCACCCTCCCAAGAAAAAGAAAAAAACCTCTCTAGCAATACACACCAAACTGAGCATGTGCAGAGTGACCCCCAAGGCTCTTTTCTATCAAGAGATGGATTGGGGACAGTGGAAGAAGAGAAGGATCAGAAAAGACAGGATCAAACAGCCTTTTTTACACAATGCAAAGGATTAACCCCTTAGGCTCCACAGTGAGTATAACCAACGTGCTTTGCTGCATATACAGACTGATTTTACTATTGTGGGTTTAGTAACACTTTAATGTACTTCGGTTGCAAAAAAATAAAAGCTTTCTTTGATTTTAGAACAAGGCCTCACCTTGGCCCCTGCTGAGCTCCATAGAAAGCTTCCTCACTTCCTGGTATATAGATTTGAGACATGAGAGCCAGTATCCCTACTGGCACAAATCCCCCCCTCAGCACAAATCCCCCCCCCCCCCCCCACACACACACACACACACAAAATTCCCCTCCTAGCACAAATATCCCTCTATCATCCCTACTAGCACAAATCTGCCCCAGCACAAATCCCCCCCTCCTAGCAAAAATATCCCGCCCCTAATTTCCCCTCCTACAACAAATACCCCACCCAATCATCCCTACGAGCCCAAATCCCCCTCCTAGCACAAATATCCCCCCCCCCAAATATACCCCAATCATTCTTACTGGCACAAATCCCCCCTCCTAGCACAAATATCCCCCTCCCCCACAAATTTCCTCTCCTAGTACAAATACCCCTCAATCCTCCCTACTAGCACAAATCTGCCCTCTTTGACACAAACACCCCCCACCACAATTTCCCCTCCTACCACAAATACCCCCCCATCATCCCTACAAGCACAAATACCCACTCCTAGCACAAATACCCCCCTATTTCCCCTCCTAGCACAAATACCCCCCAATCATTCCTACTGGCAAAATTCCCCTCCCCAGCACAAATCTCCCCCACACCCTCAAATTTCCCCTTCTAGCACAAATACCCTGCAATAATTGCCTACTAGCACAAATACCCCCCAATCATCCCAACTGGCACAAAATCCCCCCCCCCCCCAATGAAATACCCCTCCTAGCACAAATCCCCTCTACCATATCACATCTTTTAGCACAAACACCCCAAAACCCCCCTCCTAGCACCTCCTCCTCCCCAAATTTCCCCTCCTAGGACGCTTCTTACTCCCCTGCTGCCCCCAAATTCTCCACCCTTTTTTGAAGCCTATTAGAGCCTCAGGCTCTAATCATGTGCTTCCAAAAAGAAAAAAAAAATGGAGTCCATGTGTCCGGCGCCCTGCATGTAAATTAGGGGGCCGGACACATGGATTAGGGGGGCGGCACCTCTAATGGACGGGCCGCCACTGTCCGACCCTCTGTCCGACCCTCTGTCTGGATATGTCTGGACAGTGCTGATTGGCCCTGTGCTGATCATACGCACCCTCCCAAGAAAAAGGAAAAAAAACCTCTCTAGCAATACACACCAAACTGAGCATGTGCAGAGTGACCCCCAAGGCTCTTTTCTATCAAGAGATGGATTGGGGACAGTGGAAGAAGAGAAGGATCAGAAAAGACAGGATCAAACAGCCTTTTTTACACAATGCAAAGGATTAACCCCTTAAGCTCCACAGTGAGTATAACCAACGTGCTTTGCTGCATATACAGACTGATTTTACTATTGTGGGTTTAGTAACACTTTAATGTACTTCGGTTGCAAAAAAATAAAAGCTTTCTTTGATTTTTAGAACAAGGCCTCACCTTGGCCCCTGCTGAGCTCCATAGAAAGCTTCCTCACTTCCTGGTATATAGATTTGAGACATGAGAGCCAGTATCCCTACTGGCACAAATCCCCCCCTCAGCACAAATCCCCCCCCCCCCCACACACACACACACACACACAAAATTCCCCTCCTAGCACAAATATCCCTCTATCATCCCTACTAGCACAAATCTGCCCCAGCACAAATCCCCCCCTCCTAGCAAAAATATCCCGCCCCTAATTTCCCCTCCTACCACAAATACCCCACCCAATCATCCCTACGAGCCCAAATCCCCCTCCTAGCACAAATATCCCCCCCCCCCCCAAATATACCCCAATCATTCTTACTGGCACAAATCCCCCCTCCTAGCACAAATATCCCCCTCCCCCACAAATTTCCTCTCCTAGTACAAATACCCCTCAATCATCCCTACTAGCACAAATCTGCCCTCTTTGACACAAACACCCCCCACCACAATTTCCCCTCCTACCACAAATACCCCCCCCCCATCATCCCTACAAGCACAAATACCCACTCCTAGCACAAATACCCCCCATTTCCCCTCCTAGCACAAATACCCCCCAATCATTCCTACTGGCAAAATTCCCCTCCCCAGCACAAATCTCCCCCACACCCTCAAATTTCCCCTTCTAGCACAAATACCCTGCAATAATTGCCTACTAGCACAAATACCCCCCCAATCATCCCAACTGGCACAAATCCCCCCCCCCCAATGAAATACCCCTCCTAGCACAAATCCCCTCTACCATATCACATCTTTTAGCACAAACACCCCAAAACCCCCCTCCTAGCACCTCCTCCTCCCCAAATTTCCCCTCCTAGAACGCTTCTTACTCCCCTGCTGCCCCCAAATTCTCCCACCTAACACAAATCCCCTCCCCCCAATCTCCTTGTGGTACTCCCCCCCCACCATCTCACATGATACCACAGTGCCCAGGGCAGCCTTCACTCCTGCCCACCCCTTGTCCTGGCCCTGACCTTTCTGCATCTAAAGCCGCGTACACACGGGCGGATTGTATGGCCTACTTAGTACGCCAAAACACATTTCAGCGGACAGTCCGCTCGTGTGTGGGCTTCAGCGGACTTTTTCAGCGTGCAGTTTGGCGGACTAAGTATTTCGGAATTTCCGTAATACTGTCCGTCGTACTCGCATTTCGGCGGACAATCCGCCCGTGTGTGTGCCAGTCCGCCGTACTTTTGAAATGAGCGGACTTTTGCCGCCCGGAGAAAAGTCCGCTCATTTCGAGCGGGTATCCAGGTAGGCGGGGCCCGTGAAGGAGACGTCGCTGGCCCCGCCGCCTGGGATGGACTTAAAGGGGACCCCCAATGCCGAAAAAAATCGAGTCCACAACAGACCCTTGTCCGAGCACGCTACCCGGCCGGCCAGGAAAGGGGGCCGGGTAGCTACCAGGCCGCTATCAGGCCGCGTGCCCTCAACACGGGGGGGTGCCTTGGGGAAGGGGGGGCCGCGCGGCCCCTCCACCCCAAAGCACCTTGTCCCCATGTTGATGAGGACAAGGGCCTCTTCCCGACAACCCTGGCCATTGGTTGTCGGGGTCTGCGGGCGGGGGGCTTATCGGAATCCGGGAGCCCCCTTTAATAAGGGGGCCCCCGGATACCGGCCCCCCACCCTATGTGAATGAGTATGGGGTACAATGTACCCCTACCCATTCACCTGTAAAATAAAAGTACAAAAAAAAACACAACACACGAGATCGTCGAAGCAACATCTCCTGGAGAAGAAGAAGAAGAAGAAGAACGAAGGCAGCGGCGACAGAAGACCGGGCCACCGCCTGTAAAAGAGCTATAAGAAGGCGCGGTGGCCTGGCAGAAGAACCGAAGAGGGGGACAAGACCCCCGAAGTCGGGAGAAGAGGCCGGCGGCGAGGAAGAAAGCCGGACTCCTCTGCTAGTAAAAGAGCTACAAGAAGATAGCGGAGGAGTCCGTCGAGAAGACCCCCGAAGACGGAAGACCCCCGGAGCTGTGCAATAAAGTATTTTATCTCGTGTGTTGTGTTTTTTTTTTTTGTACTTTTATTTAACAGGTGAATGGGTAGGGGTACATTGTACCCCATACTCATTCACATAGGGTGGGGGGCCGGTATCCGGGGGCCCCCTTATTAAAGGGGCTCCCGGATTCCGATAAGCCCCCCGCCCGCAGACCCCGACAACCAACGGCCAGGGTTGTCGGGAAGAGGCCCTTGTCCTCATCAACATGGGGACAAGGTGCTTTGAGGTGGGGGGGGCCGCGCGGCCCCCCCTTACCCAAGGCACCCCCCCATGTTGAGGGCACGCGGCCTGGTACGGCTCAGGAGGGGGAGCGCTCGCTCGCCCCCCTTTCCTGGCCGGCCGGGTAGCGTGCTCGAACAAGGGTCTGTTGTGGACTTGGGGGGGACCCCCACGCCGATTTTTTTTTCGGCGTTGGGGTTCCCCTTTAAGTCCATTCCAGGCGGCGGGGTCAGCGACGTCTCCTTCGCGGGCCCCGCCTACCTGGAGACGCGCTCGAAATGAGCGGACTTTCCTCCGCGTGTGTGGGCGAGTCCGTTCATTTCAAAAGTAGGGCGGATAGTATGGCGGACTTAGTACGCCGTATTAGTCCGCTGAAAAAGTGGTGTGTGTGGTCAAGTCCGTTCATTCGAAAGTATGACGGACTGTCCGTCGGATTGTATGACGGACTAAGTAGGCCATACAGTTAGCCCCGTGTGTACGCGGCTTTAAATGAACTAGTCGTGCTTTCAGTGTCATTAATTGTTAGCGGCACCCCAAACATGGAAGCAACACACACATATTTTTCCCACATGAAAAAAACGAGCTTCAAATGCAGCGAAACGCATAGTAAAAAAAATGTGAAAAACGCAACACTTCAAAATGTCCCATGGACTACCCGTCTCCATACCACTGCAGGGCGCAAGCAACACCAAAACGTCACTTCCTCCCATGGCTCCTATAGAGACTTTTTTTTATTTTTATTTTTTTAAATTACAGTTATTTTTTTATTGCATTTTTGTGTAAATATGAGATGTGAAATCTTTTTGACCCCCCCCCCCCCCCCCAGATTTCATATATAAGAGGACCTGTCATGCTTTTTTCTATTACAGGGGATGTTTACATTCCTTGTAATAGGAATAAAAGTGACACAATTTTTTATTTTTTTTTAAGAACAGTGTAAAAATAAAAGGTAAATCAAATTAGAAAAAAAAATGTAAACATTGTAAACACCCGATGAGCTCCCGCGCATACGCGGGCGCATATGTGAGCAGCGCCCGCATATGTAAACGCGTCCCGTCCCGACAAGCTCCCGCGCATACGTGACCAGCGCCCGCATATGAAAACGGTGTTCAAACCACACATGTGAGGTATCGCCGCGATCGGTAGAGCGAGAGCAATAATTCTAGCCCTAGACCTCCTCTGTAACTCAAAACATGCAACCTGTAGAATTTTTTTAAATGTCGCCTATGGAGATTTTTAAGGGTAAACGCTTGTCGCCGTTCCACGAGCGGGCGCAATTTTGAAGCGTGACGTGTTGGGTATCAATTCACTTGGCGTAACATTATCTTTCACAATATAAAAAAAAAAAAAAAAATTGGGCTGACTTTACTGTTGTCTTATTTTTTAATTTAAAAAAGTGAATTTTTTCCCAAAAAAAAAGACCGCTGCGCAAACACGGTGTGACAGAAAGTATTGCAACGACCGCCATTTTATTCTCTAGGGTGTTAGAAAAAAATATATATAATGTTTGGGGGGTTCTAAGTAAATTTCTAGCAAAAAAAAAACAAAACAGTTTTTAACTTGTAAACACCAAATCTCAGAAAGAGGCTCGGTCCTTAAGTGGTTAATATCAGTTGGTTTTATACAAGATAAAAGAAGGACGGATCTCAATAAATTGGGGTTTTGGTCACAGAGAAAAAGAACGGCAAAAGAATGGAAAAGGCGTTTATCTCTCTTTACATGACTTGCAGTCTCATAAGATCTTCAGTAAAAAGGTACAAAAGGTCAAAATGTTTCATGCCATCCAGGAAGTAGATGGCGAGCCTGGGTGATGCCTGAATAAAGATGGTGTTGCCCTTCAGGAAAGAAAACCAGATGAAGGCACTTTCAGTGGCAGTACTTTTATCTCTAAGCCCTTGTACACACGGGTCGGACATTCCGACAACAAAATCAGTTTTTTCAGACGGATTTTGTCCGAAACTGGTGTTGCATACACACGGCCGGACAAAGTTGGCGGAAAATCCGATCGTTCAGAAGGTGGTGACGTTATTTCATTACGACGGGACTACATTCAGGCTAGTAGCCAATAGCTTTGCTCTCGTAATATGATCTGAGCATGCGCGGCACTTTGTCCGATCGGAAACTCTCTACAAACGATCGGACAAAGTCGGATCGGATCATGTTGTCGGAAAATTTTATAGCCCAGCTCTCCAACTTTGTCCATTGGATATTCCGACGGAAACAGTCCGATGGAGCCCACACACAGTCGGATTATCCGAAAACGCGGTCGGATCGGACATTTTCCGTCGGATCTTCCGACCGTGTGTACAAAGGGGCTAAGACAGCGGAAATAAATATCTGGACGTGTTTTACTGAGCAATTTAGACTTTCACAGAAGGAAAAAAAACGCGTTTACTTTCATTTCAGTTCGGTATTTACATAAATTTGTTAAGTTTCATTTGTTTTTGGAATTTGCTTCATTTTTTTGAATTTCCGAATTTGGCAAATTCAAATTGATTCAATTTCAAATTGCATCTGAATTTGAATCAAATTCCATTCAAATTAAATTTGAGTCGAATTCCATTCTAAATCAAATTGATTCTACTCGAAAATTGAAGGATGGTTATATTCTTTCTATTCCATTCTATTGTTTTTTTCTATTCTTTTATTTTTATTTAATTATTTTTAATTCACATTTATTCTATTCAGAATTCAAATTTCAGAAAACAGTAATATTATTATATTCTTTCTATTCTATTATTTTATTTTCTATTCTTTTCTGTTCAATTTTTTATTTATTCTATTCTAAATTTGAATTTTGGAAAAAGGTTATATTCTATTTTATTCTATTAATTTTTTTCTATTCTATTTTTTTTTTAGATTCTATTATTTTCTATTGTATTCAAATAAAAAATATATTCTATTAGAAATTTGAATTTCAGAACATGGTTATATTATTTCTATTATATTGTATTTTCTATTATATTATATTATATTCCTTTATTTTCTATTCTATTTTAGTCTGTTCTTTTATTTTCTATTCTATTTTGTTTTGCTCAATTTTTTTCTATTCTATTATTTTATTTTCTATTCTATGCCTTTATATTATATTCTATTTTTTTCTATTATTTTATTTTCTATTCTGTTCTATTTTACTCTATCATATTCTATGCTTTTCTTTTCTATTCTATTATATGCTTTTCAAGTCTATTTCTTTATTTTATATTCTATTTTATTCTTTTTTTTATTCTATTTTGTTTTGTTTTATTCTGTTCTTTTCTATTCTCTTATTTTATTTTGTCTCCAATTCTTTTATTTTCTATAATCTTCTATTTTACTCTATCATATTCTATTCTTTTATTTCCTATGCTATTATTTTCTATTCTAATTTATTATTTTCTATTTCTTTATTTTCTATTCTAATTGATTCTGTTCTTTTAAATTTCTATTCTGTTTTGTTTTACTAATTTTTTTTATATTCTATTATTTTATTTTTTTATTATATGCCTTTATTTTATATTCTAATTTATTCAGTTTTTTTTATCTATTTTGTTTTATTCTGTTCTTTTCTATTCTCTTATTTTATCTTTTATCCTATTCTTTTATTTTCTATAATCTTCTATTTTACTCTATCATATTCTATTCTTTTATTTCATATTCTATTCTTTTCAATTCTAATTTGTTATTTTAAATTCTATTCCTTTATTTTATATTCTATTTTATTCTGTTCTTTTCATTTCTATTCTATTTTGCTTTGTTTTACTCCATTATATTATATTAATTTTATTTTCTCTTCTATGCCTTTATTTTCTATTCTTGTTTTTTCTAATCTTTTATTTTTGTATTCTGTTCTATTTTACTTTATGATATTCTCTTTTTTCTATTCTATTCTTTTCTAGTCTATTCCTTTATTTTCTATTCTATTTTATTCTGTTTTTTTATTTTCTACTCTATTTTGTTTTGTTTTACGCTATCCTTTTCTATTCTATTATTTTATTTTACTCTATTATATTCTCTTGTTTTGTTTTCTATTCTATTCCTTTATTTTCTATTCAAATTTTATTCTGTTATTTTATTTTTGTATTATATTTTGTTTTGTTTTAATCTGTTCTTTTCAATTCTCTTATTTTATTTTTTATCCTATTCTTTTATTTTCTATTCTCTTCTATTTTACTCTATCATATTCTATTATTTTATTTTTTATTCTATTTCTTTATTTTCTTTTCTATTTTATTCTGTTCTTTTCATTTCTATCCTATTTTGTTTTACTCTATTATATTATATTCAATTATTTTATTTTCTATTAAATTTTTTCTATTCTTTTTATTTTTGTAGTCTGCTATATTTTACTCTATTATATTCTCTTCTTTTATTTTCTATTCTATTCTTTTGTATTCTATTCCTTTATTTTCCATTTCTCTTCGGAAATTAAAATTAAAATTCAAAAAGTGTTCGAATTTGAAAACAATTCGAATTCGATATGAAAAACGATTCGAATTAGAATTTCGTCCAAAATTTGTTTCGTTATTTCGGATTCGCTTTTAATTTGTTACTATTGCAGTTCGGAAATTCGGATACATCTGAATTTCCGAATAATGGAAAACGTGTCTGAATTTAATTTTTGGAAACAAAACTGAGCGCACACGTCTACTGAGCATGCTTCTCGTATCACGAAAAAATGATCTCCTGACAGGTCCGCTAGGTTGGACAAGCATCCCTTGTAGTCCTGGTTGGCTGGTGGGAATTCATTCATCGCGGCGCCTTTGTCGGTGAATTGATGTGACGGCGGCGGGGGAGGGGGGGGCAGCGTTGTGTTTGTTGCTGAATTTGTAGAAGCGGGAAAAGGCCAAGACGGGAATTGTTGTGATCAAAGTACACATTGCTGAACGCCACTTACCACACACAGCGCCGCCGCATCTCCCGGCTCTTTTTATTGGAAGATTTGGGATGATTGTTACTCTGAAGTGTTGAGGAATGAGCTCTGTTCCCGGGAAATGGTGTGCCGCGCATGCAAATGTCCGCATTATCTGTATGAATGTAGAGGCAGGCTCAGACAAGGCCGTCTTCACCATACACAGGGAAACAAAGCCTCCTGCATATGTAGAAGGTATCAGAGGATTACACAGCGCTTGTTTCTCCCATATTTATACATCCTTCTTCAGTAAGAAGATAGAGAGGAGAAGTTTTCTTTATTCCTCCGAGGATTGGTCTTCCTCTATTCTGTAATAGATGTCTATGAACTTCAAAGTGACGGCTTGTAGGTTTGTCCCTTCTATAGACAAATATCTACTCAACCAGGGTTCCCTAAAACACGAGGCTTCCGTAAATGTTGCTAGAGGTCCCCTGAGCAATGACTAACCAATGTAAGGAACATTCTTCTCACTGATCACCAATGTAAGGAACATTCTTCCCACTGATCACCAATGTAAGGAACATTCTTCCCACTGATCACCAATGTAAGGAACATTCTTCTCACTGATCACCAATGTAAGGAACATTCTTCTCACTGATCACCAATGTCAGGAACATTCTTCCCACTGATCACCAATGTAAGGAACATTCTTCCCACTGATCACCAATGTAAGGAACATTCTTCCCACTGATCACCAATGTAAGGAACATTCTTCCCACTGATCACCAATGTAAGGAACATTCTTCTCACTGATCACCAATGTAAGGGACATTCTTCTCACTGATCACCAATGTAAGGAACATTCTTCTCACTGATCACCGATGTAAGGAACGTTCTTCTCACTGATCACCAATGTAAGGAACGTTCTTCTCACTGATCACCAATGTAAGGAACATTCTTCCCACTGATCACCAATGTAAGGAACATTCTTCTCACTGATCACCAATGTAAGGAACATTCTTCTCACTGATCACCAATGTAAGGAACATTCTTCTCACTGATCACCAATGTAAGGAACATTCTTCTCACTGATCACCAATGTAAGGAGCATTCTTCTCACTGATCACCAATGTAAGGAGCATTCTTCTCACTGATCACCAATGTAAGGAGCATTCTTCTCACTGATCACCAATGTAAGGATCATTCTTCTCACTGATCACCAATGTAAGGAACATTCTTCTCACTGATCACCAATGTAAGGAACATTCTTCCCACTGATCACCAATGTAAGGATCATTCTTCTCACTGATCACCAATGTAAGGAACATTCTTCCCACTGATCACCAATGTAAGGATCATTCTTCTCACTGATCACCAATGTAAGGAACATTCTTCTCACTGATCACCAATGTAAGGAACATTCTTCTCACTGATCACCAATGTAAGGAACATTCTTCTCACTGATCACCAATGTAAGGAACATTCTTCTCACTGATCACCAATGTAAGGAACATTCTTCTCACTGATCACCAATGTAAGGAACATTCTTCCCACTGATCACCAATGTAAGGATCATTCTTCTCACTGATCACCAATGTAAGGAACATTCTTCCCAATTTTTCTTTATTAAAAGTCTTGCAATCATTAAGCATAAAATCACAATATATAAATATACATAAATATATACATATTTACATAAATTAAAATAAATATAGCAAAACTGCTCTCACACCAAAAAAAGAAAATACTTTACAGCAATAACATAAATCCTATTACGACTCACACCATTACACCAGACATCAAACTTGTGAGGTTAAGAAACAATCCCGCACCTATTATGCATGCAGCCCTTCTTCAAAAAGAAGATACTAACCAACAAAAGCTAAGGGAGTGAAAGAACCAGAAAAAGAAAAGAGCTCCTCACCCAGAGATGGGCAATTCACCAAAGTCAGGTCTGATATTCCTCCACGCCCTTATCCAGACTGCCCGAGGCTCCCTGCCCTTCTCAAGACCCCGAATTTTCCCAACCTCACCCAGAATATCGTGCACCACCACCTCAACAGAGAGGACTTTCTTCCGCAGGGTAATCTGGCACCGTGCATTCCATGTGAAGTAACGGACAACTATACTAACTAAAAACAGTGTATCCAAATCAAAATCCCAGTGAGTCGGGAATGCCCCATACACCCACTCCGCATAACTCATGCGATAGAAAAAGGGGATGCCTAGAGCCCTCCCCACCCTTTTATACACCTCTATGTTAAAGAGACACTGGAGCAAAAAGTGGTCCATAGACTCCACTTTACCAACACACTCCGCTCTAGGACAATCCCGATCATCCACAGGGCGGTGCTTCAAGTTCCCTCTCACATAGAGCCTTCCATGGAAGGCGAGCCAGGCTTGATCCCTAAACTTCAAGGGGATTCTTTCTAAATTGATTAAACGCAACCCCTCCCTCATTACAGAGCCTGGGCAATCCCTTAAGGCCAGTGACACACTGAAAGCAGAGCCCAAAATCCTCTTCTCCAGAAGCTTCCTGGGGAGGGACTTGATATCCTCCACTGTCACCTGCCACTGCCGAAGTATTTTCAGACACGGGGCAACATAAGCCGGGAGCTTGCCATGTCGGACTCTCAGACTTTTCACTGGCCCGCCATCTTCCCAGCATCGCAGAAAAGGCCTAAAACAAGATTGAAAAATACCCACCCATCCCGGCGGGTTCTCTGCTAGCATGTTACCAAGATTATACTTTAAAAACAGCAGAGAAAAGAAAACTATTGGGTTGACCATTCCTAGGCCACCCTCCCGCCTAGACAGGTAAGTTACATTGCGTTTGATCAGGTTCAGCCTACTTCCCCATAACAGTTGGAAAAAGCAGCTGTACACCCTTGCATAGAGAGATACTGGCAAGATACAGACGAAGCTGACATATAAAAAAAATGGGACCAGGTACGTTTTGATCAAGTCAACCCTCTCCCTCAATGAAAGCTTCCATTTCTTCCAGCTTGCTACTTTGGCATTGGCACACACCAACCTGCTTTCCCAATTTCGATGACCATAGTCACCAGGACCAAATTTGATGCCCAACACTTTAATTTCCTGCTGGGGCTCTGGGAAGGCATCCGGAAGTTCGAAGCTTTCACCTTCCTCACCCATCCAGAAAACTTCACTCTTTTCATGGTTGACTTTAGAACCAGAAGCCTCCGTGTACTGCTCTATCATAGAGACCACCCCCTGCGCCTCCTCCGTTCCAGAGACAATAACAGACACATCATCGGCATAGGCCACGACCTTCAAAGGTGGCACACCAGCAATGCCCAAAGGCACCCCGCACAAAGATCCACTCTCTAGCCTTCTTATGAAGGGGTCGATTGCGAATACATATAACAGGGGGCTCAGAGGACATCCCTGGCGCACACCAGAGCCAACCTCAAAAGGCTGTCCAACCCAACCATTAACCAGTGGGAAGCTCTCAGCCCCTTTATATAATGTCTTCAGCCAATCTATAAACCTCCCTTGCAGGCCGTATCTACCAAGTAGCAAATACAGGTACTCGTGATTGACTCTATCAAAAGCCTTCGCCTGATCCAATGCCAGCAAGTACTTTCTCCATCCAGCAGCCCTGCATCGCTCCAAAGCCTCCCGGACAGCTAAAACCGCTGAAAAGGTACTTCTACCTTGGACCGAGCAGTGCTGATGACTGGACAACAAATCGCCTGCCACTGACGACAAGCGCCAAAAAAGAATCTTCGCCAAGATCTTTCTATCAACATTGAGAAGACTGATGGGGCGCCAGTTCTCAATCATTGAGGGGTCTTTACCTTTTGACAGAAGAATCACAGCTGATTGCCTCATGGAGGGAGGGAGCGAACCCTCTTCTAGACAGCTGTTATAAACCTCCGCTAAAAAGGGAGCCAGAATGGACTTAAAACACTTGTAGAATTCAGCTGTCAACCCATCTGGCCCAGGCGCTTTTTTGGTAGCCAGCTTCTCTATAGCATGAACTACCTCATCCACTGAAATTGGTTCTGTCAAATCCATCAAAGGCAATGTACCATTTCCCAATCCTGGAGTAGAATCCAGAAAGCTTTCCATCCTGTCCCGACAAAGGTCCTTTCTTCCTAGAAGGTCTGCATAATATGATCTGAAGATCTCCAGGATCCCTGATCTGGACTTCACCAGGGAACCCGTACTATCCCTCAGGCCTATGACCGTCTTAACTGCTATGCCTTGCTTACAGTTCTGGTAAGGATCAGGCGAGTGATATTTTCCATAATCCCTCTCCAGAACCAAGGAGGCATGCCGGTCGTATTGACACTTTCTAAGAAGAAACTTCACCTCAGAGATCTCCCCTGGATCTCCTCTATACGAGACAAGACGATCAAGCTTCCTCCGCAAATGCTGGTAGGCAATGTACATACCAAGCTGCTTCTTCTTACTTATGGCCTTGAAAAGTCCAATCGCCCTTTGTTTCACAAGTTCCCACCACTCTGACTTAGTGCTGCAAAAGTCCAGAATAGAAACCTGTGCCTGGAAAAAATCCTCAAAGGATTGTCTTACCTCTACGTCTTCCAGGAGAGCCGAATTCAGTTTCCAGGTACCCCTTCCCCTGGGTGGAGTGTCCAAAGCATTCAGAGTCACAGACAGCATACAGTGGTCAGAGAACTCCACCACCCTCAACTCAGGAGCCGAGAAAGCAAAGTTCTCCTTTAAAAAAAAACCTATCTATCCTACTCTGACTATTCCCTCTCTGAAATGTGAATCCCGTGCTGCCAGGGCAGTGCTTAATATGCACATCTACCAGGCCTGCTTGTCTCACCATATCTCTAAGAAAAACATTATCGTACGCCAGCCTGTCTATGGAGCCTCTCCTGTCTTCAGGCCTAATTATGGTGTTAAAATCACCTCCAAAGACAACCTGCTGGGACGTAAAAAGGAAGGGCTTGATCTCTGTGAGGAGGCATTTCCTGCCCCATCTTGACTGCGGTCCATAGATATTAATCAAACGCAGATCCTGCCCCCTAACAGAGACGTCCAAGACCATGCATCTCCCAATCTCTACCTCAATTACCCGCCGGCATGTTACCATATCGGTTTTAAAAAGGACCGCAACTCCGCTGCAGGGCTCTGCCGCAAGAGACCAAAAGGAGGGACCGCATCTCCACTCCCTTTTTGCTAGATGGACATCGGCCAAAGTATTGAGCCAGGTCTCTTGCAAAAATAAAATCTCGGCATCAAACTCGCTGAGCAAAAATAAGGCAATATCACGAGCTCTTGCAGATTTCATGCTGGCGACATTAATGGTCGCCACCTTTATCGGAGTGGGAACTGCCATCAGGATGATTGGGGTAGTCGTTTCTTAACCTTTACCACACTCTCATCACCAGAAACAGCTCTCTTCAAACTATGTGACTCCCCCTCATCCATGGATGATAAAGAAAAAGATACATCAGACATCCCATCACCTGACAAAACTGAAAAAGGGTTACCAGGAGGAACCCCTCCTGGGTCCGACTCTGAGGAAGAAATAACTACTTTATTTGTCTTCCTCTTCTTCTTTTTCTTCCTCCTAAACGTCTCCCACCCCTCATCATCCGAATCCCCCTCAACAGAGGGTGAGACATGGGATATGGACACCCTTCCATCAGCCCCACCCCCATCCAGCACCCCCACACTCCCCTGACCACGTTTGCGCTGCCGAGGGACGGGGACTGGAGGCTGAGAAGGAAGATCCGCTAAACCTGCCCCCCCAGCAGCTTCCGCTAGTCTGGAGGACCTACGTACAGCAGGAATAGGGACCACCACATGGGGGACAGACTTAGGGACCACATCACTAGAGGGGACAGAATCTGAAGCAACAGATGGAACTGACACAGGAGGGACAGACTCAGGGACCACATTACCAGGGGGAACAGAACCTGAAACAGATGGAACAGACACAGGAGGGACAGACTCAGGGACCACATTACCAGGGGAAACAGAACCTGAAACAGATGGAACAGACACAGGAGGGACAACAACAGTTACAGCGGCCTCATCCTCCTTATCCAGCCTCTGCAGCTCAGCCTCCAATCCTGGCAGGTTATGTAAAGCCTCTGGACACTTACTGTAAGGATGGCCAAGCTGTTGGCACAGATTGCACCGAATTTGGGTACAATCCTTTGCCAAATGGTCCAGACCCTGGCATAGCGAACACTTTTTACGCGTGCAGGTAGAGGCAAAATGGCCCTTTTCACCACATTTATTGCAGACTTTGGGCTGTCCCTGGTAAAATATAGTCAGCCGATCTCTTCCCAGGAAAGCTGAACAGGGCAGATGTTGGACTACATTGCCCAGCACCCCCAATTTTAGTGACACCGTCCAGGCCCCTGTCCATATCCCATGTTCATCCAGGACCTTCCGCAGTGGAGTGAGGACCTCACCATATCGGCGTAGCCATACTATCAAATCAGCCTCTGGTATGGATTCGTTACGCACCAGGATGGTCACCGATTTTATCAGAGGCTGCCTGGAAATCACCTTTGGCACCAAACCACTCCACTGCGGAAGGCCCTGGCACCTCCTATGTCGCTCCCAAAATAAATCCAACCCCTCAGGTTTAACAAAAGACAAATCAAACTCATAACTCCCCACTGGGCAAATCAAAGCAAAAATATCCACAGCTTTAAACCCCATTTCCAAAATCAACTCTGCCACCCTCCCCCTCACTGGTGGGGTCCCCTCCCCCTCCCACTTGAACTGAACCACATTCCTCCTCCTATACCCACCACCAAACCCACCACCAAACCCCCCTATATTGTGACCACCAATATTTACAGCATTCCCCCCACCCTCCTTGGTGCGACTCCCCACAACAGACGCATAACTCCCTATATTCCTCCCAGCAGAAGAGATATTTGTGTGTTTTGAACTGTCTGAGACATCTTTAGCAGATATCGATTGTACAGATTTGGTCTGTACAATCGATGAGTCTTTCCTCTGAGCAGAGAGAGAAATGTCATTTTTGTTTTTCCCAGCAGTATTAACCCCTCCACCATCACCACCACCCACCACATTCATTGTTTTATCATGACTGTCATTGTCAATACTTGCTGGTATATTCACATGTCCTGCAGTCTTCCCAGCAGTGTCAGTTCCCACTGCTGTGCTGGTGGAATCTTCAGCTGGCCTGTTCTCTTCCAACAGGACAGGACTTTCTGCAGAGGACAGTGCAGGCTGGACTGACACATCCATGGCTTCCATTGCACATGGTGCAGCATTCTGATCCCCTCCCCCACCAGCATCAATCAGCTCTGCTGGAGCACAGAGAGGTTCAGGTGAAGCAATCACATTGCAGGTGTCAGACACAGTGTGTGAAACACATGCAGCAAATGTGGTAGTGGAACTACAGGTCTCAGCACATGCAGGTGCAGCAACATCCATGTTCAGGGGATTTGGTGCAGGTCCATCCCCATTCCCTGGCTGATTCTTCTGAACATCCTCCGGGACCTCTGATGGATCATCAGACATTACAAGCTTGTCTCCTCTCAGGGGGGATTCCATCCGCTGGATGAAGGCCAGGGTGCCATTCTCACTCTCAACCCCCTGGCTGGTTGCCGCCGGCGACTCCAAGGCCTTACATGGGGGGAGAGGAGCAGAGGCAGATGGACCCGGGTCATCCATATGCTGAGGCTGATCCACTGAACATGCTGAGGACTGGCTGACAAACCTTCTCTCGTTTTCAAACTTTTCTTTAAATGCTCCACTTTTTTCTTTTAGTTTTCCCAACAATAAAGTTTGCTGCTTTACTTTTTCCTCCAATTCCTGTAACTCAGGCTTCATGGCGGTGCGATTCTTACTCCAGGCCTGGAAGTATTTGGCTTTGAAGTTTTTAAGCTCCACTCTCAAAACTTTAAGTTTCTCCTCCGCTCTCCCAATCGCCCTAAAGCGATTAACAACCTTAAGGCTGAAAACGCTGGCATCCATACCAGGGCCCGGACCCACAGACAGATCCTCCACCTCCTCCTCACTGGGCCCCGTGTCATCAGGGGGATCCATCTCAGGGCCTCCCCCAGGATCAGGCATTATTCCTGGGCCAAGCTAGCAGGCAAGGCCCAGGCTTGAAAAATGGGTGGTTCTCACAGAGAGCTCTTTGGGTGTGTCCTCCTCCTCCTTCCCACTGATCACCAATGTAAGGGACATTCTTCTCACTGATCACCAATGTAAGGAACATTCTTCTCACTGATCACCAATGTAAGGAACATTCTTCTCACTGATCACCAATGTAAGGATCATTCTTCTCACTGATCACCAATGTAAGGAACATTCTTCTCACTGATCACCAATGTAAGGAACATTCTTCTCACTGATCACCAATGTAAGGATCATTCTTCTCACTGATCACCAATGTAAGGAACATTCTTCCCACTGATCACCAATGTAAGGAACATTCTTCTCACTGATCACCAATGTAAGGAACATTCTTCTCACTGATCACCAATGTAAGGATCATTCTTCTCACTGATCACCAATGTAAGGAACATTCTTCCCACTGATCACCAATGTAAGGAACATTCTTCTCACTGATCACCAATGTAAGGAACATTCTTCTCACTGATCACCAATGTAAGGGACATTCTTCTCACTGATCACCAATGTAAGGAACATTCTTCTCACTGATCACCAATGTAAGGAACATTCTTCTCACTGATCACCAATGTAAGGAACATTCTTCTCACTGATCATCAATGTAAGGAACATTCTTCTCACTGATCACCAATGTAAGGAACATTCTTCCCAATTTTTCTTTATTAAAAGTCTTGCAATCAATAAGCATAAAATCACAATATATAAATATACATAAATATATACATATTTACATAAATTAAAATAAATATAGCAAAACTGCTCTCAAACCAAAAAAATACTTTACAACAATAACATAAATCCTATTACGACTCACACCATTACACCAGACATCAAACTTGTGAGGTTAAGAAACAATCCCGCGCCTATTATGCATGCAGCCCTTCTTCAAAAAGAAGATATTAACCAACAAAAGCTAAGGGAGTGAAAAAAACTGAAAAAGAGAAGAGCTCCTCACCCAGAGATGGGCAGTTCACCAAAGGCAGGTCTGATATTCCTCCACGCCCTTATCCAGACTGCCCGAGGCTCCCTGCCCTTCTCAAGACCCCGAATTTTCCCAACCTCACCCAGAATATCGTGCACCACCACCTCAACAGAGAGGACTTTCTTCCGCAGGGTAATCTGGCACCGTGCATTCCATGTGAAGTAATGGACAATTATACTAACTAAAAACAGTGTATCCAAATCAAAATCCCAGTGAGTCGGGAATGCCCCATACACCCACTCCGCATAACTCATGCGATAGAAAAAGGGGGTGCCTAGAGCCCTCCCCACCCTTTTATACACCTCTATGTTAAAGGGACACTGGAGCAAAAAGTGGTCCATAGACTCCACTTTACCAACACACTCCGCTCTAGGACAATCCCGATCATCCACAGGGCGATGCTTCAAGTTCCCTCTCACATAGACCCTTCCATGGAAAGCAAGCCAGGCTTGATCCCTAAACTTCAAGGGGATTCTTTCTAAATTGATTAAACGCAACCCTTCCCTCATTACAGAGCCTGGGCAATCCCTTAAGGCCAGTGACACACTGAAAGCAGAGCTTAAAATCCTCTTCTCCAGAAGCTTCCTGGGGAGGGACTTGATATCCTCCACTATCACCTGCCACTGCCGAAGTATTTTCAGACACGGGGCAACATAATCCAGGAGCCTGCCATGTCGGACTCTCAGACTTTTCACTGGCCCGCCATCTTCCCAGCATCGCAGAAAAGGCCTAAAACAAGATTGAAAAATACCCACCCATCCCGGCGGGTTCTCTGCTAGCATGTTACCAAGATTGTACTTTAAAAACAGCAGAGAAAAGAAAACTATTGGGGTGACCATTCCTAGGCCACCCTCCCGCCTAGACAGGTAAGTTACATTGCGTTTGATCAGGTTCAGCCTACTTCCCCATAACAGTTGGAAAAAACTTGCATAGAGAGATACTGGCAAGATACAGACGAAGCTGACATATAAAAAAATTGGGACCAGGTACGTTTTGATCGAGTCAACCCTCTCCCTCAAGGAAAGCTTCCATTTCTTCCAGCTTGCTACTTTGGCATTGGCACACACCAACCTGCTTTCCCAATTTCGATGACCATAGTCACCAGGACCAAATTTGATGCCCAACACTTTAATTTCCTGCTGGGGCTTTGGGAAGGCATCCGGAAGTTCGAAGCTTTCACCCTCCTCACCCATTCAGAAAACTTCACTCTTTTCATGATTGACTTTAGAACCAGAAGCCTCCGTGTACTGCTCTATCATAGAGACCACCTCCCGCGCCTCCTCTGTCCCAGAGACAATAACAGACACATCATCGGCATAGTCCACGACCTTCAAAGGCAGCACACCAGCAATGCCCAAAGGCACCCCGCACAAAGATCCACTCTTTAGCCTTCTTATGAAGGGGTCGATTGCGAATGCATATAACAGGGGGCTCAGAGGACATCCCTGGCGCACACCAGAGCCAACCTCAAAAGGTCGTCCAACCCAACCATTAACCAGTGGGAAGCTCTCAGCCCCTCTATATAATGTCTTCAGCCAATCTATAAACCTCCCCTGCAGGCCGTATCTACCAAGTAGCAAATACAGGTACTCGTGATTGACTCTATCAAAGGCCTTCGCCTGATCCAATGCCAGCAAGTACTTTCTCCATCCAGCAGCCCTGCATCGTTCCAAAGCCTCCCGGACAGCTAAAACCGCTGAAAAGGTACTTCTACCTTGGACCGAGCAGTGCTGATGACCGGACAACAAATCGCCTGCCACTGACGACAAGCGCCAAAAAAGAATCTTCACCAAGATCTTTCTATCAACATTGAGAAGACTGATGGGGCGCCAGTTCTCAATCATTGAGGGGTCTTTACCTTTTGACAGAAGAATCACAGCGGATTGCCTCATGAAGGGAGGGAGCGAACCCTCTTCTAGACAGCTGTTATAAACCTCTGCTAAAAAGGGAGCCAGAATGGACTTAAAACACTTGTAAAATTCAGCTGTCAACCCATCTGGCCCAGGCGATTTTTTGGTAGCCAGCTTCTCTATAGCATGAACTACCTCATCCACTGAAATTGGTTCTGTCAAATCCATCAAAGGCAATGTACCATTTCCCAATCCTGGAGTAGAATCCAGAAAGCTTTCCATCTTGTCCCGACAAAGGTCCTTTCTTCCTAGAAGATCTGCATAATATGATCTGAAGATCTCCAGGATCCCTGATCTGGACTTCACCAGGGAACCTGTACTATCCCTCAGGCCTATGACCATCTTAACTGCTATGCCTTGCTTACAGTTCTGGTAAGGATCAGGCGAGTGATATTTTCACTGGTCGTATTGACACTTTCTAAGAAGAAACTTCACCTCAGAGATCTCCCCTGGATCTCCTCTATACAAGACAAGACGATCAAGCTTCCTGCGCAAATGCTGGTAGGCAATGTACATACCAAGCTGCTTCTTCTTACTTATGGCCTTGAAAAGTCCAATCACCCTTTGTTTCACAAGTTCCCACCACTCTGACTTACTGCTGCAAAAGTCCAGAATAGAAACCTGTGCCTGAAAAAAATCCTCAAAGGATTGTCTTACCTCTACATCTTCCAGGAGAGCCGAATTCATTTTCCAGGTACCCCTTCCCCTGGGTGGAGTGTCCAAAGCATTCAGAGTCACAGACAGCATACAGTGGTCAGAGAACTCCACCACCCTCAACTCAGGAGCCGAGAAAGCAAAGTTCTCCTTTAAAAAAAAACCTATCTATCCTACTCTGACTATTCCCTCTCTGAAATGTGAATCCCGTGCTGCCAGGGCAGTGCTTAATATGCACATCTACCAGGCCTGCTTGTCTCACCATATCTCTAAGAAAAACGCTATCGTACGCCAGCCTGTCTATGGAGCCTCTCCTGTCTTCAGGCCTAATTATTGTGTTAAAATCACCTCCAAAGACAACCTGCTGGGACGTAAAAAGGAAGGGCTTGATCTCTGTGAGGAGGCATTTCCTGCCCCATCTTGACTGCGGTCCATAGATATTGATCAGACGCAGGTCCTGCCCCCTAACAGAGACGTCCAAGACCATGCATCTCCCAATCTCTACCTCAATTACCCGCCGGCACGTTACCATATCAGTTTTAAAAAGGACCGCAACTCCGCTGCAGGGCTCAGCCGCAAGAGACCAAAAGGAGGGACCGCATCTCCACTCCCTTTTTGCTAGATGGACATCGGCCAAAGTATTGAGCCAGGTCTCTTGCAAAAAAAAAATCTCGGCATCAAACTCGCTGGGCAAAAATAAGGCAATATCACGAGCTCTTGCAGAGTTAATGCTGGCGACATTAATGGTCGCCACCTTTATCGGAGTGGGAACTGCCATCAGGATGATTGGGGTAGTTGTTTCTTAACCTTTACCACACTCTCATCACCAGAAACAGCTCTCTTCAAACTATGTGACTCCCCCTCATCCATGGATGATAAAGAGAAGGATGGATCAGACATCCCATCACCTGACAAAACTGAGAAGGTGTTATCAAGAGGAACCCCTCCTGGGTCCGACTCTGAGGAAGAAATAACCACCTTATTTGACTTCCTCTTCTTCTTTTTCTTCCTCCTAAACTTCTCCCACCCCGCATCATCCGAATCCCCCTCAACAGAGGGTGAGACATGGGATATGGACACCCTTCCATCAGCCCCACCCCCATCCAGCACCCCCACATTCCCCTGACCACGTTTGCGCTGCCGAGGGACAGGGACTGGAGGCTGAGAAGGAAGATCCACTAAACCTGCCCCCCCAGCAGCTTCCGCTAGTCTGGAGGATCTACGTACAGCAGGACCAGGGACCACCACATGGGGGACAGACTCAGGGACCACATTACTAGAGGGAACCCAACCTGAAACAGATGGAACAGACACAGGAGAGACAGACTGAGGGACCACATTACCAGGGGAAACAGAATCTGAAACAGATGGAACAGACACAGGGGGGACAGACTGAGGGACCACATTACCAGGGGAAACAGAACCTGAAACAGATGTAACAGACACAGGAGGGACAGACTCAGGGGCCACATTACCAGGGGAAACAGAATCCAAAGTGACAGACGGAACAGACACAGGAGGGACAACAACAGTTTCAGCGGCCTCATCCTCCTTATCCAGCCTCTGCAGCTCAGCCTCCAATCCTGGCAAGTTATGTAAAGCCTCTGGGCACTTACTGTAAGGATGACTGAGCTTTTGGCACAAATTGCACTGAATTTGGGTACAATCCTTTGCCAAATGGTCCAGATCCTGGCATAGCGAACACTTTTTACGGGTGCAGGTAGATGCAAAATGGCCTTTTTCACCACATTTATTACAAACTTTGGGCTGTCCCTGGTAGAATATTGCCAGCCGATCTCTTCCCAGAAAAGCTGAACAGGGCAGATGTTGGACTACATTTCCCAGCATCCCCAGTTTTAGCGACACCGTCCAGGCCCCTGTCCATATGCCATGTTCATCCAGGACCTTCCGCAGTGGAGTGAGGACCTCACCATATCGGCGTAGCCATAATATCAAATAAGCCTCTGGTATGGATTCGTTACGCACCAGGATCGTCACCGATTTTATCAGAGGCTTCCTGGAAGTCACCTTTGGCACCAAACCACTCCACTGCGGAAGGCCCTGGCACCTCCTATATCGCTCCCAGAATAAATCCAGACCCTCAGGTTTTACAAAGGACAAATCAACTTCATAACTCCCCACTGGGCAAATCAAAGCAAATATATCCGAAACTTTAAACCCCATTTCCAAAACCAACTCAGCCACCCTCCCCTCCCACTTCAACTGAACCACATTTCTCCTCCTGTACCCACTACCCATTCCACCATGGGGGGAGAGGTGCAGAGACAGATGAGGCCGGGTTGTCTGTTACCTGCTGATCCACAGAACTCAGCGATGCCTGGCTGGAAAATCTCCTCTCATTTTTAAATTTTTCTGCAAAAGCTCCACTTCTGTCTTTCAATTTATTCAAAAATAAAGATTGCTTCTTTACCTTCTCCTCCATCTGCTGCAACTCTGGCTTCATGGCCAAACGGTTCTTACTCCAGGCCTGGAAATACTTGGTCTTGAAGTTTTTATGTTCAGCTTTTAAGTTTCTCCTCAGACCTTCCAATTGCCCGAAAACGGTCAACAATCTTCTGTCTGTAGACATCCACGTTCTCAGCAGGGCCTGGACCCACAGACAGATCCTCCACCTCCTCCTCCTCACTAGGCCCCGTATCATCAGGGGAATCCATCCCAGGGCCTCCCCCAGGATCAGGCATTATTCCTGGGCTGAGCTAGCAGGCAAAGCCCAGGCTTGAAAAAAGGTGCGGTTCTCTCAGAGAGCTCCTTGGGTGTGTCCTCCTCCTCCTTCCCACTGATCACCAATGTAAGGAACATTCTTCTCACTGATCACCAATGTAAGGAACATTCTTCTCACTGATCACCAATGTAAGGAACATTCTTCTCACTGATCACCAATGTAAGGAACATTCTTCTCACTGATCACCAATGTAAGGAACATTCTTCCCACTGATCACCAATGTAAGGAACATTCTTCTCACTGATCACCAATGTAAGGAACATTCTTCTCACTGATCACCAATGTAAGGAACATTCTTCTCACTGATCACCAATGTAAGGAACATTCTTCTCACTGATCACCAATGTAAGGAACATTCTTCTCACTGATCACCAATGTAAGGAACATTCTTCTCACTGATCACCAATGTAAGGAACATTCTTCTCACTGATCACCAATGTAAGGAACATTCTTCCCACTGATCACCAATGTAAGGAACATTCTTCTCACTGATCACCAATGTAAGGAACATTCTTCCCACTGATCACCAATGTAAGGAACATTCTTCTCACTGATCCCCAATGTAAGGAACATTCTTCTCACCGATCACCAATGTAAGGAACATTCTTCCCACTGATCACCAATGTAAGGAACATTCTTCTCACTGATCCCCAATGTAAGGAACATTCTTCTCACCGATCACCAATGTAAGGAACATTCTTCCCACCGATCACCAATGTAAGGAACATTCTTCTCACTGATCACCAATGTAAGGAACATTCTTATCACTGATCACCAATGTAAGGAACATTCTTCCCACTGATCACCAATGTAAGGAACATTCTTCTCACCGATCACCAATGTAAGGAACATTCTTCTCACTGATCACCAATGTAAGGAACATTCTTCTCACTGATCACCAATGTAAGGAACATTCTTCCCACTGATCACCAATGCAAGGAACATTCTTCTCACCGATCACCAATGTAAGGAACATTCTTCCCACTGATCACCAATGTAAGGAACATTCTTCCCACTGATCACCAATGTAAGGAACATTCTTCTCACTGATCACCAATGTAAGGAACATTCTTCCCACTGATCACCAATGTAAGGAACATTCTTATCACTAATCACCAATGTAAGGAACATTCTTCCCACTGATCACCAATGTAAGGAACATTCTTCCCACTGATCACCAATGTAAGGGACATTCTTCCCACTGATCACCAATGTAAGGAACATTCTTCCCACTGATCACCAATGTAAGGATAATTCTTCTCACTGATCACCAATGTAAGGAACATTCTTCCCACTGATCACCAATGTAAGGAACATTCTTCCCACTGATCACCAATGTAAGGGACATTCTTCTCACTGATCACCAATGTAAGGGACATTCTTCCCACTGATCACCAATGTAAGGAACATTCTTCTCACTGATCACCAATGTAAGGAACATTCTTCCCACTGATCACCAATGTAAGGAACATTCTTATCACTAATCACCAATGTAAGGAACATTCTTCCCACTGATCACCAATGTAAGGGACATTCTTCCCACTGACCACCAATAAGCTACATTTCCAGTGATGTCACCGGTCTCTAGTGAATGGATAGGCTGCATTCTAAGTGATTTCACTGGTCTCTAGCGATTGGATAGGCTGCATTCTCAGTGATGCCACCAGTCTCTAGTCAATGGATAGGCTGCATTCTCAGTGATGTCATCAATCTCTAGTGAATGGATATGTTACCATCTCATTGATGTCACCGGTCTCTAGTGAATGGATAGGCTGCATTCTCAGTGATATCATCAGTCTCTAGTGAATGGATAGCTCACCATCTCATTGATGTCACCGGTCCCTAGTGAATAGATAGGCTGCATTCTCAATGATGTCACCGGTCTCTAGTGAATGGATAGCTTGCCATCTCATTGATGTCACCGGTCCCTAGTGAATAGATAGGCTGCATTCTCAATGATATCATCAGTCTCTAGTGAATGGATAGCTTACCATCTCAATGATCTCATCAGTCTCTAGTGAATGGATAGGCTGCATGCTCAGTGATGTCATCAGTCTCTAGTGAATGGATAGGTTACCATCTGTCAGGTTACCTTGAGGCAAGGTGACAGATGCACACCGTAGGGATCAGGAGTGCACCTCAAGGTTGTGGACCCTACGGCTGACTGCTGCGGACGGGAGACAGATCCCACTGGGGTTAGAGCATAAGATTCCCCGGGGCGCGGAGTCTAAGAGCCAGTAGGTGTTCACCAGCGCCTCTAGTGGTGAGGATGGACTTGGCTGCAACTGGCTCCAGGTCGCGACCCCCAGGGTCCCCCAGCTCACACCCACAGTAGGCAACAGGAGGATAGGGATGGTATGATAGGGACAAAGCCAAGGTCGGGGCCACAAGCAGACAGGAATAGTCAGGGACACGCCAAAAGGTCAGGATCACAGGCAAACAGGGATAGTCAAGGACACGCCAAAGTCGCTAAGGGAACAACAGAAGAGCACACGGCAGGTAACAGGAAGCTAACACACAAAGGTTGATCAGCAGGGTTGGCCTGCAGTGCACAGGTTAATATAGAGCTCCCTGATAGGAGCTAGGGTGGAGCCATGCCAGAGGATGGATTACAAAAGCAGACAGGTGAGGGTCGGCTGGTCTCTAGATGAACACATGGAAACGGGTAAGCAGACAAACTATTGCATAACCATGACACCATCTCATTGATGTCATCAATCTCTAGTGATTGGATAGGCTGCATTCTCAGTGATGTCACCGGTCTCTAGTGAATGTATAGGCTGCATTCTCAGTGATGTCATCAGTCTCTAGTGAATGGATAGGTTACCATCTCATTGATGTCATCAGTCTCTAGTGATTGGACAGGCTACATTCTCAGTGATATCATAGGTCTCTAGAGAATGGATAGGTTACCATCTCATTGATGTCATCAGTCTCTAGTGAATGGATAGGCTGCATTCTCAGTGATGTCATTGGTCTCTAAGGAATGGATAGGCTGCATTCTCAGTGATGTCATCTGTCTCTAAGGAATGGATAGGTTGCATTCTCAGTGATGTCACCAGTCTCTTATGAATGGATAGGTTGCATTCTCAGTGATGTCACCGGTCTCTAGTGAATGTATAGGCTGCATTCTCAGTGATGTCATCAGTCTCTAGTGAATGGATAGGTTACCATCTCATTGATGTCATCAGTCTCTAGTGATTGGACAGGCTACATTCTCAGTGATATCATAGGTCTCTAGAGAATGGATAGGTTACCATCTCATTGATGTCATCAGTCTCTAGTGAATGGATAGGCTGCATTCTCAGTGATGTCATTGGTCTCTAAGGAATGGATAGGCTGCATTCTCAGTGATGTCATCAGTCTCTAAGGAATGGATAGGTTGCATTCTCAGTGATGTCACCAGTCTCTTATGAATGGATAGGTTGCATTCTCAGTGATGTCATCGGTCTCTAATAAATGAATAGGCTGCTTTGTTATAATCATCGTTTAGCGTTAATTGAAGACAGTAGACCTCTTGCTACGCTCTCAGCTGTTTCTTATCCTGGGTAAACAATCTGAGTATATTTTGAGCTTCGGAATTCTTGTTTCTTCTGTTGCAGATCCCAAAACATATTCTGGTGATCTGATAAGTGTTTACATGAATACAAAGCATGAGGAAAACAAACAGAGCGCGGAGACGGGGATGTGATGGAGCACAAAACAAAAAGAAAAAAAAACTAAAAACAAACAGCATTCATCAGTGGTGCAGCGCGGCGTGTTCTGTGCTCGCCGTCAGCTGCAATCCCCCCGATTACTCCCAGCTGACGCCTTATACAAACTGTCATCTGTGGAAAATGACACGGAGGGTGCTACACGCCACAAATGTGTACACACCATGCAGACACGCTCTGACAGCCGCTGGTAACAGACACCATTTACCGGGCGCGGCCGAGCTCGCCGCAATCCATTTCTCCGTGTCGCGCTGTTTATTTATTTACACTGGAAATAAACCCAGAGAATGAAAAGGCATTAAAGTTTAAAAATCTGATTTCCTATCTGGAATATTATAAACGAGGTCTCGTTCTAGCGACGCCACCGGTCTAACCAAGCGTGCCGCGAGCAGTACTGAGACCTCTATAGGGGCACTCCGCTACAAATCAAAGCTAGGTGGGCACTGGCAGTGGGAATCTCAGGTTTTTTGTAACCCCTCCCAGGAGAGTGTACATGTATATAGGGACTCATGGAAGTGGGTCTTCATTAATGGGGCTGTATATATGCGCCGCTGTGTGGTGACATCGCTCTCCCCGCATCGAGACTGAGCTCTCACCAAGAGCTTCGGATCTCATACTAATGATGGGGAATCGGATCCCCTGATCACTGTGATAGCCTATGATTGGCTAGCACAGTGATTGGTCACTGCTAAGCTTACCCCTATGTTGTTTTCTCCTCTTGAATGAAGAAAAAGATACATTTTATACATACAGGATCTATTATATAATACATTGTACACATACAGGATCTATTATATAATACATTGTATACATACAGGATCTATTATAGAATACATTGTATACATATAGGATCCATTATATAATACATTATATACATACATGATCCATTATATAATACATTATATACATACAGGATACATTATATAATACATTGTATACATACAGGATCCATTATATAATACATTATATACATACAGGATACATTATATAATACATTGTATACATACAGGATCTATTATATAATACATTGTACACATACAGGATCTATTATACAATACATTGTATACATATAGGATCCATTATATAATACATTATATACATACATGATCCATTATATAATACATTATATACATACAGGATACATTATATAATACATTGTATACATACAGGATCCATTATATAATACATTATATACATACAGGATCCATTATATAATACATTGGATACATACAGGATCTATTATATACATACAGGATATATTATAGAATACATTGTATACATACAGGATCCATTATATAATACATTATGTATATACATGATCCATTATATACAAACAGGATCTATTATATAATACATTATATACATACAGGAACCATTATATAATACATTATATACATAAATGATCCATTATATAATACATTATATACATACAGGATTGATTATATAATACATTGTATACATACATGATCCATTATATAATACATTATATACATACAGGATCTATTATATAATACATTGTATACATACATGATCCATCATATAATACATTATATTCATACAGGATACATTGTATACATACATGATCCATTATATAATACATTATATACATACAGTATATATTATATAATACATTGTATACATACAGGATCCATTATACATTACATTGTACACATACAGGATGCATTATATAATACATTATATACATACAGCATCTATTATATAATATATTGTATACATACAGGGTCCATTATATAATATACTGTATACATACATGATCCAATATAATACATACAGGATCTATTATATAATACATTATATACATACAGGATATATTATATAATACATTGTACACTTACAGGATACAGCTCTTCCGTAAGTTGTGTTCTCTTCTTGAATGGAGAAAAAGCTTTCTCCACTCAGAATCGATAGTCTGGAACCTTTAGGGTCAGTTCACACCACATGCAGTCCAGTGCGTTTTTTTTTTCTGCATCAAAATAGCATGGAATGTAGATTATATGGTTTTCAATGAGTTCACACCAGTGCTTCCAGTTCCAGTGCATTCCAGAAACGCTGCATTTTTCCCACACTGGACTGTACTAGAACACTGTAAAACACATAAAAAATGGACTGGAACGTACCTAAACGCACTAAAAACGCACTGGAACCCCACATTTCCTTATTTAAGGTTAAGAAAAAAGAGGGGGGGAAGTGCACTGGACTGCATCAAAAAGGCACCAAAAACATGGATGCAGAAAAGCATCTGGAACGCATCGGAAACCGCGTTTCTCTGGTGTGAACTGGCCCTCGAATCCTGTATAATTTTCCCTTACATTTCCACAGTGGCTGGGCCTCCCCCCGGTCACAATAGATACAGGACACATTATATAATACACCATAAACATCGCTAGAGGAGAAAAATGTAAACAACAAAAACTGTGTGCAAAGAATAAATAAAAAGCAAATAAAGATAAATTAGCTAGATCAGGGTTTTATGTGGGTCAGGGTCAGGATTAGGGTCAGTGTCAGGATTAGGGTCAAGATTAGGGTCAGGATTAGGGTCAGTGTCAGGACTAGGGTCAGTGTCAGAATTAGGGTCAGGGTGAGGATTAGGGTCAGAGTCAGGACTAGGGTCAGTGTCAGGATTAGGGCCAGGATTAGGGTCAGGGTCAGGAATAGGGTCAGTGTCAGGATTAGGGTCAGTGTCAGGATTAGGGTCAGGGTCAAGATTAGGGTCAGGGTCAAGATTAGGGTCAGGATTAGGGTCAGTGTCAGGACTAGGGTCAGTGACAGAATTAGGGTCAGGGTGAGGATTAGGGTCAGAGTCAGGACTAGGGTCAGTGTCAGGATTAGGGTCAGGATTAGGGTCAGGGTCAGGAATAGGGTCAGTGTCAGGATTAGGGTCAGAGTCAGGACTAGGGTCAGTGTCAGGATTAGGGTCAGGGTCAGGAATAGGGTCAGTGTCAGGATTAGGGTCAGGGTCAGGAATAGGGTCAGTGTCAGGATTAGGGTCAGAGTCAGGACTAGGGTCAGTGTCAGGATTAGGGTCAGGGTCAGGAATAGGGTCAGTGTCAGGATTAGGGTCAGGGTCAGGAATAGGGTCAGTGTCAGGATTAGGGTCAGGGTGAGGATTAGGGTCAGTGTCAGGATTAGGGTTAGGGTCAGGATTAGGGTGAGGATTAGGGTCAGTGTCAGGATTAGGGTCAAAGCTCATGTCAGAGTCAAAGGTCAGGATCAGTGTATTTTATTTAGCAGAGGCCCCACAGAATAAAATGGTGGGTGTTGCAAATTTTTATGTCACACGGGATTTGCGCAGCGGTTATTCAAACACAATTTTTTTGGGGGGAAAAAAACACTTTCCTGAATAAAAAAATGTAAAAAAACGCAGTAAAGTTATCCCAATTTTGTTTGTATAATGTGAAAGATGATGTTACACCGAGTGAGTGGATACCTAACATGTCGCGCTTTAAAATTGCGTCTGCCCATGGAATGGCGGCAGACTACAGTGCTTAAAATTCTCCATAAGCGACGCTTTAAACGCCTTTACCGGTTACCAGTTTAGAGTTGCACAGGAGGTCTGGTGCTGGAATTATCTCTCTCGCTCTGAACATTCGTGACAAAATCTCACGTGTGTGGTGCGATCGCTGTTTACATATGCGTGTGATAGTAACATATGCGTTCGCATTTGCATGTAAGCATGGTGGGATGGGGTGCTTTAGATTTATTTTTTATTTTTTTTTATGTATTTTATACAAAAAAAATCCTTTTTTTTTTTTTTTTTGCAATAACTTTATTATTGATGAACAAAATCCCTTGTGAAAGCATGAGCTGTGACAGGTCCTCTTTATGGAGAGATCTGGGGTCTATTAGACTCCCATGCAGCCAATCACACACACAGATCTGTACAGGGCAGCCGTCACCGCCGGCTGCCTCGCTCCCGGGCTCCGTGATGGGACCAGAGAGAGCCCGGGAAAGGCGGCGGCAGAGATGGGCGGGGGGGGGGCGGGGTCATCCCGATATAACCACTGAAACGGGAGGACGCCCAGGAACGTCCGACAGGGGCAGGAAGTGGTTAACTCGTAAATGCACGCTCGCTAGAAATTTAAAACAAATAGTTTTCTTTTGGTGGTATTTGATCACCACTGGGCTTTTTTATTTTATTTTATTTTTTTATTTTTTGTTATATAAAATGAAAAAATGTTTTAATAAATTATATTTTTTACTTTGTTATAAAACTTATCCAATATAATCAATCTTCTTCATAATATTAGGCCACAAAGTATTCTGCTACATGTCTTTGTTAAAAAAAAATAAAAAAAAAATTAAGTTAATTAAGTGTATGTTACTTGGTTTGTGTGAAAGTTGTAGCGTCCACAAACTATGGTATATATACTGGAATTTTATTTTTTTTCTTTTACACTACTAATGGCGATCAGTTAGATATTTGAAAATTGTTCAATCCTGATGTACTCATCTCATTTCTTGATGCCCTTAAAATGCCAGGACAGTCCAAATATCCCTAAATGACCCCTTTTTGGAAAGTAGACAGTCTGAGGTATTTAGTAAGAGGTGTGGCGAGTTTTTTTAAGTTGCAATTATTTTGTCACAATTTTTTTTCCGGAAAATTAAGAAATTTAATATTTTATTTTCACATTTTTATTTTTTATATAGTGTCACCAGAGCAGTACAGCATCATCATATCACTGGTGTGGCAATGACCAAGGATATTGACTGGTGACTGTATGTTAAAAAAAAAAAATGTATTTAACTTTTTAAAACTTTTTTAATTTTATTTTTTTACCCTTTTTTTCTATTTTTTTACCCTTTTTTCTTTTTTTACTATTTTTTCTGAGGCATTTAGTAAGAGGCATGGCAAGTTTTTGAAGTTGCAATTATTTTGTTACAAGGATACTGACTGGTGACAGTAAGTTAAAAAAAAAATATTTAACTTTTTTCTTTTTTTCCCTTTTTTTTCTTTTTTACTTTTTTTTTTTTTTTTTTTTTTAGTAAGAGGCATGGCAAGTTTTTTGAAGTTGCAATTATTTTGTCACAATTGTTTTCGTAAAATGAAGAAATTAAATAATTTTCTTCACATTTATTTTTTTCATGCTGTCAACAATGCAGTACAACATCATCATATAACTGGTGTGACAATGATCAAGGATACTGACTGGTGATAGTTAAAAAAAAAAAAAAAAAAAAAAAATCTAAAACAATTGGGCTAACTTTTTTTTTTTTTTGTTTGTTATTTTTTTTTAATTCGTGAAAGTGTTTTTTTTTTCCCCCAAAAAATGCATTTGAATAACAGTAACAATACAATGTGATGAAAAAAATTGCAACAGCCACCATTTTATTCTATAAGGTCTGTGCTAAAAATAGATAAATATAAAGAAATTATATATATTTTTGATTTTTACATGAAAATATATATATATATATATATATATATATATATATATATATATATATATATATATTCACGTAAAAATCTACTTTTTTTTTGCTAGAAAATGACTTAGACCCTATATATATATATACATATATATATATATATATTTAACTTTTTAAACTTTTTTGCTTTTTTTTTCCTTTTTAGTATCTACTTACTCAGCATAACATTATCTTTCACAATATCTAAAACAATTGGGCTAACTTTACTATTTTTTTTTGTGTTTGTTTTTTTTTTTTAATTTGTGAAAGTGTTTTTTTTCCCCCCAAAAAATGCATTTGAATAACAGTATAGAAAAAAGAGGGAAAAGCCGCGCTTATCAAATAAAAGACTAGAAGGAAGCAGCAACCCAAATGTTATACTACATTTGGCATAAAGGAAAAAAGAGTGGGTTGCGCTACAAAAAAACTACTAAACAAAAAATGCACCTACGTGAAAAAAACTCCAAAAACTTTGACTTGATAATTTATCTATCCTATGCGGAAAAGTTTTAAGTGCAAAGAAATTTGAATGATCATATAAAGATAATAAGTGCTAAATCTGTGAAGACAGCAAATATACCTTAATATTATTCATAAAAACACCAAAATGATAGTGGATACTCGAATAAATGTGAAAATTAGAGAAAGGGGTGGGCTGCACCCAGAATAAAATTAGTATTTATAAGCGGAAAAACCCCTACATAAAAATAAAATAAACTCTAAAGAATAGCTATTAAGTTAATAACTATACCTGAAGATGGAATTATACTGGGTATAGATAGCGAATATGTACCAATATTATCAATAAGGACTAGTGATGGCCGAACGGTTCGCCCGGCGGTCGTTTCGCGGCGAATTTCCGACATTCGCGGTCCGCACGTTCGAACGCCTTTTTCCGTCGTTCGCCGCGGCGGACTTACGTGTTTAATGTATACAAGAACTTTAACCTTTGGTGACACGTTTATCATGTGATACAGGACAGCCAATTGAGACATGACAGCACATGGACACTTGTACATTCCCCCTAACCTATAAATACACCCGATCCGGTGGCCATTTTACATTCTTTCTTCTGTTACGATAGGGACAGGTTCCTGTGTGGAGTAGGGAGAGATAAACCACTAGCTATTTGGTACACAAAAGTTCTTTTCAGGACTGGTATAGGTGTTAGGTGTTGATAGGTTTGCTGTGCTGCTGATTCTTGCAGCAGCCTGAGTGTCTTTTGTTAGTTTAGAGAAAGGGAAAGGACGGTGTATGCTACAGGGACAGCCAGATTAGTCTTTCATCATCATCATCATCATCATCATCATTAGCTGTTACTATCAAGGTCCACAAAAGAGCTGTTCCAGTAACCACTAATCGTTCTCTTTTTTTGCCAATTTGTATAGGGACAGGCAGGAAGCAGTGTTGTCAGGCAGTGAGGGTAATTTTAAAGACTTGCTGTTATTATTAGTTCCACAAAGGTTCTTTTCAGGACTGGTATCAGTGGTACAGTAATAGGCTTGTACATGTATAATATTCTTTCTTCCAAATATAGAAAGGATATTATACTTGACTGCTGCCCTTCTGCTGCAGTCTGCTAAACATTCACAACTCACTTGTTCCACAAAAGTTCTTATAAGGACTGGTAACTTGGTATAGGGTGCTACGGTACATAGGCTTGAGTGCGGTACAGTCTGCTGTTCTGTAAGGACCGCTATCGGTCCACAATAGATAGGGTTGACGTGCACCACTGCTGACCGCTCACCTATACTGCAGCAGTCCTTCAGCGGTATAGGGACTGACGTACAGTCTGCTAATCACTAACACACAACCTGCTTGTTCCACAAAAGTTCTTATAAGGACTGGTAACTTGGTATAGGGTGCTACGGTACATAGGCTTGAGTGCGGTACAGTCTGCTGTTCTGTAAGGACCGCTATCGGTCCACAATAGATAGGGTTGACGTGCACCACTGCTGACCGCTGCCCTATACTGCAGCAGTCCTTCAGCGGTATAGGGACTGACGTACAGTCTGCTAAACACTAATACACAACCTGCTTGGTCCACAAAAGTTCTTATAAGGACTGGTAACTTGGTATAGGGTGCTACGGTACATAGGCTTGAGTGCGGTACAGTCTGCTGTTCTGTAAGGACCGCTATCGGTCCACAATAGATAGGGTTGACGTGCACCACTGCTGACCGCTGCCCTATACTGCAGCAGTCCTTCAGCGGTATAGGGACTGACGTACAGTCTGCTAATCACTAACACACAACCTGCTTGTTCCACAAAAGTTCTTATAAGGACTGGTAACTTGGTATAGGGTGCTACGGTACATAGGCTTGAGTGCGGTACAGTCTGCTGTTCTGTAAGGACCGCTATCGGTCCACAATAGATAGGGTTGACGTGCACCACTGCTGACCGCTGCCCTATACTGCAGCAGTCCTTCAGCGGTATAGGGACTGACGTACAGTCTGCTAAACACTAATACACAACCTGCTTGGTCCACAAAAGTTCTTATAAGGACTGGTAACTTGGTATAGGGTGCTACGGTACATAGGCTTGAGTGCGGTACAGTCTGCTGTTCTGTAAGGACCGCTATCGGTCCACAATAGATAGGGTTGACGTGCACCACTGCTGACCGCTCACCTATACTGCAGCAGTCCTTCAGCGGTATAGGGACTGACGTACAGTCTGCTAATCACTAACACACAACCTGCTTGTTCCACAAAAGTTCTTATAAGGACTGGTAACTTGGTATAGGGTGCTACGGTACATAGGCTTGAGTGCGGTACAGTCTGCTGTTCTGTAAGGACCGCTATCGGTCCACAATAGATAGGGTTGACGTGCACCACTGCTGACCGCTGCCCTATACTGCAGCAGTCCTTCAGCGGTATAGGGACTGACGTACAGTCTGCTAAACACTAATACACAACCTGCTTGGTCCACAAAAGTTCTTATAAGGACTGGTAACTTGGTATAGGGTGCTACGGTACATAGGCTTGAGTGCGGTACAGTCTGCTGTTCTGTAAGGACCGCTATCGGTCCACAATAGATAGGGTTGACGTGCACCACTGCTGACCGCTCACCTATACTGCAGCAGTCCTTCAGCGGTATAGGGACTGACGTACAGTCTGCTAATCACTAACACACAACCTGCTTGTTCCACAAAAGTTCTTATAAGGACTGGTAACTTGGTATAGGGTGCTACGGTACATAGGCTTGAGTGCGGTACAGTCTGCTGTTCTGTAAGGACCGCTATCGGTCCACAATAGATAGGGTTGACGTGCACCACTGCTGACCGCTCACCTATACTGCAGCAGTCCTTCAGCGGTATAGGGACTGACGTACAGTCTGCTAATCACTAACACACAACCTGCTTGTTCCACAAAAGTTCTTATAAGGACTGGTAACTTGGTATAGGGTGCTACGGTACATAGGCTTGAGTGCGGTACAGTCTGCTGTTCTGTAAGGACCGCTATCGGTCCACAATAGATAGGGTTGACGTGCACCACTGCTGACCGCTGCCCTATACTGCAGCAGTCCTTCAGCGGTATAGGGACTGACGTACAGTCTGCTAATCACTAACACACAACCTGCTTGTTCCACAAAAGTTCTTATAAGGACTGGTAACTTGGTATAGGGTGCTACGGTACATAGGCTTGAGTGCGGTACAGTCTGCTGTTCTGTAAGGACCGCTATCGGTCCACAATAGATAGGGTTGACGTGCACCACTGCTGACCGCTGCCCTATACTGCAGCAGTCCTTCAGCGGTATAGGGACTGACGTACAGTCTGCTAAACACTAATACACAACCTGCTTGGTCCACAAAAGTTCTTATAAGGACTGGTAACTTGGTATAGGGTGCTACGGTACATAGGCTTGAGTGCGGTACAGTCTGCTGTTCTGTAAGGACCGCTATCGGTCCACAATAGATAGGGTTGACGTGCACCACTGCTGACCGCTCACCTATACTGCAGCAGTCCTTCAGCGGTATAGGGACTGACGTACAGTCTGCTAATCACTAACACACAACCTGCTTGTTCCACAAAAGTTCTTATAAGGACTGGTAACTTGGTATAGGGTGCTACGGTACATAGGCTTGAGTGCGGTACAGTCTGCTGTTCTGTAAGGACCGCTATCGGTCCACAATAGATAGGGTTGACGTGCACCACTGCTGACCGCTGCCCTATACTGCAGCAGTCCTTCAGCGGTATAGGGACTGACGTACAGTCTGCTAAACACTAATACACAACCTGCTTGGTCCACAAAAGTTCTTATAAGGACTGGTAACTTGGTATAGGGTGCTACGGTACATAGGCTTGAGTGCGGTACAGTCTGCTGTTCTGTAAGGACCGCTATCGGTCCACAATAGATAGGGTTGACGTGCACCACTGCTGACCGCTCACCTATACTGCAGCAGTCCTTCAGCGGTATAGGGACTGACGTACAGTCTGCTAATCACTAACACACAACCTGCTTGTTCCACAAAAGTTCTTATAAGGACTGGTAACTTGGTATAGGGTGCTACGGTACATAGGCTTGAGTGCGGTACAGTCTGCTGTTCTGTAAGGACCGCTATCGGTCCACAATAGATAGGGTTGACGTGCACCACTGCTGACCGCTGCCCTATACTGCAGCAGTCCTTCAGCGGTATAGGGACTGACGTACAGTCTGCTAAACACTAATACACAACCTGCTTGGTCCACAAAAGTTCTTATAAGGACTGGTAACTTGGTATAGGGTGCTACGGTACATAGGCTTGAGTGCGGTACAGTCTGCTGTTCTGTAAGGACCGCTATCGGTCCACAATAGATAGGGTTGACGTGCACCACTGCTGACCGCTGCCCTATACTGCAGCAGTCCTTCAGCGGTATAGGGACTGACGTACAGTCTGCTAATCACTAACACACAACCTGCTTGTTCCACAAAAGTTCTTATAAGGACTGGTAACTTGGTATAGGGTGCTACGGTACATAGGCTTGAGTGCGGTACAGTCTGCTGTTCTGTAAGGACCGCTATCGGTCCACAATAGATAGGGTTGACGTGCACCACTGCTGACCGCTGCCCTATACTGCAGCAGTCCTTCAGCGGTATAGGGACTGACGTACAGTCTGCTAAACACTAATACACAACCTGCTTGGTCCACAAAAGTTCTTATAAGGACTGGTAACTTGGTATAGGGTGCTACGGTACATAGGCTTGAGTGCGGTACAGTCTGCTGTTCTGTAAGGACCGCTATCGGTCCACAATAGATAGGGTTGACGTGCACCACTGCTGACCGCTGCCCTATACTGCAGCAGTCCTTCAGCGGTATAGGGACTGACGTACAGTCTGCTAATCACTAACACACAACCTGCTTGTTCCACAAAAGTTCTTATAAGGACTGGTAACTTGGTATAGGGTGCTACGGTACATAGGCTTGAGTGCGGTACAGTCTGCTGTTCTGTAAGGACCGCTATCGGTCCACAATAGATAGGGTTGACGTGCACCACTGCTGACCGCTGCCCTATACTGCAGCAGTCCTTCAGCGGTATAGGGACTGACGTACAGTCTGCTAAACACTAATACACAACCTGCTTGGTCCACAAAAGTTCTTATAAGGACTGGTAACTTGGTATAGGGTGCTACGGTACATAGGCTTGAGTGCGGTACAGTCTGCTGTTCTGTAAGGACCGCTATAGGTCCACAATAGATAGGGTTGACGTGCACCACTGCTGACCGCTCACCTATACTGCAGCAGTCCTTCAGCGGTATAGGGACTGACGTACAGTCTGCTAATCACTAACACACAACCTGCTTGTTCCACAAAAGTTCTTATAAGGACTGGTAACTTGGTATAGGGTGCTACGGTACATAGGCTTGAGTGCGGTACAGTCTGCTGTTCTGTAAGGACCGCTATCGGTCCACAATAGATAGGGTTGACGTGCACCACTGCTGACCGCTGCCCTATACTGCAGCAGTCCTTCAGCGGTATAGGGACTGACGTACAGTCTGCTAAACACTAATACACAACCTGCTTGGTCCACAAAAGTTCTTATAAGGACTGGTAACTTGGTATAGGGTGCTACGGTACATAGGCTTGAGTGCGGTACAGTCTGCTGTTCTGTAAGGACCGCTATCGGTCCACAATAGATAGGGTTGACGTGCACCACTGCTGACCGCTGCCCTATACTGCAGCAGTCCTTCAGCGGTATAGGGACTGACGTACAGTCTGCTAATCACTAACACACAACCTGCTTGTTCCACAAAAGTTCTTATAAGGACTGGTAACTTGGTATAGGGTGCTACGGTACATAGGCTTGAGTGCGGTACAGTCTGCTGTTCTGTAAGGACCGCTATCGGTCCACAATAGATAGGGTTGACGTGCACCACTGCTGACCGCTGCCCTATACTGCAGCAGTCCTTCAGCGGTATAGGGACTGACGTACAGTCTGCTAAACACTAATACACAACCTGCTTGGTCCACAAAAGTTCTTATAAGGACTGGTAACTTGGTATAGGGTGCTACGGTACATAGGCTTGAGTGCGGTACAGTCTGCTGTTCTGTAAGGACCGCTATAGGTCCACAATAGATAGGGTTGACGTGCACCACTGCTGACCGCTCACCTATACTGCAGCAGTCCTTCAGCGGTATAGGGACTGACGTACAGTCTGCTAATCACTAACACACAACCTGCTTGTTCCACAAAAGTTCTTATAAGGACTGGTAACTTGGTATAGGGTGCTACGGTACATAGGCTTGAGTGCGGTACAGTCTGCTGTTCTGTAAGGACCGCTATCGGTCCACAATAGATAGGGTTGACGTGCACCACTGCTGACCGCTGCCCTATACTGCAGCAGTCCTTCAGCGGTATAGGGACTGACGTACAGTCTGCTAAACACTAATACACAACCTGCTTGGTCCACAAAAGTTCTTATAAGGACTGGTAACTTGGTATAGGGTGCTACGGTACATAGGCTTGAGTGCGGTACAGTCTGCTGTTCTGTAAGGACCGCTATCGGTCCACAATAGATAGGGTTGACGTGCACCACTGCTGACCGCTGCCCTATACTGCAGCAGTCCTTCAGCGGTATAGGGACTGACGTACAGTCTGCTAATCACTAACACACAACCTGCTTGTTCCACAAAAGTTCTTATAAGGACTGGTAACTTGGTATAGGGTGCTACGGTACATAGGCTTGAGTGCGGTACAGTCTGCTGTTCTGTAAGGACCGCTATCGGTCCACAATAGATAGGGTTGACGTGCACCACTGCTGACCGCTGCCCTATACTGCAGCAGTCCTTCAGCGGTATAGGGACTGACGTACAGTCTGCTAAACACTAATACACAACCTGCTTGGTCCACAAAAGTTCTTATAAGGACTGGTAACTTGGTATAGGGTGCTACGGTACATAGGCTTGAGTGCGGTACAGTCTGCTGTTCTGTAAGGACCGCTATAGGTCCACAATAGATAGGGTTGACGTGCACCACTGCTGACCGCTCACCTATACTGCAGCAGTCCTTCAGCGGTATAGGGACTGACGTACAGTCTGCTAATCACTAACACACAACCTGCTTGTTCCACAAAAGTTCTTATAAGGACTGGTAACTTGGTATAGGGTGCTACGGTACATAGGCTTGAGTGCGGTACAGTCTGCTGTTCTGTAAGGACCGCTATAGGTCCACAATAGATAGGGTTGACGTGCACCACTGCTGACCGCTCACCTATACTGCAGCAGTCCTTCAGCGGTATAGGGACTGACGTACAGTCTGCTAATCACTAACACACAACCTGCTTGTTCCACAAAAGTTCTTATAAGGACTGGTAACTTGGTATAGGGTGCTACGGTACATAGGCTTGAGTGCGGTACAGTCTGCTGTTCTGTAAGGACCGCTATCGGTCCACAATAGATAGGGTTGACGTGCACCACTGCTGACCGCTGCCCTATACTGCAGCAGTCCTTCAGCGGTATAGGGACTGACGTACAGTCTGCTAAACACTAATACACAACCTGCTTGGTCCACAAAAGTTCTTATAAGGACTGGTAACTTGGTATAGGGTGCTACGGTACATAGGCTTGAGTGCGGTACAGTCTGCTGTTCTGTAAGGACCGCTATCGGTCCACAATAGATAGGGTTGACGTGCACCACTGCTGACCGCTGCCCTATACTGCAGCAGTCCTTCATCGGTATAGGGACTAAGAGTTTTGTCACAGGGTCATTTAAAAAATGACAGGCAGAGGAAGAGGCAGGCCCTTCCGCAGGGGTGGTAGGGGTAGGGCAGGAGCAACAGGCTTGAGCCAAAGTGGGAAGTTGCAGAAGGTGCGTTCAATTACTTTAAAGGATGCACCAGACTTGGTTGAGTGGCTCGCTCAGCCTTACTCTTCTGCACCCTCCTCATCCTCTCGATCTGCACCCTCTTCTTCACTCTCTGCTATGTGCACCCCCAAAGACACTACCACCAACAACACGACCACCACCACCACCACCACATACCTTCCGCTTGAGTCACTGGAATTATTTTCCGATCCATATCAAGAGGACATTTCTGATGCGCAGCCACTCTTGGTATTGGATCAGGAAGAGGAGGTAGCAACAAGCGCTACTCAGCAGTCTGACGCCAGTACCCAGATCAGCCCAAGGAGGAGGTTGGTCCCCGGTGTTGCTGCCTACTCTGAGATCTCTACTTATAGCGGTGGGGAAGGTGACGTTGATGATGACGTGTCTAGTGATGTCACGTGGGTGCCCACAAGAGAGGAAGAGGAGGGGAGTTCAGAGGGAGATATGGACCAGCAGATAGGGAGGAGAAGCAGCAATGACTTACATTGCACAGCAGGGACAAAGCAGACTGCAAATGTATCAGGAGCGAGTCATCGACCATGTACGGTCACATCTGGCGCTCCCAGGACACCGGCACATGGCTCCGCAGTGTGGGCTTTTTTTAACGTGTCCGCTGCTGACAATAGCGTTGCCATCTGCAATCTTTGCAGTCAACGCGTTAGTCGCGGTAAGCCCAATACTCACCTAGGGACGACCGCCTTAAGAAGGCACATGAGCAGCCATCACCGAGCCCAGTGGGAGCAACGGAACACACAAAGCCACACTGCAGGCTCTCACCGTCCAGCCTCGTCTTCTACTTCTCCTTCTCCTCTCTCCTCACAATTGTCCTCCACTCCACCTTCCATCACGCCAAGCTCACATTTTTCTGCAAAAAGGCAGGCTTCCGTGGGCCTAATGTTTGAGCGTAAAAAAATGATGACGCCGGATAACCCTCTTGCCCAACGGTTGGCGGCTGGCTTGTCAGAACTCATAGCCCGCCAACTACTGCCATATAAACTGGTGGACTCGGAGGCCTTTCGCAAATTTGTGGCCATTGGAACACCACAATGGAAGGTCCCAGGAAGGAAGTATTTCTCAGAGAAGGGCATCCCAGAGCTATATGGCCATGTTCAGCGGCAAGTGAATGTATCTCTGGCACACAGTGTCGGTGCCAAGATACATCTGACCACAGACACGTGGTCTAGCAAACACGGGCAGGGAAGGTATATCAGTTTTACTGCCCACTGGGTGAACCTTCTGACGGCCGTCAAGCATGTAACCCGTGGCACCCGTGTAGATTTGGTTTTACCGCCACGGATTGCATGCAGGCCTGACTCTTCTTCTCCTCCTCCTACTCCATCCTCCTCCCTTTCCTCCTCAGCTGCCTCCTCCTTTTCCGCTGCTAGCGTCTCTTCCACTGCACCGCCCAAGCTCCCCAGAACCTATTCCACATGCCAGGTGAGACGTTGCCATGCCGTGCTGCGTCTGTTGTGCCTGGAAGCAAAGAGCCACACTGGCCCGGCACTCCTTTCAGCTTTGCGTTCACAGGCAGATGAGTGGCTAACACCGCTCAATTTGACAGTTGGTAAAGTGGTGTGTGACAACGGTGCCAATCTGCTTAGCGCATTGAAACAGGGCAAAATCACGCACGTGCCGTGCATGGCACACGTCTTAAACTTGGTCGTGCAGCGATTCCTTGTCAAATACCCTGGGGTCCAGGACATCTTGCGGCAGGCAAGGAAAATCTCGGCCCATTTCAGAAGATCTTACACGGCCATGGCTCGCCTTGCTGACATTCAGCGGCGACACCATCTGCCGGTCAGACGTCTTATTTGCGATTGCCCGACGCGATGGAACTCAACCTTCTATATGCTTGATAGGCTGCTCCAGCAGAAACGTGCAGTTAACGTCTACCTGTATGAACTCTGCGAAAGAAACGGTTCTGGGGAGCTGGGTTTTTTTTCACCGCGCCAGTGGCTGCTCATGCGCGACACATGCAGACTTCTGCGGCCATTTGAGGAGATCACCAAACTGGTCAGTCGCAGCCATGGCGCCATCAGTGACATGGTACCTTATGCCTTCTTTCTGGAGCGTGCATTGCGTCGTGTCATTGATCAGGCTGTGGAGGAGCAGGAGCGGGAAGATGAGGAAGTCGCAATGCTGGATGAATTCCCAGGGGGGGCTACTCTATCTGAGACAAGTCAACAACAGGAGTCTGATGAGGAGTCAGAGGAGGATGGTGCCGGGGCGGATGAGCAGGAGCAAGAAGAGCATGCTTTAAACCTTTCTGGGATCCCTGTTGTGCGAGGATGGGGAGAGGAGAATGAAGAGGACGACATTATCCTGGATGATGAGCAGGAGCCAGGCCACCACACCGCTTCCACTTTAGTGCAAATGGGGGCCTTCATGCTCCAGTGTTTTAATAGGGACCCCCGTATAAAAAGCATGAGGGTCAAGGACCAGTACTGGGTGGCAACGTACTTAGACCCCCGGTACAAACACAAAATGGCGGAAATGTTACCGCCGTCGCAGAGGGCTGTCAGAATGCAGCACTTCCAGGCCTTGCTTCGAGAAATGCTGCATTCTGCTTTTGCGTGCGCTGGCAGAGGAGCAATTCCCACTCCCAGAGAAGGATTTGCGGGTACCAATCCAACAGCGCCTGCAAGAAGAGGCCGGTTTGAAGATGTGTTGGTGACTTCGGATATGAGGTCATTCTTTCAGCCGACCCATCGACAGGTGTCATCCGGATCCAGCATCAGGGAACGCCTAGACCGTCAGGTGTCCGACTACATTGGGTTAACGGCCGATGTGGACGCTCTGAGGAGTGATGAACCCCTAGACTACTGGGTGGGCAGGCTTGACCTCTGGCCAGAGCTTGCCCAATTTGCAATCGAACTGTTGGCTTGCCCCTCATCCAGTGTCCTGTCCGAAAGGACGTTCAGCGCAGCAGGGGGGATTGTGACCGATAAGCGTACTCGCCTAGCTCACCACAGTGTTAACTACCTCACATTTCTAAAAATGAATGAGGCATGGATCTCGGAGGAATTCAACACATGTGACCAGTAGACCATGTATATGTCTATAAACTATTTTTTTAATCAAGCACACAGACCTTCTTAATTCATTTGGCTCACTTCCTTGACCCAAAAAAGCACACCGTACTATATGCCCCTACCCTCCTCTTTGAAGAGGTTGAGCGGTGTCATATTTCTACTGGGGCTGCTTATGATATCCCTGTGCTGTGCTGACTTCCTCCTGGGGGTTCTTATTATGAAGGGATCACACTATCCCTGTGCTGTGCTGACTTCCTCCTGGGGGTTCTTATTATGAGGGGATCACACCATCCCTGTGCTGTGCTGACTTCCTCCTGGGGCTGCTTACGGTGCTGCTGTCAGTGCTGTATGTCACGGTGCTGCTGTCAGCGCTGTATGTCACGGTGCTGCTGTCAGTGCTGTATGTCACGGTGCTGCTGTCAGCGCTGTATGTCACGGTGCTGCTGTCAGCGCTGTATGTCACGGTGCTGCTGTCAGCGCTGTATGTCACGGTGCTGCTGTCAGCGCTGTATGTCACGGTGCTGCTGTCAGCGCTGTATGTCACGGTGCTGCTGTCAGCGCTGTATGTCACGGTGCTGCTGTCAGCGCTGTATGTCACGGTGCTGCTGTCAGCGCTGTATGTCACGGTGCTGCTGTCAGCGCTGTATGTCACGGTGCTGCTGTCAGCGCTGTATGTCACGGTGCTGCTGTCAGCGCTGTATGTCACGGTGCTGCTGTCAGCGCTGTATGTCACGGTGCTGCTGTCAGCGCTGTATGTCACGGTGCTGCTGTCAGCGCTGTATGTCACGGTGCTGCTGTCAGCGCTGTATGTCACGGTGCTGCTGTCAGTGCTCTGTATTACGGTGCTGCTGTCAGATGCCTCTATCACGGTGCATGTGTCATTCCGGTATGTCACGCTGCTGGTGATCATCTCCTGCACCCTCTTCTTTGCCTACCCTGGTCCCTGACCTTCCCTCTCCTCCATTGCCTTCATTAGCTCCATAGTCCTGAATTGTTAGAACAATTTCCCAAATAAAATAAAAATGCTTGTAGTTATCGATCCCAAATTCACCTCATACATGTATTATGTCATTGTCCAGATGGTGGGACTACGTTTTACCCCCTAATAATTACCACGTGGCCGCAAATTCGACATGAAGGTTTGCAAAGTTCGCCTCCCATTGAAGTCAATGGGGCCCGCGGCGAACGTTCGGTTTCGCGAACGTTTGGGTCCGTTCGCATTTCGCGTTCGCGAAACGTCCCGTCGGAAGTTCGTCCATCACTAATAAGGACACCTTAAATAATATAGATTATCATAATGTGATGTGAACCTACAAAGAAGCAATATGTCATCCAATAGCCAGTTGCCCTAAACATTAATAAAACATCATTATATCTGAAAAAAAATTGTAATCATAACATAGAATATTGGAGTGTTCATAAAGTCCATAGAAAGTCTCTATTTGCAAAGTATTCCACGGTGGTATAGTGACAGCATAAATATCCAAAACGAACGTGACCCGTGCACAACCTCCACCACAGATATTACTGCCGCTTACCGAAGGTGTATGGTTCCTTGTTACAGAGAACCATGCAGAGCGGATGACTGATTCCCCCAGTCCAGGGTTTTCACAGATGGATCCGAAGGAACTCTGGAACCCGTTCGCCTCTCAATACTCAATAATTTGAATAACAGTAACAATACAATGTGATGAAAAAAATTGCAACACCCACCATTTTATTCTATAAGGTCTGTGCTAAAAATAGATAAATATAAAGAAATTAGAAAGAAAGTAGATTTTTACATGAATATATATATATATATATATATTTTGCTAGAAAATGACTTAGACCCCATATATATATATATATATATATATATATATATATATATATGTGTGGGAAGGCTGGCCGCAGGCCAGCCTGTATTTGTGGGAGGAGTCTGAGGGACTATTTAACCCTCCTCCTCTGTCAGGGCCTGGGTTGGGGATTTCTAGGTGGGAGCTTGTCTTTGCAGAGCAGCGGTCGGCCGCCTCTCTCCCTCATCCCTGGGTCCACTGGCTTGTGGTGGCCGCCCTGCCCCCCCCCCTTTTGGTTCAACCGTATTCCAGCAGGGAGGGGGGGTTGCTTCTCCTGGCATTCGGGTATGGGGGAGGACGGGACAGTTCATCCATCCGTCCGTCCTACTTCCTCCCTTTACCACCCACAGCTCTGGCTGACGTGCCGCCCGCCTCCTTCTCCTGGTGCTCATGCCGGGGGCGTCCTTCTGTCATCTTCCGCCTCTCGTTAGGGGGATGTTCACCTGCTCCACGAGGGAGCCACCCGCCAGCTCTGCTCTCCAGGCATCTTTTCACAAGGGAGCCGCACGCCTGGTGAGGGGAGGTGGGGATAGTCGGCCTCCCCCTCTCCCCTCGCAGGTACGGAGCACCCGCCGTTTCTCCTCGTGGGGGGGTGGAGATAATCGACCGCGCCGCCTCCCCCTCCCTCACACATGCTCTGTTCTGACGATTCTCCTGGTGGGGGGGAGGGGGAGGTAGTCGGCCGCCCCATACACACATATGTTGTACACCCGCCGATTAGGCCGTCCTTCACTCTCCCCTCCCTCAGCTCTCCGGCAGTCGGCTCGGTGTTCCTGCGGGGGGGGGGGGGGGGAGGTGATCGGCCGTCCTATGCCCACATTCTCCCCTCCCTCAGCTCTCCTGCGTGCAGTCCGCCCTTCCCACCAGGTTTTTCCCGTGGGGGGGGGGAGGTAATCGGCCGCGCCGGCTCCCCCTCCCCCCCTCACATATGCAGGATACCCGCCGGTGCTCCTGGCGGGGGGAGGGGGAGGTATTCGGCTGCGCTGGCTCCCCCCCCCCCCCACATAGGTGTTTTCCTGTAGTAAGTTTTAGCACTGTGTGCAGGCTCTCCATCACAAACTGCATTATGTTTTCATTGATGCTGCTTTGGTCATTGCTTTTCTGTCATAGCGTCCTGCCAGCGGTTTCTGTCATAGCGTTCTGCCAGTGTTTTCTGTCATAGCGTTCTGCCAGCGTTTTCTGTCATAGCGTTCTGCCAGCGTTTTCTGTCATAGCGTTCTGCCAGCGTTTTCTGTCATAGCGTTCTGCCAGCGTTTTTTCTGTCATAGCGTTCTGCCTGCGATTTTCTGTCACAGCGTTCTGCCTGCGATTTTCTGTCACAAGCGTTGGGCCCAGCAATTTCTGTCACAAGCGTTGGGCCCAGCAATTTCTGTCACAAGCGTTGGGCCCAGCAATTTCTGTCACAACGTTCTGCCCAGCATTTCTGTCACAGCGTTCTGCCCAGCATTTCTGTCTCAGCGTTCTGCCCAGCATTTCTGTCTCAGCGTTCTGCCCAGCATTTCTGTCTCAGCGTTCTGCCCAGCATTTCTGTCGCACCGTTCTGCCCAGCATTTCTGTCGCACCGTTCTGCCCAGCATTTCTGTCGCACCGTTCTGCCCAGCATTTCTGTCTCAGCGTTCTGCCCAGCATTTCTGTCGCACCGTTCTGCCCAGCATTTCTGTCGCACCGTTCTGCCCAGCATTTCTGTCACAACGTTCTGCCCAGCATTTCTGTCGCACCGTTCTGCCCAGCATTTCTGTCGCACCGTTCTGCCCAGCATTAATGTCGCACCGTTCTGCCCAGCATTTCTGTCTCAGCGTTCTGCCCAGCATTTCTGTCTCAGCGTTCTGCCCAGCATTTCTGTCTCAGCGTTCTGCCCAGCATTTCTGTCTCAGCGTTCTGCCCAGCATTTCTGTCGCACCGTTCTGCCCAGCATTTCTGTCGCACCGTTCTGCCCAGCATTTCTGTCGCACCGTTCTGCCCAGCATTTGTCGCACCATTCTGCCCAGCATTTCTGTCGCACCGTTCTGCCCAGCATTTCTGTCGCACCGTTCTGCCCAGCATTTCTGTCACAGCGTTTAGTCCAGCATTTCTGTCACAGCGCTCAGTCCAGCATTTCTGTCACAGCGCTCAGTCCAACATTTCTGTCACAGCGCTCAGTCCAGCATTTCTGTCACAGCGCTCAGTCCAACATTTCTGTCACAGCGCTCAGTCCAGCATTTCTGTCACAGCGCTCAGTCCAGCATTTCTGTCACAGCGCTCAGTCCAGCATTTCTGGCTCGTCGTTCTGGCCAGAATTTCTGGCACAGCGTTCGGCCAGCATTTTTCTGTCATAGCGTTCGGCCAGCATTTTTCTGTCATAGCGTTCGGCCAGCATTTTTCTGTCATAGCGTTCGGTCCAGCATTTTAGTCACAGCGTTCTGTCCAGCAGTTCTTTTTAGCGTTTCTGCCCGGCTGTCTGTCATAGCGTTTCTGCCCGGCATATCTGTCATAGCATTTCTGCCCTTGGATTTCTGCCTTAGCATTTCCGCCCCCGGATGTCTGTCTTGGCGTTTCCGCCCTCGGATGCCTGTCTTGGCGTTTCCGCCCTCGGATGCCTGTCTTGGCGTTTCCGCCCTCGGATGCCTGTCTTGGCGTTTCCGCCCTCGGATGCCTGTCTTGGCGTTTCCGCCCCTGGATGTCTGTCCTGGCGTTTCCGCCCCTGGATGTCTGTCCTGACGTTTCTGCCCCTGGATTTCTGTCTTGGCATTTTCGCCTCTGGACTTCTGTTGTGGCGTTCTACCCCTGGATTTCTGTTGTGGCGTTCTACCCCTGGATTTCTGTCGTGGCGTTCTGCCCCTGGATTACGGTCGTGGGGTTCTGCCCCTGGATTTCGGTCATGGTTCTGCCCCTGGATTTCGCTCGTGGTTCTGCCCCTGGGTTTCGGTCGTGGTGTTCTGCCCCTGGATTTATGTCGTAGTGTTCTGCCCCTGGATTTCTGTCGTAGTATTCTGCCCCTGGATTTCTGTCGTAGTGTTCTGCCCCTGGATTTCTGTCATAGTGTTCTGCCCCTGGATTTCTGTCATAGTGTTCTGCCCCTGGATTTCTGTCGTAGTATTCTGCCCCTGGATTTCTGTCATAGTGTTCTGCCCCTGGATTTCTGTCATAGTGTTCTGCCCCTGGATTTCTGTCATAGTGTTCTGCCCCTAGATTTCTGTCATAGTGTTTCTGCCTCTGGATTTTGTCTCGGCGTACAGTTTTCTGCATTTCTGTCTTAGCGTTTCCTGCCCCAGTATTTCTGTCAGTGTTCTGTCTTGCATTTCTGGCTCAGCGTTTCGGCCCCAGGATTTTCTGTCATGTCATTACTGCCTCAGCGTTTCTGCCCCAGGATTTTTTGTCATGTCATTACTGCCTCAGCGTTCTGTCATTGCATTCTGCTCCTGGGTTTCTGTTCGTTTCTGCCTCAGCATTCGGTTCGGCATTTCTGTCGCAACATTCTGTCATAGGGTTGCTGTCCTTGCATTTCTGGCTCAGCGTTTCTGTCACTCATGGCATACTACGGTACCTGTTTTCATATTTGTTGTTTGTCATGTCTCATTGTGCCTGTGTTCATGTGGTACCAGGGCAGTTAGCTAGGGCTCACACGTCAGGATCTGTCACGTCTACAGATCCATACGGGCTGAGGTTTCGTTATTAATGATTGTTGACCACAATCTTCTCGCCCGTATACCATACGTCATACGATGCATGTTTCATTCACCACACCTGTACGTCTACCCACCACGGTCCGTGGGTACTCTAGGCCTGAGTTCTGTTAACTACCTGTCTCTGCGCTGCAGGTTACTCGGGCCGACTCACTACTCACACGGGGGGGGGGGGGGTTCGTCATCAGGTTCATTTATGCGCTGTGGTCTTGTTTTTCTGTCAATGTTCTCATTCTTAAGTAGGCAGAGGGGCGTTGTTGTTTTCATGTCTGGTTGTCTGTCTTTCCTTCTAGTTGCGTTCTCAGGTTGGGCCGTCTTGGCATCCATATCAATATCACCATGCCTGCACTCACTTACAGATGTCGTTTCGCCATCGGGCTCACCCTCGGGTCGGAAGCAGACGTCAATTTTCTTCAGTTGACATCCTGTTGCATTGAGGCCCTGGTTACCACCCAGGGATGTATACTCTCTCAGGGTGTGTCTTAAGACACGGTCCTTAGGTGGTAGGTTGGGGGACATTGTCATGATTCTGGATTCCATTCTCAGTTCCGATCTCTTGTCTAGGAGGTTTCTTGGAGTACTGCTCAGGGACATCAGTCCAGTCATCTTTTCTGATCCCCGGTCTGGTCCAGGTGGGGGGGGGGGATCATGCCATGGGACTTATTTCCCTGGGTTGGAGTCTGTTTCTAGTTCTTCGGTGCAGGACTCGGTCTCGGTTGGTAGGTCTCAGGCAGTAGCATGACCTGTTCGCATCCGGTGGGACCAATCTGTCTTGGCGTCTCCATGTTGATGATGCTCATTGCCATGGCACCTACTCCATCACATCAATCGGGCAGCCAGCTTTTCCTCTCCTATCACTGGTATTTTTTGGCACTCACCCTCTCACTTCCGGTTGCCAGTTATGGGTGTTCCATGGTGCTTCTTCTGGTGTCCGTTGTGGGTTTTCAGTCTGCTCTGCCATCTTCTTGCAGGGGATCCTCGGATCAGCCCTCGTTCCCTTTTCCCATGTATCCTCTCATTCACAAGCAGTTCATTCTCATGTCTGGGTTAACTTGGGCATCAGGCTCATCCTATCCTTCACAGGACATTAATTTGGGTTTGCATAGCTTGCAGGCTTTAAGGGGGTTCCTTCTCATTTCCAGGTCAGGAGTCGGTGGGTTCTACTCTCACAGCGGTTACTTATCGGTTACTTACAGTTGGCGTTTGGGCATACGTCATTTTATGGCTGGGATCTTTACCTTCCCTTTTCCACCTAAACTTGTGTCTTTTTGCCCTCTTTTCAGGCATACTGACCAGCCAGGCCATGGCACACCTCAGACCTTGTTTCTTAACCACTTCCCGACCGCCGCACGACGATGTACGTCGACAGAATGGCACGGGCAGGCATAAGGGCTTACATGTACGTCCTTGCCTTCCCGCCGATCGGGCCCCCGTCCGGTGCCTGCGGCGGTCGGTATTAGTTCGGGAGCGATCCCGGATGAGGGGACGGCCATTCATTCATGGCCACCCCCTCGCGATCGCTCCCGACGAATAGAAATCCTTCGTCACATCACTTCCTCTCCTGTAATGTAAACACAGGAGAGGAAGTGATGTAATCTCTCCTCCGTGTCGGTATTTTTCGTTCCGACACCGAGGAGAGAGGATCGGTGAGTTGCACCAACACGACACTACACAGTAGAACATGCCAGGCACACTCACACCCCCCCGATCACCCCCCCAATTACCCCTGCCCCCCAGTCACAGTGACACCAATGTCATTTTTTTTTTTTTTTTTGCATTGGTGTCATTTGTGACTGTAATAACTGTTAGGGCAGTTAGGGTTAGCCCCCTTTAGTTCTAAGGTACCCCCCTAACCCCCCCAATAAAGGTTTAACCCCGTGATCACCCCCCATCGCCAGTGTCACTAAGGCTGGGTTCACATTGCAGCGGTTTATGAGAACGAATGTGATTCGCACCGCACTGCAGTGCAAATCACATCCGATCTCTGTGCGATTCGAGTTCAGCCATACAGATAGTATGGCTGAATTCGCATCGCACCCGCCGCAAATTTGTGGCAAAATATAAAATATTCCATGGACTCAAAATGCCTCTCAGCAAATAGCTTGGGGTGTCTACTTTCTAAAATGGGGTCATTTGTGGGGGTTTTGTGCCATCTTGGCATTTTATGGCCTTCAAAACTGTAATAGGTAGTGAGAAGTGAAATCAAAAATGTACGCCCTTAGAAAGCCTGAAGGCGGTGCTTGGTTTTCGGGGCCCCGTACGCGGCTAGGCTCCCAAAAAGTCCCACATATGTGGTATCCCCGTACTCAGGAGAAGCAGCAGAATTTATTTTGGGGTGTCATTTCACATATGCCCATAGCATGTGTGAGCAATATATCATTTAGTGACAACTTTGTGTAAAAAAAAAAAATTTTTTTTTTTTGTCATTATTCAATCGCTTGAGGCAAAAAAATAAAATATTCAATGGGCTCAACATGCCACTTATCAATTTCCTTAGGGTGTCTACTTTCCAAAATGGGGTCATTTGGGGGGGTTTTGTACTGCCCTGCCATTTTAACACCTCAAGAAATGAGATAGGCAGTCGTAAACTAAAAGCTGCGTAAATTCCAGAAAACGTACCTTAGTTTGTAGATGTGACAACTTTTGCGCAAACCAATAAATATACAATTATTGACTTTTTTTTTACCAAAGACATGTGGCTGAATACATTTTGGCCTAAATGTATGACTAAAATTGAGTTTATTGGATTTTTCTAATAACAAAAATTAGAAAATATCATTTTTTTTTCAAAATTTGCAAAAAATAAAAATCGCAGAGGCAATCAAATACCATCAAAAGAAAGCTCTATTTCTGGGAAGAAAAGGACGCAAATTTTGTTTGGGTACAACATTGCATGACCGCGCAATTACCAGTT